>NC_045435.1:43693992-43800189 GCF_002776525.5 Piliocolobus tephrosceles
GAGTCTCGCTCTGTCGCCCAGGCTGGAGTGCAGTGGCCGGATCTCAGCTCACTGCAAGCTTCGCCTCCCGGGTTCCCACCATTCTCCTGCCTCAGCCTCCAGAGTAGCTGGGACTACAGGCGCCCGCCACCACGCCTGGCTAGTTTTTTTGTATTTTTTGATAGGGACGGGGTTTCACTGTGTTAGCCAGGATGATCTCGATCTCCTGACCTCATGATCCGCCCGTCTCGGCCTCCCAAAGTGCTGGGATTACAGGCTTGAGCCACCACGCCCAGCCCAGAACTTGTAATAGCTGCAATGTCTCCCTGCACCTTGCTTTGCAGGTGAGCTGGCAGGTGTTGCATGTCTAATAGATGCCTGGCGTTGTGTATGGTTTTTTACACACACTCTCTCAGGGGTCCTTAGCAGCAGCAGCAGTATCACCCCCGGCGGCCTGTTAGAAAAGCATATTCTTGGGCCCCACAGCAGACCAACTGAATCTGAATCCTGGGGTGGGCCCAGCCATCTGGCTTTCAACAGGCCTTCCTGGGGATGCCGCTGCCACTGGAGTTTCAGACCCTGTACTATCTCATTTCATCCCCACGGCCATAGAGCAACCTTGTTATTATCACGGTCATCATTTTACAAATGAGCAACTGAGCCGCATGGAGGTTTTTGTTTTGTTCAACAAAGAGGCAAATGACCTCATATCAGAGAGGGCACACAAACTCATATCCGAGGTTTACAACGAATAAACTCAACAGACTTTCATCAAAGGTGGAGCATTCACTATGCTTAATAGTGAATGAAGAGGGAAGAGGAGGAGGCAGGGAGAAGAAGGGAAGAAGTTGGCAACAGCAGAGACCCTGCGGGTCTCAGGGTGGCATGGTCCACTCTCCCACACTCTACGAGTTGCAGCAAGTTCACTGTCACCCACCCTCGGAGTTGGGCCCCCATGAACTCTTGAAGCCTTAAAGGGCAACTCACTCTGTTATTTTAATTCTCGTATTTACTAAGGCAAGAAAAACGGTTAACGCATTTTTCAAACGTTTCAAACAAAAATATATTACTTGTAACCGATGGCGGTTTATTTTAGAATACTTCCAGCAAGAGACCTTGACTCAAGTCTGTCTCCCTGGATGAAAAACACTCGTATACAATTATTCCCCCTGAATTTCCTAAATACTCTTCTGACTGGGTAAGACCCACCCGCCAAAAAGAACCACGCTTAACTGCCGCCCACAGACATTACCTCAAAACTTCCTCTTCTCACGTGCCCCAGCTGAGTTAAAACACACACACACACACACACACACACAGCCCTCTTTAACACTTTCCCTCAAATATTTGCAGATAATTAATTCATTGTTAATCAGTTGAGAATGGTTCCTTTATACTCTGTAAATACAGAGGAGGCTTCTCTGGCCCCAGCAAGTGCACTTGGAGCCGAGCATGTGCGTTAGGAAGTCAGGAGGCTGCTCCCTGGGGAAGGGCCCTTTCCAGCAGGACTGCAGGGAGCGGGCCTGCTGGCGCCTTCCAAGGTGAAATGGGCCGCCGATTCCTGCCGTCTCTCGCAGCAGCACCTCCCGGGTGGGGCCGTGTGTGCCCTCCTCTTGGAGTCCTCCTGGCCCCCTGGGGGTGAGACCGGCCCTTCTGCCTGCGTGGAAGGCCAAGGGGTTTCCAGTGAGTCACTGCAGCAGCTGGCAGACCCAGGGACCAAGAGAACGCCAGCCCCGGTTTTCTCCCTGCTATATTTAGGATGTTGCAGAAAATCCCATCTTCTGGTGTCCCCACCTGTTCACACATGGCAGCAGCCCCTCTGTTTCCGTCTGCCCATGCACCTCTCCCTCGTGGGCCCTGCCCTGGGGCTCCTCTCCTGAGAATCTCCAAAGTCTCCTGGTGGCCTTCCATCCTTCCAGGCCCCAGAGTCCTTCGCAATAAATCCTGTCTTCACCGGCTCCAAACTGTGCCTGTGTGGCCTCCTCTGCTTGGTGGTGGTTCTCAACCTGGGCTGCACACGAGAATCGCCTCGTGTATCTTTTAAAATCCTGATGCCCAGGTCACACTAAAGACCAACAAATCAGGATCTCTGAGGGGTAGGGGAGGGGGAGTCCAGGCTTAAGGATTTTTTGACTCCCCAGTGATCCTGACCGTAGCCAAGGTGAGAACCATGGCTCTCAACGATCGGAGCCTTTCCTCCTGCTGACAAGCTTCCACTCTCCTGACAAGACCTGGCCACCCTGCCGGCCACCCTGCCGGCCCTCCAGGCACTGAGGATGCCTTGAGCCCCGGAGGTGCCACACCCCTGTCCAAGCTGCTGGCCTTGTGGCGCCTCTGTCCCAGCAGTGCCTCCACGGCACTTATAGGCTCTCCACCTGCTTGGTCACCAGACTCAGGTCCAGTGGCCACATTGCTGGACCCTCTCCTCATTGAGGGGACCCGGCAGTGCCCTGCTTACATGGGTACCTCAATGTGGATGTTCTACCCTTAATATTGCATTTCTGGTCTGATCTATTTCAGCTTATAAACTCTTCCAGTCATTCAACAAACACTGGTGATGCCTCCACTTCCTGCTCAGTCCAGGAATGGACTGCGCTGTGCGAAGATGACGAGAAGGTTCTTGGGGGAGGGAGACAAGTGAATGGACAACACAGTGTAAGACACTGTCTTTGCCTGCCTGCAGTAGCTGCCTTGGCCTAAAGGAATAGTTCCCACACAGGATAATACATGCTATAAAAAGCTATGCCCTTAGAGAGGGACTGCTTGCTTTCTCTGGGGAAGACAGGTCATGTTCTCATTAGGACAACAGTTACTGTGTCCACGCATTTCTCCTTGCTTCACACCTCACCCAGAACAAACACCCAATTAGGAACTTCAATCAATACTTATTAATGATGTCAATACTAATAGCCTTCACACCAAAACCTTCAGAAAGAACACAAGGATGGGTGAGAAGAAAGGAAATCCTGTGAGTGAGTTGAAATGCCCAGAAAATACATAAAGTAGAAACAATTGGGGAAATGCTCATTTAATAATAAACTTGGGAGTGTGGCGTGGCAGAGATGGATAGCCATCAGTAATGTCCATTCTCTGTGTCTACCTTACCAACAGAAGTTTCTGTTGTTTGGCTCAGTAGTTGACAAATTACAGTTCCTGCCTCCCTTGCAGCTAGGCAGAGCCCTGTGAACAGCGCTGGTCGATGTGGTGTGGCTAGAGCCTTCCAGGATTTCTAAGGAAGGTTTGCATTCCTTAGAAATCCTGGAGCCCAGCCCTTTTTCTCTGTCACTTCCTGCTTCATCTACCTGTTAAAACATGAGGCCGGAGGTAGTGCCCACACAGATGAAAGCCACATGCTAAGTAGTACCAGCTGAGCAAACTACAGATGGAACCCTGGGCACTGATGGTGCCATGGAGTCCTTGCACCTGTCTCAGACGTCATGTGCCCTGGAAAAACATGAAACTTCCCTTTGCTAACACATGTGCAATGAGAATGGGTCTGCTTGACTATACAACCACAGGTTCCTCACTTATAAAATGGTGATAATAAGATGAATTATTATGAGAAATTAGAGATCATATAAGAAAATTGCCCAGTACAGAGCCTGGCATGCAGTTGACACTGAATAAATGACAGGAATCACAATTTTCACTGCTGGCAAGCTGTTCAAACCCATGAGGTCATTCTGTACAAATTCTGAGGTTAAAATGGAAAACAAAGTTAAATTAGATGCTTATTGAACATGACTGTGAGCCCACCAATCTACCAGGCATGCTGGAGACACAGCCAGACTGCCACAACCACAGCGCCTAGAGGTTTCTGTCTGAACAGTGAAATACTGTAATGCACGGAGCAACGAGACCCATGGTAGTAAAATCAGTTAGCGTCAGATTTACAGAAGCCAGTGTTTCCATAAATCGTGTCATAGAAACTGGCAGTGAAACCACCGTAGGCAGCTCTGTCTACTTTGTAAAGCATTTTCCTGTCTATTGCTTCACTGTATCTTCAGAATAGCCTGTGCAGGCCTGAGGGGTGACCCAGTCCACTCAGGGCAGCCACACTGGGACAAGAACCTAACTCCCAGCCTCAGTCCTGCTGGTCTTGCTCAGAGACCTGGGGTCACGCCCACCTGGGTACACAGCACAGCAGCCAGTCTACATTGTAGCTGGAAGGGACTTGGACAGGGCAGAGTGAAGGGGAAGAACGCAGCACACACTGCTGGGCCCTTGATGCATTATCTCACAGCAATCTGTCAAATAAATGCCCTGACATTCTCCCAGTATTTGCTTTATTTCAAATTTTTTTTGAGACAGGATCTTGCTCTGTCCCTCAATCTTCTGCCATAGGACAGCATTATCTTGCCCATTTGGTAGATGAGAACATTAAGACTGGCGATAGTTACAAAAGGTCCAGATCACACGGCTTGGACTCCCTGTTGAGTGGGCCCTGGACTGGGTGTATTAGTGTCTGAGCCCTTTTGCTGTCTGGGATGAAAGCTGCAGTAGCATGCTTCCAGCGACACCCTGGAGTGCAGATGACAACATGGCTAAAGACATCGGAGGTTTGGACATTGGAGCCCGGAGGTGTCATGGGCCCTGCAGCAGTGCTTTTAGTTCTGTTTTTAGTTTTCAGTGTATCTCCAATGGGCACAATAAATGCCCTGACAGTCTCCCAATATTTGCTTTATTTATTTATTTTTCTTTTTGAGACAGGATCTTGCTCTTTCCCCTTGGCTAGGTACAATGGTGTGATCATGGCTTACTGCAGCCTTGAACTCTCAGGCTCAAGTGAGCTTCCCACCTCAGCCTCCTAAGTAGCTGGCACTATAGGTACATACCATGGTGACCAGCTAATTTAAAAAAAAATTTTTTTTTTGTAGAGACGGGATCTCACTCTGTTGCCTGTGCTGGTCTCAAACTCCTGGCCTCAAGTGATCCTCCCACCTGAGCCTCTCAAAGTGCTGGGACTACAGGTGTGAGCCATTGCACCTGGCCTGCTTTATCTAAATTTAAAAGCTATGTTGGGCTGGGCACGGTGGCTCACGCCTGTAACCCTGGCACTTTGGGAGGCCAAGGAGAGTGGATCACCTAAGGTCAGGAGTTCGAGACCAGCCTGGCCAACATGGTGAAACCCTATCTCTACCAAAAATACAAAAATTAGCCGGGCATAGTGGCAGGCGCCTGTAGTCCCAGCTACTCAGGAGGCTCAGACAGAAGAATCCCTTGAACCTGGGCGACGGAGGTTGCAGTGAGTTGAGATCATGCCACTGCACTCTAGCCTGGGTGACAGAGCAAGACTCCATCTCAAAAAAAAAATAAAAATAAAAATAAATAAAAGCTATGTTGGAAAGAATGCAGTCCGCATAGATCTCTGTAGGCATTTGTGCCTGGAAACATTGGTATACAGTAATACAGTTTTTTTTTAGAAAAGTCTAGACAGCTGTGGCTGTAATGGAGCAGCGCAGGAATTTACATAACCGCAGCAATGCATCAGGTGACACACCGTGGATTCCAGGCCTTATTAAATAAGACGGTTTGCTGTTAAAATGCTGAACAGTGAAACACTATAATGCATTGAGCAATGAGACTCATGGTAGTAAAATCAGTTAGCGTCAGATTTAGCATCCATTTGCTCCTCTCCCTCCCCAACCTTCTAAGGAAGTTTTGACCTGGGTTCAAATCCTTCCTTCTTCACTTACTAGCACATTTCTCAGCAAGAAGGAAATATAGCCAAGATCACGAGCCACCAGTACCTGCATCACCAGCCTGCACAAGATCCCCGAAATGGCAGCCCACTTACTTGGCTTCCTTCTACTAAGCAAGCCACAGTCATTTTCATCCATAGACAACAAAAGTCACACACGCAAGCCAACAGGGTTCATTTCTTGAATTAAACACTTTCCTTAAACACTTGCCAGGGAGATTTCCATAAGTCATTCAAAGAGCTTGAAACAGGTGAACACCAACAACCACTTTCGTACTATATTTAGAATGTCACAGAGAGCTCTGCCTCAGCTTTAGATGTTATTCTGGAAACATCAAAAGGTGGGCTGTTTCTTTTCTCCCTTTATTCTAAAAAAGGAGGCTTTTAAAATTGTTTCTCCAAGTGCCACAGTCAGACAAAATAAACAAGGAGCAACATTTACTTAATCCCACAGATTTGGCCAAGTTTTATCCGATAAGAAGGTGGTTGGTGCTAAGATACAAAATAGATTCTTGGGACTCTAGCTGCATAGTACAAATATTTTTTGCCTTCAGGATGTCTCTAGAACATAATGATGATGAGTGTAACAAATTTGAAAGGATGCAAATGCAATAGGAAAAAAAATTCCTATCTGAGGCTTTTACATGTAAGAAGTAACAAAGTTAATAATGACACAGTCCCCATACTAAAAGCCTCAGAGATAATCCTCAAATATCATTCCTCAAACAGTCTCACAAATATTACTGGGACAGTTTGCAAAGCACTAAAGAACGTCACAACTATGATAAGAAAGAATTAGTCAATACTGTCAGTTACGAGGACGCTTGTATATATCCAGCTGAATAAGAGCTCCTGGCAAATCACATTTGCAGCTCTTTACCTACAGAATGTCCCAGCAAGCTTTTCACCTCCTGTGCAGCTTCTCTGTACAGATAAGGCTTTTCCTCATTTACAAGGACTCCCAGGCCTTTGTCACTGCTCCCCTGTCCCTCTTTCCAGAGACATCACTTAATTATTATCAATATTCAAATCAGATAAAAGAGAAGCAACATTTCTGGATCTGGGCCACAATTATAGAATTTTACAATGGCGCTTTGGGGAAATCACCGTGTTTAGTCACAGGGAAGTCTCAATTTTAAAAAGTGTTAGGAAAAGAACTAAACTGGGAGACTTCCCAGCCATAGAGAATGTTGCAAACATGATTATGAAACTACGTACTGACTCAGGCAACGATCACTGGATTTTGATGGTTGTGGATTTTGCTACAGGACAAAGAATCAAAGACCTGGCCTGGGGTTGTGTGTGTGTGTTTGTGTATGGATGTATGTTTATGTATGCATGTATATGTCTACATGTATGTATGAATGTGTGTATATGTGTGTATGTGTGTGTGCACATGTGCAGGTATGTGTGTATGTGTGTTTTATGTGTATGTGTATAGGTACAGGTGTGCATGTGTGGGTATATATGTGTGCATGTGTATGTGTGTGCACATATGTGTATGACTCTATGCATGGGTGGGTGTGTGTCCCTGTATATGTATGTGTGTTGGGTTTTCTTGTGACCAATATGGCCTGTTGAGGCTTCTACTATTCTCCTGGTCTGAAATGCTTGGTAAACCTCGTGTGGTTAAACCGGGATTTACACTGCACTTGAACTGACTACATCATGTCCATTTGAGGGCACCTGGAGAAAAACCAGGGCCCATTTTGAGAGAAAGCACTTCATAAATGCAGGAAAGAATTCCTTGGCCTTGGGTAAGTTCTGAGATAAACATATCCGACTTTGTTTTCCAGTTGAGGTTTCTAATCAGCCTGCATTCAGTCTCAGACGCTACAGAATCTGTCCCTTAGACATTTTTTTTTGTTTATGTAACTACATTTTTTTACTTAGAAACATCCATGGGGAATAGAAGAATTGAGAAGGAAGGATGCTGGCGGTGAGATGGACTAGAGAGGGAGATCTCCAAATTGTCAGGGCCCGGCCAGCTCTGACGGCGCCCTGGGACACTCACCATGGTCGTGGGCGAACACCAGCAGGTCCAGCCCCATCAGCATCTGAGCCAGCTCTTCATAGCGGCCACAGTGCTCTCCGGCTCCGTGGGACACAAAGATGAGGGCCCTGTAGGGACGAGAAGGGAGCCTGGTTAGGAAAGCCCAGATGGGGCTAGGCGTGGTGGCTCACGCCTGTAATTTCAGCACTTTGGGAGGCTGAGGCGGACAGATTGCCTGAGCTCAGGAGTTCGAGACCAGCCTGGCCAACATGGTGAAACCCTGTCTCTACTAAAATACAAAAAAATTAGCCGGGCGTGGCAGTGTGCGCCTGCAGTCCCAGCTACTTGGGAGGCTGAGGCAGGAGAATTGCTTGAACCCAGGAGGCAGAGGTTGCAGTGAGCCAAGATGGCGCCACTGCACTCCAGCCCGGGTGACAGAATGAGACTCTGTCTCCAAAAAAGAAAAAGATGGCTGCCACTGTGCTGCAGCAGCACCAGAGCTTACACAACCTCAGCAACACCAGGAGCCACACCACAGGCTCCAGGCGTTGTCAAATTAGAGGAGTTTCTGTTAAAATGCTGAACTTCAGAGTCACGCAGAATGGAGCCCAAATCCCCGCTCTTCCTGTGGGCTCCTCAGGCAGAGCTCCGGTCCCAGGAAGTTTCATTTCTTCGCCTGTAACATGGTAAGAATAGCATCACTCTGCGGGTGCTTGTGAGGCTCATGGGAGCTAATCGATGCCAATGGCCCAGGCAGAGTGCTGGCGCGGGGCAGGCAGGTCCTACACCAGGGTCTGCTTCCTCCCTCGGGGACGAATGCGGCGGCATTTAGATTCCAAACTATCCAATTTTCAAGACCTATATTCTTAGCAGAAGACCCACGGAGAGCTAGAGTCTCCTTCAGGCACGGAGTAAATGCTATGAGGGATACCCACCAACTTCTGCTGCTGCTAATGGTGATGAGGGGAGAGAGGGGGAGGAGGAGAACAAGCTGCCACCTTCCTGAGCATTTACTATGCACCTGTTCCTCTGCAACTCCACATGCAAGATTTCTAACCCTCCAGTCATCAGATGATTTATCTTCTTTACAGATGAGAGTGAAACGCATACAGGTTAAGTGAGTTGGGCCAGGCAAGGTGGCTCATGCCTGTAATTCCAGCACTTATGGAGGCTGAGGCAGGCAGATCACTTGAGACCAGCTTGGTCAACATGGTAAAACCTCATCACTATAAAAAATACAAAAATTAACCAGGCATGGTGGCACACACCTGTAATCCCAGCTACTTAGGAGGCTAAGATTGCAGTTGCAGTTGAGCCAAGATTGTGCCACTGCACTCCAGAGTGGGACTCTATCTCAAAAAAAAAAAAAAAAAAAAAGAAAGTTAAGTAAGTTGTCCAAGTCACACAGCAAGTTGGCAAAACGCCATTCACAATGTGTTACCACTGGCTTTCTGGTCTCCAAGAAGCTGCTGTAGGGCTCAGAACACAAGCCATGGAGTCAGGACAGATGTTGCCTCGGTGGAGGCCCCCAGTGCCTCATCTGGCAACCTCTCCTGGGCCTTTCTGCTTGGCCCTGGCCTCTCCGCACACCCCCGCTGACCGTCACTCTGGTTCCCCTGTTGACTGCCTGCTTCCTAATGCCCCCACCTAGACGTCAGCCCACAACCCTCTGAGGACTGGACCCCAGAGCTGTATCCCAGCTGAGCGACATGAACAGGGGCCCAGCTGAGGACACAGACACCTTATTCTACAACTGTGTTCTTCCTATGACTCTTTTCGGCCAGGTTGTGTAAAGGCAGAATGGCAGCAGTTTGTTTTATGGTGCTTCAATTAGCCCCATTTTTCAAATCACCTTTGCCATCTGTCCTTTTCCTTTTTCCTTCCTTTTTCCTAAAAACAGCAGAGGAATATTCATGCCTTCTTCACTGCTCCACGGAATGCCCAGCCACCTCCACTCGATCAGATGTGTACTTGTGTAAATGACACCTGCCCGCCTCACATTTCTGGGGTTGGCTGATGGGATTTCTTTCCTGCATTTCCCTTGGCTACTGAGGAGCACGGCTGGAACCTCTAACCAGTCAGCATCTTCCGTCTTCAAAAGGGGCTGTGCTTCCAGAAGGGATAGCTTAAATACTTTAACCCCCTTTGGGAGCACAACCACTGCTGTCATAATTCAGGCTACTGTTAATGCAGACAGACAAGTCATTGAGCTGGATCATGCAACTCTCCAGCCTCTCACCGCAGCCAGGGGCCACCCAGCAGAAAAGGACTTCGGGGTTCCATTTAGTAACCAAAGAAATGGCACAAGACATTGCCATTATGCCTGGAATTGCCTGTCAAGAGAATCCAGCACCAAGTCAGTATGTGCAAAAGCATGTAGTCTCTCACTCTACAGCAATTCCTTCTAATCCAGAGGTTCTCAACTTTGGCCACATATTGGAGTCACCTGGGGAGCTTTCAAAAAGGCTGATGCCTGGGTCCCATCCCCAGGGGACCTCTGGGTTTAATTGGTCTGAGGTTAGAAAAGCTCCACAGTGGCTCTGATATACAGCCAAGGTGGAGAAGCACCTGTTCTCATCACAGTGTAGAGCTTAGGCCATGGTGCTGCTCAGAGGCTAAGTGGAACTTAAGCATGGTGAGAATGCAGCCAATCTCCCTGGGGGGTATGCTGGGTAGACCACGGGTTCTAGCCATAAAGGTTGACCCATATAGCCATCCCACTGCAGGCGGTGGGGGCCACTGCCACCCTTCTCTCTGCACAGGAAGAGCCCATTGGCAGCACCTGCAGGCTCAGCCTTTGACAGCCCCACACTTCCACCCCCAGGCCTGGTCAGCACCCTGAGAACCCATCATTGGACACCTGGACTCATTCTGATCTTCAGCTTCCGTTGTGGTAAGTAGGTTTCTCCTTAGTGCCTGGATTCAGATCCTGCCTGGACCCCGATTCTGATAACCCAATCTCCTCTTCCCCCTGGCTGCCATATTTACATGTTCCCAGGACCTTAGTGTGTTTTGCAAATCTGTCCAGCAAACTGAAATCAAATCACGTTACTCTTCTGCTTTAAGCCTTCCAGAGACTTTGCACTGCAACAGAACAAAGCCTGTCTGCCTCTGAAACACCTCTTCCCCTCTGCCCTGCTCCCAAGCTCCGAGGCCTCCTTTCAGGTGCCCAGATGGGCCAGGTGATGGTGTGCTGTTAAATGTTCAACAACTGGGGGTGGGGGTGGTCCTAGGGCTCCTCCACCCACTGCAGTGCCCAGGGCAGAGCCTCCTGGAAGCCCGCCTGTGCTGTGCTGACTGGCACCAGGGTTTCCACGTGCTTCACCTCACCCCCTGTGAGCACACCCCTCCTCCTGTGAGACCTTCCACCTCCTTCCCCACACACCTGCTGCAGGCGGAGCCACTGCTGCCACTCCTTCCTCTCTTCAGACCTCTTCCCAGCCTGGCCCGGCCCTTCCCAGCTTCCCGCCCTGTTGCCATGAACACAGCCGGCCATATCCTGAGCTATGTGTGTCTGCATTTGTCTCTCTGGGTAAATGGACAGACCCCAGCTCCAGGCTTCCTGATGGAAGGTCACATTCACCACTGGATGCTGGGTGCTGCGTGGAAGCTTCCCCTTCAGGGTTTTACAAAACACTGTGCTTCTATTTCTGCTCTAAAAACATACATGACCGAGCACTGAGAAACCCAGATGTAGAGGAAATGCACATCCCAGTTGCTGGGAGGCTATGAACAGAGAGCAAAGTTCAGCCAGAACAACCTGGTTGGACTCCCAGTGTGACCACGCAGGACCCTGGGCAAGTTGCCTGATGGCTCTCAGCCTATCTCCTTGGTGTTGAAATAGAAAGAATGTGATGGCAGCAACAGTGGGTCCTACTTTCCTTCAGCTGAGTCTGCAAATGTGAATGAGAGCTTATTACGTGCCAGGTCCCCGGGACACTGAGATGAACAAACAACGTTGTCCCTACCCGCACACAGCTTGCAGTTGCTCAGCAGAGAACACATGTGTGAGTGTGTACTGTGAGGAGCACTGTGAGCACCACGAGAGGGTCGACAGATAAGGGAGCCTGACCTAGACTCCAGGGAATTGCCAGGGAAGGCCCCTGAGTGTCTGAGTGACTGGGAGCTGTCCTGGTGCAGAGGTCCTGCTGGGGACACACAGGTGTGCCTACTCCAGGCACAGAAGGAAGGCCCTAAGTCCAGAACACCGTGTGGAGGAGGAAGGTGAGAGGTGCACAGAAGGCTGGGTCCACAGCCCCAGGGGCAGCAATGGGGCGCTGGAGTTCTCCTCTGTGCAGAGGATGGTACTCAGCAGGGCAGCGACCTGATCTGACTTCAGCTTTGTGAGGACTGCAGGGCTGCTGCGAATGGAGTGGGAGACGAGAGACAACATTCATCAAGGGGCTGACAGGGCCCTGAACAGGTGCCAAGGAAAGTGGTTGGTTCCTGCCCTTCCTCCCTTGCCGTTCTGCAACCTCAACAACATGCAGCAGCAGAAAATTAGCAGAGCCATTTATGCAGACAAGGCAATACCCACAGCAGCAGAAATTAGGTTGCAGAGGAGGCTGGCTAAGATCTTTTTCCTGGAACTTCTTTAACGGCTGCAGCCAGTTGGGAGCCAGTCGTTCAGGGAGAAGGCAATGACTGTGGGAGGGGCGTCCAGCCCCAGAAGCAGATGGCCTGCCTGGCATCCAGCCCCGGGAGGTGGGGCAGCTCCCAATAAAGCACACGCAGCCCTGGAGATGAACAAGCCGCAGAGCCTCTCAGAATGTACAAACCAGGCTACTTTATCCTCTCCATCGAAAAATGAATGCCCCCTTTACGCCTCTGTTCATTAATCAGGTGACCTAACCTCTCACCTGTGCCTCAGTTCACTCACCTGTGAGGTGGGGACAATCCCAACACCACCCGCCTCAGAGAACGACGTCACAAGGTAAATAAGGAAATGCGGATGGGGCAGGGGTCTTGTCTGGGCTAACGAAAGCCTCCATCACTGTCCGCTAGGAAGCCCTTTGCTCCAATGGCACAGGTGAGCCACTTGCCAGGTGAGTCACTTGCCATGTGGAGGTGTGGGGTGAAGCTCTGGCCCTCCCATGAGCCAGTTCCTAGACCTCCGTGGGCCTCAGTTTCTCCACCTGAGACACAGGAACACTGCAGCCTCCTCCCAGGGGTTTGGAGGTAAAATGAGACAATGTGTGTGCACGTGCGCCGAGGCCCTGCAGCTCAGGATCCAGGCTTCTGCCTTCATGACCATCTGCTCTGCCTCACCTGCCTCCTGCATGAGGAGGAGGATTCGGGGCCAGGGACAACTCACATTCTCATGGTCACTGCCAGCCCCATGGGCAAGACGCCTGCAATACACCAGCAGCCACCACTGCCTTGAAAGGCAGAGACCAGAGCTGAGATGAAAGGGGTTCACCTCTACCAAAGGGGCTGGTCTGTTCTGGCCAGACTCTGGACTTGGCTGGACTTGTTGGCCCCTGACTGCTCATCCACAGAGTGGGGATGACGGTGCCTCCCTAGGAGGCCGCCAAGAGAATTAAAGGGACAGTCCCCTAGAGCACGCGGAACGGCCAGCACTGAGGGGAAAACGCTAGCCTCCTTCCTGCCTGACCTTGTCGAAGCAATGCCAGGCTCCCTTAAAGGAAGAACGGAATGCCCAGATGAAGGAATGTTCTGTTCATTTTCTTAGAAAAAATCAGGAAAATGAATGTTTTGTTGGAGGAAATGTATGGTCAGAGGGATACAGTGTTTGTTCCTACCACTAGGTGGGTGGGGATGCCGCCAGTCCTGGGCGAGGGGAGCCTCGGGGACACTAGTCCCACGACCCTTGGGGTGTCCTCGCTGGAGGGGCGGGAGCATCGCCTGCCTCTCCAGGGCAGTGCCTGTTCTTGGTTCTTGCTTATTCCAGAGCATCCCACTCATTCAACTGGATCCCTCACTTCATCCTCCACTTCTACCAAACTCCTTCCGGCCAAATTTTATGACTTTGACAAATTTGACCAGCACGTCTGCCGTAGGGGCTGCGTGTGGGCTTGTGAGAGTGAGTTGGATCCCTTTCCAGTAACTAAAGAAGGAGCATGATGGCTCTGTGGAAGCCCAGATCTAACTTGTCTTTCCTCTTGGAGTTCCAGGGGGCTTTGGTTCCTCTCTGTCTCTGGCAGGGCTCCCGCAGCAACAGTGCGCAGGGGACAGAAATAGAACAGAGCCAGTGAAGGAACTAAAATCTCACAGAGGAAACTAGAAATAGACTTCTTTGTATAATAAAACAGATCAATAACGCCTGCCTCCCAGGGAGGGCCTTTGAGAGGACTGATTGAGAGAATTTATGGAAAATCACCAGCATGCTGCCTGGTGCAGAGTTAGGCATTAAATAACAGCCAGGGCTGACAGCTGACACCTCAGCCAGATACAGGTCAAAGTGTGTTATTACATATTAACTCATTTAACCCTCACAGCACCCCCATGATGTGGGTACTGTTATTTCCCATTTTACTGATGAGAAAAGTGAGGTCCAGAGGCTGGACAACTTGCCTGAGGTCACACAGCTAGTAGGTTTTGAGCCCAGCAGAATTTTAACTCAGCCAGGCTGGCTGGTAAGTCTGCCTTCTTGATCACTATAATTAAATAATAAGACATCACCATGTAATGGTCAGGTTGTGCCCCAAAGGCCCCTCACTCTGACCAGCTTATCCTCTCTCTGGTCGCCTGCCCCGGCACCCCTACCCTACCCCGTACTCCAACCACAGGGAAGGACGTGTGGTTCCTCCACACCCTGCCTCTGTATATGCTCCCATGATTGGGCAGAGGCCTGTTCTTGCCCTCTGTGCACTCCGCAGTCCTTCCACGCTTCCCCAGCACTGAGTTAGGTGCACCCTCCTGGGGCCCTGCGATACTCTGTTCATGGCTCGTATCCAGAGTTCATTGTCTAGGGTATGTAGACCCTGTGTTCTTTGAGAAGAGATCATGTTTTATTCATTCATCCTGGTGTTCTGTCCCTAGCAGCCGGCACTGCCTCTGCTCCATGAATGCCGAACGAACGAATGAATGAAATACATCAGAGATAGGAGAGACAACTATGGGCTGGAACACTCATGAAGCATTCCTGGAGGCCTACAGACCACTCCCACAGTGCCCAATGGTTTTGAAAGCACTCAATGCCCCAAGTTAAATCCCTTTTTGCTTTGCCTGGCTAGAGAGGCTTCTGATACCTGCAGCTGAACCTGGTTATTCAAACGCTCCAGTGGAGAGGTGGGAGTTCTTTTGGGCTCAAAGGGGTGGGGGGATGTGAAAAGGGCATTAAAGGTGGGGCAGGAGAGGGTGGAATGGCAAGGGACACAAGGCCCTGAGGCACGTGTTGGCCGGGAGGAGCTGGGTGTGAGTGTGAGCAAAGCCCAACCATGGTGGGAGGAGCCGCTGTGGATCATCCCCTGTGGGCTCAGCTTCAGGAGACCTGGGCTAGAATGTAAAAAGGCCCAGGACCCATCTATGGCTGGAAGGAAAATTTGAGATTTGGGAACACAATGGGAATTAGACTCATCACCCCTGACACCCAACACAATCTTAGCTTCTTCTTAAAAGGCATATTTTGGGGTGGGTGAGGTGACTCACGCCTATAATCCCAGCATTTTGGGAGGCCAAGGTGGGGGAAGACTGCTTGAGGCCAGGAGTTTGAGACCAGCCTGGGCAACATGGTGAGACCCCATCTCTACAAAGACATTTTAAAAATTAGCAGAGTGTGGTGGTGCAGCTACTTGGAAGGCTGAGATGGGAGGATCACTTGAGCCCTGGAGATGGAGGCTACAGTGAGTCATGATCATGCCACTGCACTCCACTCCAGCCTGGGTGACAGAGCAAGACCCTGTCTCAAAAAAGAAAGAAAAGAAAAGAAGGAAGAAAAGAAGGAAGGAAGGAAGAAAGGAAGGAAGGAAAGAGAGAGAAAGCAGACCTTTAATAGAGGTATTTTCCAAGAAGAAAACAAAATTGTAACCATAATAAAACAAAGCCATGGCACAGGTAAGCGTTCTTTGATCTAATACTCCTTTCAGAATGGGCACAACTCAGACCCAGAACAACTTTACATCCAGCATATTTGAGCACAAATGCTGCCACCCACCACAAGCTATATGCTTTTTTTACTATCATAAAACACTACAAATCAGAAGCCCTTGGTTACGCCAAGGTGGGTAAAGTGACAATCACCCTGATTAGTGGTAAGTATGCTCGTTGATTAAGAAGCAGTATCCTGTGGGCTGGGGCCCTGGAATCAGATTCTTTGGACTTGAATCCTGGATCTGCCCCTGACCGGCTGCAGGCCTAGGTGACAAGTGACTCAATCGCTCTGTGTTTCAGTTTCCTCATCTGTGAAGTGGGTACTAATGGTAGCACCCACCTCCCAGAGGCTCCGTGACGATTACATTGGTAATGAGTGAAACATGAGCCCAGTGTGCGTCGGATCACTCAACCCACATGAGCTAACATCGTCTCCCCAGATGTGATCTCGGCATTACGTAACATTCTAAGCCATTTGACAAATTAGGAATTGGGCATGGAGCTGTTAAGTATTTAGCCAAAAATGCACACATGCCAAGCTTGGAGGGAGGGAGATCTGATTTGAAGATCGCCTTTCTTAACCAGTACACTACATTGCCTGTCGTGGACAATTTACCCCGACTGTGACTTCATGGCAGCAGGAGATGAGATGGAGAGAGGGGTGATAGATTGGACAATCCTGAAATAAAGGCACTGTTAGTCCTTCCTTTCTTCCTTCCTTCGTCTGTCAGGGGTTTACTAAGTGTACTTTGTGAAGCCACCTCAGAATCCTGAGTTGAATGAGACCCGGTCCCCTGCCCTTAAGGAAGTCGCATGGGAAATAATTTCCCTGACTCCCTATTTTCCCATTAGCACAGCCTGACACCAGCCTGCCCCGCAGCCTCTTGCCTCCCCCACGCTGGAATGCCTGGATTTCTAGCTTGGCTCTCCTACTCAAGTCCAGCCAGCCTGCCCACTTCCTGAGGGACCCCAGTCTGGGGGCCTGATCCTTCTCCCGCTCACACTGACAGATCCCACCAGTTCCCCCGCGGGCTGGTGTGTGAACCTGCTCTGACGGAAATCCCAGGGGGTAGCCAGCCCCAGTGCGGCAAGGCCCAGTCCTCCATGTCACCCAGTCCTCCATGTCACCCAGTCCTCCATATCACCCGTGCCACTGAGACTGCAGCTGAGGTTGCGCTGTGCCTGCCCAAAGTGCGGGCTTAGTTAGGGTGTGGCCAGCCCGGTGTCTGGGGAGGCTTCCTCTTCCTGTGGTGCAAATGCCCTGCTGAAACAAGTGGTCCCAGAAATAGGAGAAAACTGCAGAGCCTGACTCCCAAATTCCCTGTGTGAGGAGCTTTACCTTTCAGTATGAGCTTTCTTCAGATCATTGAAAGATCAGAATCCTAAAGGAGCCTGAAAGCTCCTCCCGCACACCCCTCTGTCCCGGGCACTAGAGGGCCACCCTGCCTCCTCTCTCCCTCCTTTCTTTCTCATTTCTTGCTTGTCTTTGAGCCATCCTGCTTGAAAGCTCTCTGAGAAGCATCCGCAGCCTCCAGGCTAACCACAGTCCAGCTCACATTTCGTGTCCTGATGATTCTACGTGGTTGCAGTTGATTATGTTTTGTGTATATTGGGAGTATCTGTGCATCTCTAAGCTCCACCTACCCTGACCCCTACCCGAAAAGGGGAGGAATGCTTATTGAGCTAAGTGCTTTACATATGTCATGCTGTGGACTGAACTCCATAATTATATCATCCCCAGCCTCCTCCCAAAACTGTGAAACAGGATGCTCAAATATTAACATGGGCTGTTTATCTCAGTTTTAAACTCTTGAGGCCAGGAGTTCCTTCCTCGCCTTTTATGGAAATTCCTTGAACTGCACTGGCTCCCTCAAGGCAAGAGGAGCATGAATCCTTTAATACTGCAGCATCTGTTGAGTGCAGTGACTCACACCTGTAATCCCAGCACTTTGGGAGGCCGAGGCGGGTGGATCGCCTGAGGTCAGGAGTTCGAGACCAGCCTGAACAACATGGTGAAACCCCATCTCTACTAAAATACAAAAATTAGCTGGGCCTGGTGATGAATGCTTGTAGTCTCAGCTATTCGGGAGGCTGAGAAAGGAGAATTGCTTGAACCCAGGAGCAGAGGTTGCAGTGAACCGAGATGGCACCACTGCACTCAAGCCTGGGCAACAGAACAAGACTCTGTCTCAAAAAACAAATGAACAAACATGCAGCGTCCCCACCCCCAGAGGTCACTCACTAAGTTCAAATCTATATGTCTAGGTCTCTCTCTCTAGAAGTTTACATCTATCAATCTGGGTTTCAGATACTTGTGTTAAATCAACCCATTCATTTTTTTTTCATGCCCAGACCAACACTACAGGCAGAAGTCCATTGTTGTGGTCCACACATGCACCTCTAAGATCTGAGAGACAGGGGTTCAAGAAAGGCTGGAGTAACGGCAACGGGCTTGCTGTGTGATGAACCCTGCCTTGTTATTTGAGAAAGTCACTCACAGCCTCAAGTGTCTCACTTGGAAAACAGGAATAATAATCCCTGCCTTGGTGGGTCACAGTGGCTCATGCCTGTAATTCTAGCACTTTGTGAGGCCAAGGCGGATCGCGAGGTCAAGAGATCAAGACCATCCTGGCTAACATGGTGAAACCATGTATTTTGTAAAAATACAAAAATTAGCTGGGCGTGGTGGCACAAGCCTATAGTCCCAGCTACTCGGAGGCTGAGGCAGGAGAATCGCTTGAACCTGGGAGGCGGAGGTTGCGGCAAGACGAGATTGTGCCATTGCGCTCCAGCCTCAAAAGAAAAAAAAAAAAAAAAAAAAAGAAATCCCTGCCTTGCAGAAAAGTTTTGAAGATAAAAAGCCACTGGTGGGTACCAGTTCACTTCTCTTGGCTTCCTCTCCTGCGTGTGCATGTTAGGGTTTCCTCAGTCAAGCCACTGGAGACCATGCAAAGCTATGCAGGCCCTTGGGAAGACTGCTCCAGACAGCCTCTTTAGACACATGGCAGGTTTCCTGGCCTGTGTTTTGCTTTTTAGCACATCTGGTTCCCATGAAGCAGGCACATCTGGGCAGAAACTGACAGGGTCCAATCCCACCCAGGGGCCATGACTCAAAATATTTTTTCTTGGGAGCAATGATGTTGATTGTCAGCCTACCTAAGTCTGAAGGAGCTCTCCATTCCTCCTTGGCTATGAGCCAGATGGAACTCTTCCCAGCTCCAACATGTGAACCACAGTGGCTCCACCAGAGAAATAAAAGCGATCAGAGTGGACCCAGGCACCTGGCAGAATGGCAGCTGCCCTGGACTTTGGCTGACTCAGCAGCTCCCAGGCCACATTCGGGTCTCACTCTGTAACTTGCATGAGTCTAGGGAGAGGGCAGCGAAGGGCCTGGCTTGTCAGAATTGCCCAAACTGGAAGTTAAAAATCCCCAATTGGCATAAATCCTAATAAATCAAAACATTAGAAAAATAGGTTGTGTGTGAATATAATTTATTTTAAGAATGATAACAGTAACATATTTTGAGAGCCTATGGGCCAGGCACCGGGCTAAGGGCTCTCTATTCACAATCTCCTTCCCCATAATTAGAGAAGCTCTAGATCCCACAGAATCTTTTCAGATGTCAGTTTCTACCCCTCTGCATAAGTGGGTCTTATTATATAGATGACAAGTTTTCTTCTTTTTTTTTTTTTTTTGAGACGAAGTCTTGCTCTTGTCCCCCAGGCTGGAGTGTGATGGAGCGATCTTGGCTCACTAGAACCTCCGCCTCCCGGGTTAAAGCGATTCTCCTGCCTCAGACTCCTGAGTAGCTGGGATTACAGGTGCCTGCCATCACGCCCAGCTAATTTTTGTATTTTTAGTACAGACGGGGTTTCACCATGTTGGCCAGGCTGGTCTTGACCTTCTGACCTCAGGTGACCTGCCTGCCTTGGCCTCCCAAAGTGCTGGGATTACAGGTGTGAGCCACTGCACCTGGCCAAGTCTTCTTGAAGTGTGTTGGAAGTTACTGGAAATTTTCTAAATATCTTGAAATAAGGCTGTCTTCTATAATGTAAGACTATCTTCTGATGTAAGACTATCTTCTATGATGTCAGGTTGTCTTCTGTGATATAAGGCTGTCTTCTGGCCAGGTGTAATGGCTCACACCTGTAATCCCAGCACTCCCGGAGGACAAGGTGGGTAGATCACTTGAGGCCAGTAGTTTGAGAGCAGCCTGGCCAACACGGTGAAACCTCGTCTCTACTAAAAATACAAAAATTAGCTGGGCATGGTGGCATGTGTCTATACTCCCAGCTCCTTAGGAGGCTGAGGCGAGAGAATTGCTTGAGGTCAGGAGCTCCTGATCAGCCTGGCCAACATGGCACAACCCTTTCTCTACTAAAAATACATAAATTAGCTGGGCATGGTGGCATGCTTCTGTAATCCCAGCTAGTAAGGAGGCTGAGGCGGGAGAAGGAAAAAAGACTGTCTTCTATGAGGTAAGACTATCCTCCAGTACGATGCCAGACTGTCTTCCATGATGTAAGGCTGTCTTCTATGACATCAGACTGTCTTCTATGATGTAAGGCTGTGTTCTATGATGTAAGGCTGTCTTCTATGACATCAGACTGTCTTCTGTGACATAAGGCTGTCTTCTGTGATGTCAGCCTGTCTTCTATGATGTCAGACTATCTTCCATGATGTGGAACTTTCTTTTATGATATAAGACTCTCTTCTATGATGTAAGATTGTAAGATTCTCTTCTCTGATGTAAGACTGTCTTTTATGATGTAACACTGCCTTCTATGATGTGAGACTCTCTTCTATGTGTCCTATGTAGGCCTCCTCAGAAGGATACCCATCTCCTTTGGACTACAGAGTCTTTCAGATTTCTGTTGAGTTTTGATCTTTTGCTCATCCTTTTGGAAGAAAGTTAATGTGTGTCTAGTATTAGAAACTGAGGTAGTTAAGCCACTATGAAAAGTAGTTTGGAGATTTCTCAAAGAACTGCAAACAGAACTGCCACTCAACTCAGCAATCCCATTACTGGGTAGATACCCAAAGGAAAATACTTCATTCTACCTAAAAGACACCTCCACTCACTCGTATGTTCATCACAGCACTATTCATGATAGCAAAGACATGGAATCAACCTAGGTGCCCATCAACAGTAGATCGGATAAAGAAAAGGTGGTACGTATATGCAATGGTATACTATGCAGCCATAAAAAGGAATGATATCATATCCTTTACAGTAACACGGACGCAGCTGGAGGCCATTATCCTAAGCAAATTAATGCAGGAACAGAAAACCAAACATGGCGGGTTTTTGCATGTTCTCACAAGTGGGAGCTAAGCATTGAATACACATGGACATAAAGTTGGGAAAAACACACTGGGAATTACTAGAGGGAGAAGGGAGGGAGGGGGGTAAGGATTGAAAAACTACCTATTGGGCACTATGCTCAATACCTGGGTGAGGGGATCAATCATACCCAAAACTCAGCATCATGCAATAAACCCATATAGCAATGTACATGTATCCTCTGAATCTAGATTAAAGTTGATGCCTTAAAAAAAAAAACAAAAAAAACTGAGGTGATGATGAGGTTGCTGTCCAGACCTTTCAGCCCAGATGAAGCAAAAGGCTTAGAATTACCCTAAGTTGTGACTTAAAAATTATGTTAGGAGGAGTAACTAATGTTCCTGGTGAATTTATAAAGTGAAGAAAATATGCCACCAAATCTGCACATATGTAATATTGAAGAATGCACACACCAACTCACACATATAATTTATGTGTGCTTAAAAAGGAATATGGGTCATTGCAAAAAATAGAAAAATATAGATGAGCATAAAGGAAAAAGCAAACTCCATCCACAATCTTATCACCCAGGGATAACAATTATGAACATTATGATGTATTTCCTTCCAGGTTATTCTTTTCCAAATATATTAAAATTCATTTGTAATTATTTATACATTATATGTTTTTTTTTAAATCCTGCTTTTGATTCCTTAACATCTTTCCATTAACATCTTCCCATGGAAAGAGCATCAACACTTACTTCCAGAGTTTCAGTGAGGTTGAATGGAGAGAACATTGGAGAAACCCCCCTCCCTGCCCCACAGCTCCCTGCACAGAGCCCAGAACTTGGGAGGCATCTTGAAAATGGCTAATTACAAACACATGGCATTTGGGCCACTGTCCCTGCTCCTGAACTCAAAGCAGACATTACTAACCAATCCCAGTTCCCTTTTCTGAGGAACCCAGAAGCCCTCTGACCCTTTTTCAGCACCACACTCTAGACAGTCACATACTATCTTCCTACATTGGGGCTTGGTTTTGAGAAGCCTAATTCTGAGAATCTTCAATTCACAATTTCCCTGCAGGACTATGTCACCACTACTTAGAGATTCAAGCCTTTAGTGCACAATGAATCTGCAGTTGGATCTTTCATATTTAGCTTGGGCTGTCATTAAAAAAGCACTGTGGAGCCAATGCATTAGGGTTGCCAAAATCAGGCTGGCTTCAAAAACTCCTGGTTAAGTATCCAGTAGATGAGAAACCTCCCTGCTACGTGATTAGTGGTAGGGCAGAATTTAGTTTGAGACCAGTCCATCTTGACTCCTGGGTCAGCAGGACATAAGAACACTATCATACAACCCTCAAAACAGTGATGTACTGCAGCCAATGGTGCCCTATGGTGAGTGTCACAAGATGTTTAGAATCGTGCACTGAACCTCAGCAAAGCTCTCCCAGCGTAAGGATAATTAAATGCTAAAGTAGGCCTACCCTGAAGTTATTCAACTAGAAAATTACAAGCCACAGCAAAGATGTATTTCCATATAAATGTGCAAAAGCAAATCCAGCATCCACCAGCCTGAAACGGAGGGGGACGGACAGCCTGGTGCATTTACCACCTAATTTATCATGCTGCTAACATCTCTCTTTGGGCACTTATCACATTCCCCCGGGGCCAGTGCCTGCCTTACCCAGCCTGCTAAGCTGTGAGATTCTGGAAGGCGGATGCCTTACCCACTCTGCAGAGCCCCGTGGGAGGCCTGCAATCCACTGGTGTGCTTGATGCCAGGGTGGCAGAGGAGAAGCCTGTGATGCCATGTGGTCCCCAGGCACGAGAGGCCATGCTGTGCCGCACACGTGACTGTCACTGTTGGCTGAGTGACCACATCAAAATCGTCTCTCCAGTTGTCTCTCACCATCCCTCTGCAGAGGGTATATCCCAGGGCTGTGTTCCACTCTGCTTCTGGGACATTCTGTGTGGTTGTCCCTGAGAACACCCGGGCAAAGCTGAGAATCCTCCTAGCTTTTTGCAGGCAAAGAAAAATGTTCCTGAGGCAAATAAGGGAACCATGTTTCCTAAGTAATATTCCTCTCCACCTGTCAAGACTCAGGCTAGTCTTGCTCTGCATGCAGCCTATTTTCTGAGCTGGAAGGCTCCTGAAAATAGAAACTCAGGGTGAAAAGATGGAGATGCAACACAATCCTTTTATTATGGCTGTCTATGATTCCTTATTTATATGCCTAAGACTATATATCCAGAATGTCACTAGAATCCTCAAATATTCTAGATTAGAAAAACAAACAACATAAAAATCAACTTTTATTTTTTGAGACTTGGTCTTCTTCTGTCACCCAGGCTGGAGTACAGTGGTGCAATCATGGCTCACTGCAGCCTCAAACTCCCGGGCTCAAGCAGTCCTCCCACCTCAGCCTCCTGAGTAGCTGGGACTACAGGCGCAAGCCACCACTGCCTGTCTGATTTTTATTTTTTGTAGAGGCAGGGTTTCACCATGTTGCCCAGATTGTTCTTGAACTCCTGAGCTCAAGTGATTCTCCCAGCTGGGCATCCCAAAATGCAGGGATTACAGGCATGTGGGCCTACCATACCTGGCCCACTGTACCTGGCCCAAAATTCTTCATAGAGCATATACCTCTCTAATGTATCTCCAACCTTCATCTCCAACTCTGCCCAGGTTGATGTCATCCAGAACAGCAAAAAGTGTGTGACATTTCATTGTGAAATAGATATAGGTATTAAAAAGTACAAACAACTGATCTGTGCAGGTCAAATAGTCATGACAGGTGGAAACCCACGTACCTACTAACAGCCGAAGACACAGAGCACATGCCAGCACCTTGCAAGCACAGTGCATACCTTTCTCCCTGCAGGAGCAACCCACTGTCCAGAGTTTTGTGAGAATCGCTCTTTTGCTTTTCTTCTTATCTATGTATGAAGGAAAGCAGGAGCCTATTCAGGTTCTCTATGCATCAGACTAGCCCATGAAGTGAATTCTTGGGGTGCCATAAAACAGGCAGCACATCTCTCTGAGCTCCCACCTTTAGCTTCAGCCTCTGCTTTGCTCTGAGTCATAGTCCTGGGGCTCCGAAGTACCCAGATGGGACCCCAGGGCCCTGTTCTTGCCTCTGTGGCCCCTGCCTGTCCTCCTGCCCCTGGACTCTGCTCCTGGACTCTGGGTTCCAGGACTTCCTCCTTGGACAGACCCTTTGCTGAGTCCTCACTTCTCTTGGATTTGTTCTTTCCGTTCCCTCTGCTGTCACTCCTGGCCCTTATTACCCCAACAGCCTGAACAATCCCAACAGCCTCCCAACTCCACACCCTGCCCCCCATTTCCCCCACTCAAATCTGTGCTTACACAAATGCCATATTCCTGTTGTGTCAACAGCCAAAATCACTGATGGCTCTGCTCTTACATCATCTCTCTGCACCTTTGCTGTGGCCTCTCCTCCACTCAGGATGCCCTTCCCGTCCTCCTCGCCTGCAGGAAGGTTCCTATCGGTAGGAGGCTGGGCTCCACAGCCTTCCCAGGTACCCCAGTCACTAGGGCCCTGGTCAGGGTGTGCACAATGAAGCGAGGTCACAGGTGGTGCGGCCAAGCTGGAGAGCATCCGAGGGAAGCTGAGGGCAGAGCAGGGGAGCAGTCTCAGGAGCACTGCCTTTCAAGCCTGAAGCCGGATTCCCACAATGAAGGGAGAATTGGAGCCAAACACCAAAGGCCTAGACAGGGCCCTCTGCCCAGCGTCGAGTCCATGGACTCACTGTTCTCTTGAGGACACATTCTTGGGACATCATGGAACATGCAATGCACATTGCCAGGGAGCAAGTGCTCCTAGGAAGCCAGGGAGGACGCTTATGGCTATGGAGTGTCCACGTGCCCCAGAGACTCACCCATTGTCTCAGCAGGTCCTCCTCATGGCCCTTTGACATAAGTAGCCTGAGCACCAGTTTTCCAGATGAGGAAACTGAGGCTTCCAGGGGTGAGTGAAGCTATTTGTTAGGATCAGAAGAGCTGGACCTCGAATGTGGACTCTCCCAACTTCGAATCTGCGCTTTGCTCTTTCTACTGCCCTCAAGACCAGCTTCAAATCCTGCCCTCGCCGCTCACCAGTCATGGGATTTCTGGTGCTTCCAGAACTCCTCTGAACCTACCCTGCCTCCCTCAGGGTGGGTGAGAAGGTGAAAGAGATTACATACATGAACAGCATTTTGCCAGCTGTATCCTACTACAAGTGGGCTACCTCAAGTCCTTTCTCAGCACAAGACGTGTGTAAATAAACCAGGTTGAAAGAATGAAATCCACCAGTCAACTCTCTTTCCTCTTTCCTGTTTCCTGGCTGATGTCTCATCTCCCAGCTGTGCCTCAGGAAGAGACAGTGAATCAGGCTTCTTGGCAGCCCTCAAGCAACTCACTACAGTAGTACCAGCAAAGGAAGGGCTTCATATTTATGAAATGAATAGATGACCCCATGTCTGCATATGATAATGAATGCATTTAACACTGTCCTTGTGGTAGTCCAGTCTTAACACTCACAAAAGAGAAGATGGTCTTTATGGTAGACTGCAAACTGATTGCCCCAAACTGCATTCTCTCTTCCATAGTTATAGAATTTTAACTGTTCATACGGCTGCCCAGATAAAGATCATATTTCCCAGCCTTCCTTGTACCCAGGTGTGGCCATATGACTAAGTTATGCCAATGGAATATGAATAGAAGTGATGTATGCAATTTCTACAACACCTACTTGAAACAATCTGCTTGCCTTAGACTTGCTCTTTCTCCCCGCCATGGTCTGGAACACAGAGACGGCAATGACCAGCTTTGGTGATTGAAGGACACTCTAAATGGTGGTGGGACAACAAGATGGAAGGAACCTAGGTCCCTGGATGGCCATGTGGAGCACAGTGACCCTACCGACTTGGACTGCTCACCTCTGGACTGCTAAGTGAGAGCAAAATAAACCTCTCTCTTATTTCGGCCACTAAAGTTTGAGGTCTCTGTGCTCAGCCTGTACCTTAACAAAGGAAGACAAAATAAGACCCCTTACATAGGGAAGAACCAGTTGACTTGAGTTCAGATCTACACTCTGTGACTTCCTACCTCTGTGAGTTTGGGCAAGTTGCTGAACTACCGTTTCTTCATCTGTGAAATGGGGAGAACCACAGGACCTATAGTGAGAATTAAATAACATAGAATATACACAATAAAGTGGGCTACTGTTATGGCTACTGTTATCATCATCTTATCAAAATGTTTTCCTGCCTGTGGAGTCCCAGCCAGGCTACCCGTGCATTAGTCAGCCTGTACCAGAGGAAATAGCTTTTATGTTGGTCCCCTGTGTGGTTAGTTATGTGTCTTCCTGCCACAACTGATCTTATGTCCTCACATCCATTTTAATGCAAAAGCCCCAGCAAGCCAAGTGTGGTAGTAAGAACTACCCACTGGTTGGCCCGGGAACTTACTGGTAACAGTCTGAAAGCATGTGCTTCACCCCCTAAGGTGTCTAAGCATTGCAGCCAACAAGAAATCCCTTCAACTGCCTTTTCCTCCTCTAAGCTCAGCTCAGAGTACCATAGAGCTCACCGGGTACCAGGCCAGCTTCAGAAGAAGCTGCTGATAAATTTAGAAGTCAGAGAGAGTACGTACAGTCAGAGAGAGAAGAGCAATGTTACTAATTAAAAAGAGGTAATGAGCCAGGTGCAGTGGCTCACGCCTGTAATCCCAGCACTTTGGGAGGCCAGGGCAGGTGGATCGCCTAAGGTCAGGAGTTCTAGACCAGCCTGACCAACATGGTGAAACTCTGTCTCTACTAAAAATACAAAAACCAGCCAGGCCTGGTTGCAAGCGCCTGTAATCCCAGCTACGCAGGAGGGTGAGGCAGGAGAATCGCTTGAACCTGGGAGGCGGAGGTTGCAGTGAGCCGAGATCACACCACTGCACCCCAGCCTGGGCAACAAGAATGAAATTCCGTCTCAAAAATAAAATACAATAAAACAAAACAAAAAGGGGTGACATTTCCAAGAAAAGTTCAGATGCATGCAAGGTTCTAGAGTATTCCCTAAAGCATTTATTTCCTTTAAAAAAGAAAGAAAAAAAAATATGTATATGTTATGTATTTTTAAATATGTATTTATAATAATATATATATTTTATAATATATAATATTTACACATATATAATTTTTTTCTAGAAAAGATGAAGCCCTATGAAAGTAGCTGGAAGGCTGCTGTGGCCACAGCTGTAACCCAACGGGAGGAACACATGCTTGTCACCAACCAGAGGCCCACACAGCTCACAGCCCTCTATTTCTTCTTTAACAGTGAGTCCTTGAGAGCTCTGTCTGGCCAGTCACTGGATTAGGCTCTGGGGACACATCTGAGTTATACCAAGTCCCTACCCTTATGGAACTTGCAGTCTAGTGTGGACCCAGAATAATTAGCAGATGAGCATACGCCAGGCTGGGTTGGGCACCCTGAGCCAAGCATGTCAGGGTCAGGGGACAGGTGACACCCGCTCCATACCACACAGCACAGGCCTGCTACCTACAGGACTGGAGACACTGGAGTTGTGGAGTGTAAGAGATACTAGGTTCAAGAGTTTGGTCTTGAACTTCACTCATTTAGGTGCATACTTGTTTGCTGCTCATAAAATGCAAACAGGACCAAAGTGTGGAGCCCACTCAGGCGGTCAGAGCTTGACAGCCCTGATGCCCAGGTGCAATAACAAGCAGAACTGACATCCTGCATTCCCTAATTAAGCCTGATTAGCCTCTCCCACACTTTCCCATCCGCCTGTAATCTCCTACAGGTGCAGAAAATATGTCAGTGCCAGTGGGGTGACATGGATAATCGCCCCCCTTGTACTAGGCTGGAAACTTAGATGGCCCTTATTACTCCTCCAACACCAGATATCTACTGCCTCAAAATTATTTCATATGCTTTGGGGATGCAAGCTCCAGGAGTGATTTATTTTTAATCGAAAAGCAGTTCTGCATTATAGGAGGCCAAGAGATTAAGAACCTTTATTAACATGTGTTATCTCTTCAGATGCCTCTTCCAGGCCAGCCGGGGCCCTGGCCGGTTTTGAAAAGGTTCTTATGCCAAAGGGCTCCTCTGAGGCGACATTTAGATCAATATTTGGAACTGCCCTTCTGGGAAATCACTGATGGTCTGCAGAAGGCACGTGGTGTGACTTTTAGAGCAGTCCATTAGTGAAGAGCTCCACAGCTGTCCCAAGATTTTGGAAAAGGACCAGATGCTGGTATGACTGACCTTGCTTCTGTGCAAGAGCCTGGAGCACTGTCTTTCAAGCCTGAGTCTCTCTCTCTCTTTTATTTTATTTTATTTTTTTTTGAGACGGAGTCTTGCTCTGTCACCCAGGCTAGAGTGCAATGGCACGGCTCACTGCAACCTCCACCTCCTGGGTTCAAGTGATTCTCCTGCCTCAGCCTCCCAAGCAGCTGGGATTACAGGTATGTGCCCTCACACCCAGTTTATTTTTGTATTTTTAGTAGAGACAGAGTTTTGCCATATTGGCCAGGCTGGTCTCGAACTCCTGGCCTCAAATGATCCGCCTGCCTCGGCCTCCCAAATTGCTGAGATTACAGATGTGAGCCACCACACCTGGCCCAAGCCCGAGTCTCTTTACTGCTGCACGGGGAGGGCCTGTGTTTGCTCTTGTTCTAGCAGTGGGCACCACCTCCAGGCTACCTGAAGGACAAAGCAGGGGGGTGGGGGTGAAGATATTCTGGCCCCATCTGCTTCTTCTAATTCTCCTTGGTGCCAACCAGCCTCACAGCAAACCATGGGCAATGCTGGTGCGCTCACACCATATGGGATGCTTTTACTGTACGGGCATGTTCCATAGGAGGGGAACAGTACACTCATTTATGGGATGGTTTTGAATGAAGATGTGTGCATATGTCAGGGCAAAAAAAAAAAAGAAGAGCGCTATATTCTAAATCACATAGAGGGTTGTTAAAAACCCTGCACATTTACTACTTGGTGTGATGAGCCCTGAGTGTGCAGAGCATGAGTCTATCAGCCTGTAGGACTCCCACAGCTGGCTGTGGCTGGGATGAGTTAGGGAAGTTTGAGGTCACAGCATGAAATGCCATCACCGTGTACCAGGAAAACATTACTCATTCCCTAGTTCATCCCATTCCAGTCCTCTGAGTACATAAGAGAGAGACTCACTTAGGTGCTGTCCCATTGTAAGCACCTCTCAGGTACTAGCTCACCACCATTTTCAGGACGGGGTGGCTCAGGGCTCTTGAGTGCGCCCCGGTGCAGAGCTGGAATACACTGTCGTCTTGTTTTCTCCTTGTGGTCACCTATTTACAGTCCCTGATACTGGTTTCTACTTCTTGTGTTACAATAAAGTTTCCTCTTAAAATAGATTTAAAGTAAAAAAGAGAGTTGATTTTTAAAAAACTGTGAAGAAATAATAAGAAATTTAAATAGCCACTATGAAAATCACAAAGGTGGTGTGTAAACAATCAAGGTTTGGGAAAAGCTGATCTGGAGCCATTTAGCAGGAATTACCACCCAGAATGTGAGGTGGCCGGTGAGGAGGTAACATCAGTGGGAGGAGGATGGGGCCATGGAGCCAGAAAGCAGTGTCACCCAGGAGGCTGGCAGTGAGCAGAGGGTTGCAGGGCTGCGGGGCAGACCAGACCTGGCTCAAATGTCACATCTGCTTAAAGCCATCCTGGCCACATGGCAGAGTCCACTAATCGCTTCTGCTCACTTTTCCCCCGTCCCACAGTGACTCCCTGAGTAGGACTCCCAACTCCTGCCATGGCCACCTACAAGGGAATGAGTGAGCGTAAGTCCCCTGGGCCTCAGTTTCCCCATGGTAGAGCCCACAGGTCGAACCATAATAGATCATCTTTAGGGTGCTTTCCAACTCCTCAGAGTCTGTGCACATCAACATTAATTGTCCTGGAGTGGTCAGTCGTCATATATTTCTACTTCAGTTTCTCAAGGTTTTGTAATGAACATGTTTCCCCAAAACACAGAGCCAGTTGTATTGACAATAACCAAATAAAATAACCTAAGATGAGCAAGTAGAAGAAGAGCCTGTTCTATGAAGAAATGGTAATAGTTGGGCCAGGCCTCGACCTCAGAGAGGCACTAGAAGTAAGTGGGCCAGGGTCCTCTGGGGGTCTGCAGATACCTCGACCCCTGGAGAGGTCTCCCACCCACACCTGAAGGACAAAGGACAAGGCCACCAGCACAGGCTCTGCTGGGAACAATGCAGTGGGAGAAGACTTTCCTCACAGAGGCCACAGGGGTCTTGGAGAGACAGCCATTCTATGTGAACACAGGGACAGTATGGAGCTCTTTTCAAACGCTCTGCAAGAGAGAATGTTTAAAAAAGGCAGCTGCCGTGTGATTGTGGACCTGGATAAAATAGGAAGCAAGAGGCAGAGATAACAGGGAGCTGTTTTAGTCAGAGAAGTGGTTTCCTGATCCTCTATAAGAATGTGCTGGGCTCCATCTTATGTAACATTCATTTTTCTTTCCTGGAAGGAGAACAGCTTGAACTTTCCAAGGCTGCAGATGGCTCCAAGTTCCTCTGGGTGGTGAAATGCCAAATGGATGGCGATAAATGATCAGGAATTTATTGAGAATGCAGGAGAGGTGAGATGAGTGTCAAGTGATGAATTTAAGGAAAATGGTCACAATTTCAAAAGCACAATGAGGCCTCTGCACTCCATTATGACCTGAAGGGGCATCTGCAGCCAGGCCAGCATCATCAGCGGGAGCGGGAGCTGAACACCTATGGAGGGTAAACAGGGCATGGGCCACAGGCTCATACCACAGACCTGGCATTCCTAACTGTGAGACATCATCAGAGCCACTGAGCCTTTGTGGGCCTCAGTCTTTTCATCTGTAAAATGGGCTTATCATGCCCACCCCACCCCCCCCACCCAGGGTTTTTGTGAGGGTTAAATAGCATCTGTACAAACAGCTGAGTTACAGGCATGGTTTTGTAATGTTTTACAAGACATAACTGGGTGTTGGAGTTTCAATGGTGCTTTTAAAGCAAAGAGACCTGGGTTCAAATCCTGGCCCTGCCACTTAATAGCATGTGGCTGACACCGTCTATGGCAATAAAATAGCAAGAATGGCCGGGCGCGGTGGCTCACACCTGTAATCCCAGCACTTTGGGAGGTTGAGACGGGTGGATCACGAGGTCAGGAGATCGAGACCATCCTGGCTAACACGGTGAAATCCCGTCTCTACTAAAAATACAAAAAATTAGCTGGGCGCAGTGGCGGGCGCCTGTAGTCCCAACTACTTGGGAGGCTGAGGCAGGAGAATGGCATGAACCCGGGAGGCGGAGCTTGCAGTGAGCCGAGATCGCACCACTGCACTCCAGCCTGGGCCACAGAGCGAGACTCCGTCTCAAAAAAAAAAAAAAAAAATTGCAAGAATGAGGCTAGGCATCTCACGGGTGCTGTGAAAGTCAGGGAGGTAAAGCCAGAGAAGTATCTAGCAACGTGTCAGACACGGGTTTGGGCCTTCCTAAGAGACTGGTTTCCTTCCCCTTTCTGACGGTGATGCAAATAAAAAGTGGTTACAAAAGAATTTTAAGAAAGTCATGTATTCAAGGAATAAATGCTTCCCTGCAGCCCTCTGAGGTTAAGCCATGGAGATCAGCAGGCTGTCTCCCCCATTCTTGGCTGGGGCCTCAGTGGAGATAGAGCCTGACAATGCCCATCTTGGATCTGGTGCATAGAATTCTAAACGCACTGAATGGCCATCCCCTTAGCAATCTCCTCCCATACTTCTTGTTTTGTAGCTTGGACCAGCCCAGGTTAGGGAGAGGAGGAGACTGCCTGGCTAGCTGCAGGCCCAGAGCAACTGTGCTCTGACAGTCCCCCATTGCCCCTTCTGTGACAGTGTTCTCTTTTGGTGCTCTCTCCTCTCTACTGTTTTTTGGTCTCTCCTTTACATGCTTCCTGATGCTGGATCTGCTGTTGATACAGCAATGGGGTCTCTCTACTCTCCTCCCCGTATTAACTCCCACATACCCCCAACCAAAGGAGTCCCAGAGGCCTCCCACTGCCCACAAGTTAAAGCCCAAACAAGGCACATGAGGCCCTTTCTAGCTTCGTCCCCTGTGCTCCAGCCATGTGCTCTATTCCCCATCAGGCCTTCTGATGCTGTCCAGTTCTGCCTAGAACATACTTTACTTTTTATTCAAATCCCATCATCCTTCAATACCTGGCTTAGGTATAATGTTCTCCAAAGTCTTCCCCCAAACTGCTCTTTTTAGAAAATGTTGGAAATACAGAAAAATACGAGTAATAAAATGAAAATTACCCATTACAATTCTGAAGCCTAGAGATTACTACTATTCATATTTGTAGTCTTTTTTCCATGATTATAATTTTAATATGGTTGAGATCACAAAACCTCCAGCACAGTGTGGTTGGACTTTCTAGTCTCTCCAGTACAATGCTGAATAGAAGTGATGAGTTAGATATCTTTATCTGGCGCCTAATCTTAGGGGAAAAGCATCTGTTAAGTATGATGTTGGCTTTAGGTTTTTTGTAGATGCTCTTTATCAGATTGAGAAGGTCCTTCCTATTCTTTGTTTTTTAAATGACAAAATTATGGTATTGAAGAAAGGGTATTGAATTTTATCAAATACTTTTTCTGCATCGACTGAAATGATCATGTGGGTTTTGTATTTTACTCTACTAATCTCATGCATTACGCTAATTTATTTTTAGCCATTAAACCACCCTTACATTCCCAGGATAAATCTCACTCGGTCATGGTGTATATATTTTGTTTTGTTTTGTTTTGTTTTGTCTTGTTTTGTTTCGGTGGAGTCTTGCTCTGTCGTCCAGGCTGGAGTCCAGTGGCGCAATCTCGGCTCACTGCAAGCTCCGACTCCCGGGTTCAAGCGATTCTCCTGCCTCAGCCTCCCGAGTAGCTGTGATTACAGGTGTCCGCCAATACACCTGGCTAATTTTTTGTATTTTTAGTAGAGATGGGGTTCTGCCATGTTGTCCAGGCTGGTCTCGAACTCCTGAGCTCAGGTGATCCACCCACCCTGGCCTCCCAAAGTGCTGGAATTACATGCATGAGCCACTGCGCCCAGCAATACGTTTTTAAATGTTGCCAAATTCAGTTTGCTAGTATTTTATTAAGTATTTTTGCATCTCTATTCATAAGAAATACTGACCTTTAGTTTTCTTCTCTTGTGATGTCTTTGTTTGCTTTTGTTATCCAGGTAATACTGACCACTTAGAATAAGTTGGGAAGTGTTTTCTCTTCCTGTGTTTTTTGGAAAGGTTTGTGAGAATTGGCATTAATTCTTTTTACATATTTGGTATATTTCAACAGCAAAACCATCTGGGCCTGGGTTTTTCTTTGTTGGTAGTTTTTTTGGTTTTGTTTTTGTTTTGCTTATTAATCCAATGTCTTTACTTGTTTTAACTCTATTCAGATTTTTTATTTCTTCTTGAGTCAGTTTGGGAAGTTTGGGTCTTTCTTAAAGTTTGTTCATTTCATTTACATTATCAAATTTATAAGGACACAATTGTTCATAGTATTCCTTTATAACCCTTTTTATTTTTGAAAATTTGGTAGTAATGTCCCCTCTTCCATTCCTGATGGTAGTAATTAAGTCTCCTCTCTTTTTTTCTTGATGAATCTGGCTAAAGATTTATCAATTTTATTGGTATTTTCAAATAACCAACTTCTGGATTTATTTCCTCTATTGTTTTTCTATTCTTTATTTCACTAATTTCTGCTCTGATCTTTATTATTTTCTTCCTTCTGCTTGCTTTAGGCTTAGTTTGCTCTTCTTTTTTCAGTGTCTTAAAGTGAAAAGATATTTGCATCTTAAAAGATAATTTTATTAAGTGAATCTCTGGTTGGTGGATTCTGTCAGTGATGAGAAGAGAGAAGGGAGGTCTGTTAGCCTCCAAAGACACAGTTGTACAAGAACAGGGGCAGTAACTCAGAACTTCATTTTATGATGCTTTCTGACACCTACTCTGGCTGATTTAGACACGCTGTGAAAACTCTGCTTTTTTCTCTGCTCCAGAGTCTAGCTTTCTTATCAAAAATTTTGTTTACAATCTCCAACATGACCATAGCCTCCAATGTGACCATTTCCAGATCCATGATGATTCTTTCAGTTGTGACAGAAAGTGATTCCCATGCTCATTGGCTTATGTGATTGTTAGGCTCAGTTCTGTTAGGTTTGATTCAAGGGGTCTGGCAACATGACCAGGAACTGGTTTCTCTTTCAACATTTCTTAGCTTTGCTTTTTTGAGGTAGGTTCCATTCTTGGTCTGACTTCCCCCTTGTGGTCTCAAAATGGTTGCCAGAGTTCCCAGGGTTCACACTTCCAGAGTCAACTTCAGAAGAGAAAAGTGACAGTCTCCTTCCCAAAAGTCCCAGGGGAAGTCTTATTCATCACTAACTTGCACTGGGTACTTGCCCATCCCTGAACCAATCACTGTAGCTGGGGAGAATGTAAAATGATGATAGGCTAAACTTGTCACATGATCAACCTCTCACTAGGGTGGTGTCAATACCATCAGAAACACATGAGCTGAAAGTAGAGGAGAGATGCCTCTTAAATTTAAGGCACTGTGGGTGGAAGAAGAAGGAAATGGATACTGGGGAGACAACCAACCAATGTCTACTCAGGCTCCAAGTTCATCTCCCACTATTCTCCAACATCAGCCTCTCTTCTCCTGTTCATTCCCATCTCCAGTTCCTCTACTCAGGCTGGACATATGCCTAGGATTCCTTTCCTCCTTCTCATCATGCTCCTCCATATCTGTCTTGGGCCATTTTGAGACTCAAGTCAAGCATCGGCAGCCCAAATACCACCATTTGGATCTTCCATCATTTGGATGCATCTGGCTGAAAGAATCAGAACACACCTGGTGGTTGAGACACATCAGTGTGGATTTTTGTCCTACCAATCAAAATATATTTATAGGCAGATCCAAGGTTGCCTCAGCTATTCCATCAAGGACCCAGATTTTCCCAGCTTTCTCCTTCACTCTCTGTTAGCATCTCTTGCCATCTCATGACTACAACATGGCTACTGCAGCTGCAAGCATTATGCCCACAAAGGCAGAATGTAGGAGTGAGGGAAATTCGGGCAGAGAGAGAGATAGATCTTCTCATCTTGCTCTCTCTTGCCTTTTATCATGGAACTAAAATCCTCCAGAAACTTCTTCTGTGTCTCATTAGCCATCACTAAGTCCTATAGCCAGCCCTAGCTGCAATGTCACTGGGAGAGAAGAATGGGATAGCCATGTCTGATTATGACCAATCATGAGGCCAAGTGCGGTGGCTCACACATGGAATACCAGCACTTTGGGAGGCTGAGGAGAGAGGATCATCTGAGGTCAGGAATTTGTGACATACCTGGGCAACATAGTGAGATCCTGTGTCTACAAAAAATGTAAAAGTTATCTGGGTATGGTGGCACATGCCTGTAGTCCCAGGTACTCAGGAGGCTGAGGCGGGAGGATCACTTGAGACCAGGAGTTGGAGGCTGTAGTGAGCTATGATTGAGCCACTGCACTCTAGCCTGAGTGACAGAGCAAAGCCCTGTCTCTTAAAACAACAATAAAAAAAAGACTAATCATGAGTGATATCCCTGAGGACAAAAATCAGCATGAAAGAAGTGAGGATGGCCACAGTTCTCTGTATGGTGCCCTTACTCTGTAATGACAGAGTTCATTCCTGGCACGCTCCCATGTTGTGCTGGCTCTGCCCTTGAGCCAGGTGGCCTGTGGGGCTTGCTGAGACTAGATGATCTTGGACAAAAGACATCAAGGCAAAGGATAAACCAACAGCAACTTCATGCAGGCTGGGGCACCCACCATGGAACCACAGAGAAGTACAGATGTGAAAAGATGGGATCCTCACCCAATTCTAGACATTTAGCCACATAAAATATTTGCAGGAATTTCTCAGTTGCTCTGGATGGATTAGACTGTAAACAATTACCAACCCACATGGCCCCTGATTCTATCATGGTTCCCAACACAGCCTATACAATGAAGCCCAAATTCCTTAGCAAGTCAAAATGGCCGTTGCCAACTGAACTGAGTGCACAAAGGAAAGGCCACATGAGGACACAGAAAGAGCATTGGCATCTGTGAGCCAAAGAGAGAGGCCTCAGCGGAAATCAACCCTGCTGACACCTTGATCTTGGACTTCTAGGCTCCAAAACTGCGAGAAAATTAATTTCTGTTGTTGAAGGCCTCCAGTCTGTGGTATTTTGTTATAGTCGTCCTAGCAGACTAGACAACAGCCATTCCAATCCAGGCTCCTGAACCAGCCATTCCAAACTCACATTCTACCATGCAGTTCAGACTCCAGTTTCCAAAGAATCCTTGTCATTTTCAGAGCACACTGTATCCTCTCTCACTTCCATGCCTGTGAGAGTGATTCCCTTTAGCCCAGAATGTCCCTTTCTACCTTCAAGATCCAGCTGAAAGTCACCTAAACATCTCTCTGAAATCCCAACACAGTATCCACAGCCTTCACAAGACAACACCCATGGTGTGTGGCACTGCCTCCCTGACAAATGTATGGAGATGCCTTCAAAGGCAGGGGCAGGGCGACTTCATTTCTGTGTCTCCAAACTGGAATGAGACCTGGCATACACGAGGTGTTCAGCAAGAGCTAGTGCCATGGAGAGGTCAGAAGTGAAAGGGGACACATCTCCAAGCTGTTTGTGGATCCTCCATTGCTGTCCAGCACAGTGCTGAGTTTACATTTGGAGCACAATTAATACCTGTTGAACCATTCTCCCACCCAATCAAAAAAGGATGCAAACCCTCCAGACATCCATGGCAACTTCTGTGCTAAAATGGAAAACACCTGTCATACTGCAACTCCCACTTGTAGATGCGTTTCACACAGAGTTTTACACCAAAGCTAACTAAACTGGTGAAAGCACAGTCATCCAGTATCTCAAGGGGTAATCTGCAGGGAATATTCTTCTTCCAGGTGTCGGTAACTCCTTCGGTGCTACTTATGGATTTAGGTCCTCCTTTTCCTGCACAAAAGGTTAATGCCTTGAAGCCCATATACAACCGAAAAGCCTTTATTTTTTTCCTGGAAAACTATGGCAGTAGAGGCTTCAGGAATCATCCTCTCTCAATCATCCCATTGTAAATATGAGGAAGTTGAATCATCCATGCAACAAATGTGTTTTGATCCCTTATTTTGTGCCAGGTATGAAACTCTACAAGAGGCCTGTATTGGAGAAGACAGAAAAAAACTAAATATGAATTCTGCCCTGGTTGGAGAAGATAGAAAAAAGCTAAACATGAATTCTGCTCATAGGTTGTTCTACTCCTGTGAGATGCAAACTATCCCAGAGTTATAGTAAAAGAAAAAACTTCTGGGAACTTGCTGGACAGTCTAGAGATGGTACCTTGTCTAAAGTTACTCAGAGGCAGAGGTAGTAATAAGACTTCAACCCTGGTCCCAACTCTTAATACAAATATATTTTCCCCCATGCAGTAGATTTCAAAAATGACCACAAAATATTCTGTCCTCCATCCTCGTTCCTTGGACATGCCTTCACATACTGCCTCTGGGCTGGCCTCCTGATGTGCTTTGGCCAGTGGGACATTCACAAACATGATACAAGAGAGACTTCAAGAGCACTTGCATACTGGCATCTGTTCTCGTTGCTCTTGAAACACTGCCAACTTAAGAACAGATCCAGGCCAGTCTGAGAAAGCATGATAAACCACATGGACAAGAACTGAGGTGATCCTACCAACAGCCTGCCAACACCAGACATGGGTAAAACCATCTAAGACTGGCAAGCCTCTAGCTGGCCTGCCAGTGCCTGCTGATCCACAACTGACCATGCAGGAGCCTGGCTGGGAGCAGCAGAAGACCCACCCAGCTGAGCCCAGCACTAATCGCCAACCCACAGAATCAAGGGCTGAGTAACAGCAATAGATTCCTAACATACCCTAGACTATCCTGTCCACTCTGGATCCAGCACATGGCCCTTGTAGTAACAGTCTCACTCTCTGCAGCATAAACATTTCCACCAACCATGGTAACGTAATCAGGACCAAAGGAAAAACATATGCCAAAGACCAGAGTACCTTAAGACATGGATTAAGTTATTCTTAATTTTCTGAAATTTGACTAGATGCTCTGAAAATTGACTGGATGCTCTAAGGAAGGTTTATTTGAGTTGACTTCCAGCTATAATAGCTAAGGGTTGTTTGGTTCTCCTTCCAGTCAAGAGTTATGCCACAAATCTTGTACTGAGCTCCACATAAAAGAAAAGTGTTGAACTAACCTTATTATGTGTTATCTCAAAAAGAATTTCACCACCAAAGACCGGCTTCCTTGTGGCTTTTTTGTTTTGTTTACTTTGTAAAAGAAGCACCCAGCAACTGCAGAAGTTTATTAGGGAGCCTGAAATCTCCTTGACATGGAACTGAGTTTCATTTGAAGAAACAAAACAGTTAAGAAAAAAAAAAAGGTGAGTAACTTGAGCCCTGGGGAAAGCCTGTGGCCTGGTGTGGTGAAGGCAGCAGTCAGGTTGGAATCTGTCAAAAGCATGACTGCTTTCACACTGGGTACTCTGTGACTGGTGCTTGCCATGAGGGTGGAGGGAAGTAAGGGATAATGGTGGGCAATCGACAAGCCTGGCACAGGTCCAGAGTCCCCAGAACGATGGTGTAGGGAGATGAAGTGGACAAAGGAATCAGGAGAGTTTAAAATGACCCCTCAGGAAGCCCACATTTCTCTCTCACTCACACCACCCATGTGGGAAAGGTGCTATTAGTCCTCATTTTAAAGATGAGAAAACTACTGCAGTGATGGGTTAGTAGCGTCTCTGGGGGCCCATACCTGGCCAGCGTCGACCAGGGTGTGGTCCTGGCAGTCCTGCCCCAGGACCTCCGCTCTTCTCCACGCACCATTGGCTTTTGCTGTTCAGAGAGGCAATGTTTCCCTGAAACACGTTTCTTCAAGATTGACGGAACAGGATAAACAGAGGGGAACCTCTAAAACGTCTAAAGGCAGCAATTTCCTAACTAAAGGTTTTCAATCTCTAATCCAGTAGACTGTCAGTGACCTGGGAAAATTGATATGCCTTGATAAGGAGACATTAACCAGAGGCTGTATGTGGCCGCATGTGCAGTTTTTTTGTGCCCTACCATCTCTTTCCCTCTTCATTCTTTTTTCCCTTCCTTCCCTCCTTTTTGTTTGGGGCCCCCTCATAAGAGTCTGCCACTTTCTTCTGATTCTTGTTCTCCCAGAGGCGAGAACTGTGTTCTCCCACAGTTTCTCCCCTCCTCCCACCTATCTCCTGGATGCTCTGAGTGTGTCTCTGGTCATCGCTTCTGAGGTCCATCTGCCCTTATTAGCAGCCTCGGCGGGCATCACTTAAGTGCCCTAATACTTCTAACCACTGTCAACAGACCCAGCAAAATGGAGGCTGGCCAAATGGCTTCCCATGGGAGATAGGGAGCTGGTACCTCTCCAAGCCCTGCTCCGAACCGGACATTTGCTCAAGTCCTTCCTGGGGAGGGCTAACTTGTAGTTTAAATTGATCAGAAGAAGGCATGGGGGAAACTTCTGAGGAAGAGCCCAAAGCAGAAGCAATGCATAATCAGGAGGCTGCCCTGCAGCCCTGAGCCAGCCCTGTGGCAGCCTGAGAAGCTCCTTTCACCCCCGGGCCTCAATCTTTCCTTCTGTGAAATGACGAAGGTGGCAAAGAACTCTGGGGTCACTGACCCTCATTTTGAGAGTCTCATGGAGCCTATGATCCATCTTCCTTTTCTAGAGAAGTATATATACCCCTTTGAGGTCAAAAGCCCCAGACTCTAACCACCTACAACTATCCACGAACCTACTGTAATTCCCCAAGGTCAGGGACAGATGCTGATCTCTAAAAATACCTTAGTGCTCAGTCTGTTGTTTTCCCACCCTTCTTTCTGTCCTCTATCCTTCCTCTGCCTTCTTTTTTACCCTTCCCCTCTTCTCTTCTTTTTCTTCTCTCCTTCCTTCCTTCCTTCCTTCCTTTTTTTCCTCCCTGCCTCCCTCCCTCTCTCCCATCCTCTCTTCAGACTGTCGCTAGAGCTATGACTCCCTGAGAAACATGTGGTTTGAATCTTTTGGGGGGAAGGTGAGGCATACCTTCTCATCACCATATACAAGAGACTGTGTGGAACACTATGCACAGGAACAAATGGTCAGCGTTAGCCTGGGAGCAAGGCATGTTAGCAGACAGCCACAAAGGTCAGCTTGGGCCAGCTGCAAGTGGAGGGACACACAGCACACAGCTCTTCTTACAGCTTCAAACACACAGAGAACAATGTCACCCCGTTTCACTCGCTGACCACCGCTGCATCCCCACCCCCATCCCCTAATGAGCAAGGCGATGTGAAATGAAAAGAACCTCCTACCAACAAGAACCTTGGATGACCCTGCAATATGGGACAAGGGTCATCTTGTCATCTCAGCTGTAAAAATTTGCACGAGTAAAGACCATTTCCTCCGTGTATACAATGACCAATAGTTTGGTTTGCATTCATGGACAAAGTGCATCTGGGATTAAGATCTAAACCCAAAAGGTGCCAATAAATAGACAATGGTGGACAAAGGTTGCTATTCAGGAAGCAGCTTATTCTGCTATTTTTTTTCTTCGACTCTACTGCGAAATAAAGCCAGATTTGTATCAGCAGAACATTCTTACAGCAACTGGAAGAAATTATCCCTTAACGAAGCTGTTGAAAAACTCAACTGCAAGAATAGCAGCCGGCCTTGCCTCTTGCCATCAAAAGATCTTTTCTATTCGAAGAGTATTTTTAAAAAGTCCTAAAGAAATGCCCTGTTTAAAAATAAAACAATTTGCTATGCTATCACAAAAGCAGAAGCATCAGAAGGAGAAATAACAGCTTCATACAAGAAAAATAAACTTCTGAAAATTCTTAAAATGGACAAAATAACATACAGGTGCTACTAAAATGCAATAATCTGACTAAAAATAATGTCTTTGCTAGAAAATGCATGGTAGGGCCCATTTTCTCAGAGTTTAAGAGTAAATTTTATGGAACAACAGACATGAGTCAAAGGTGCTTCACTTTTGATTCCTCCTTGTAGGGAGAGAGTGTAAGCTGATTCCTTCCTTCCCTTCAGCAGAGTCACTCATGATTCATATTGATTCATATTGTATGGTAGCATCTGAAATGTAATCAGTTCATTGGCCACTGCTCCTCCTCCTCACTCCCCTCCTGGCTTATCCCAGGGCTGTGCCAACAAATGACCCGCAGCCTGCGGTGATCCCATGCGTCCTCCTTGCCACACAGCAGCCCCACCGTGTTCTGAGCTAAGAATATGCTAAAGGTGTGTGCTGTGAAGGAGAATCCCACATTCCCACACCCTCAATAACACCAGCTCCTTCTGCCATCACACCAGAGACACCTGGGAGTCACCTTCCTTCTCCCTCTGCTGCCCATGCATCCTTAGGCACGGTCCCTGTTCATCTCTCCATCCCCCGCTACCACGCGATGCTATGTCTTTGCCATGACTCGGCCTTCTTCACCTTGCACCTAGATTACTATGAACCTCTCCATCTGGCTGGTTATTTGAGATACAAAGCTGGGACCCCTACCCCCACCTTTGGCTCATGCTTTTGTGTTTGGGTCCTCTCCCCCACGTGCCCTTTCCAAGGGTGGAACACCATCCAGGCCACAGGACAGAAGGGCAAGTAGGAGCTGTGACCCAGCCCACACTCTGCTCACCAACTCATGGGGCAGCCTCTGCCCAGTGGGCACTTCTGTCTGATTTGCACAAAGGCTCTGCATGGCATAGCAGCAGCCCTGCCTCTAGGTCCTGGCTGCATCATATTATAATTATCCACGTGTTGGTCCATCCCCACCCCTTCATCAGATGCATGATCTTTGCCACCCTTTCCCCACCCTGGCACCCAAGGACCATGTAGACATCAATAAGGAAGTATTTGCTGAATGAATTGCTGCTTTGGATCCTGGGAGAGGAGAGCAAGGAGCCGTATGGGGGAGCCACAGAGCTGCATGCGAGGGGCGCTGAGTGGGAGCCAGGCCGTCCTCACCCCTGCAGAGACTGACAGAGTGGAGTTCAAAATGGCCACCTGAAGGGACAATAAGCTGTGTGATTTAGCTGACCCCAGGGAGCATCTGCGCTACACCAGCTGGCTGGTGATGCGGGAACACCTGGTCGCAGGTGGCATGAGTTCAGAAGGGCCACAGGGTTCAGCAGCTGCGGCCTGGGGAGAGGGAAATTCACACTCCCTTCTACGCTCAAAGAAGAAAACAGGACCTGCAGAAGGCTTCCCAGAACACTGAACAAACCCCCGAAGCAGGGGGTGCGAGAGAGAAAGCACTAAACAGCCGGCTGACAACCTGGTTAGAAAACCTAAGGGCGGGGAAAGAAAAGCCAGTCCCACCTTTGAGGACAAAGTCTCCGGAAGGCCGTGGGGATGGAATTATGTCCAAGCAGATGGTGAAAATTCTTCACCTCCGGATGGATCCAGATGGCTGGGAGGGGCCCTTATTTCCTAGAGCCACAGGTGCCACACCCGTGTCTGACTGCGGGCTGATGTGAGGAGGACATTATAAGGATGCAAGAAGGGGGGATGTTCTATACCACTTAAATCTACCCAGGCCTCAGGGCATGGCCTCTCCTCCATGTAAACTGGCATAGGTGGTGGAAGTGCCTGAGGATGGCACTGCCCATTGCTGCAGACACCACAGGGAGTGAAGACTTCATGGAGAAAGGGATCAACATGGGCCTGGAACGGGAGGGCTGTGATGGGGGCCATCACGGAGCCCCACTCCCGGGAGCAAGGGAAGGAACAGCAGGAGTGGGGAGCCCTGTCTTATTGGTTCTAGATCCACCGAAAGCGGCCACAGTTCTGAGAACTTGGGCAGGTTCCACAAACGATGCCAAATCTCCCTTGCTAGTCCATCCCCTGCCTGTGTTCCCCTTGCAGCACCTAGCTCCACGTCACTGGTAGGAAATTCCTGAAAACTATGCAGGCTGTACCCTGGCCCCGAGGCAGCTCAGACCGGTGGAGCAGACCAGGTGGGAGAGGAGGGAGCCATGGTGATGGAGTGGTTACAAAGTTCCTGGAGGGAAAAAGCCATGTGACCGAGGTCTGAGGCAAGAAAGGACTAGAAGGCAAGGCCAATAAGGTTCAGAGAAAGGGCTTATGTTCCAGAAGGTCTCCATAAATGCAGGCAAATTGGGAACAAAATGCAAAACAGAGATTTAAAGGAGGAAGCACTTGCTGGAGGCCGGAGGGCAGGGCTCTGGAGGAAGTGGGGAGGGCTGGCTTCCCAGGGATGTGCCTTTGGACATCAGCAAGGGAGGGACAATCACACTTTGAGCCAGTTCCTTCAATACACCAGTTATCATCTTAACAGAAGCTACAGAAAAGAAAGTGGGTCAGTTCTTCAGAGTTGAGGGGCTGCCGGGAAGGCCAAGTGCGTGAGCCGACGGGTGGACTAGCACTAGAGAAAGATGGGAGTGAGATGTGTCCACTCGGTACCCCTCTACTCAGCACCTCCTCACGCCGGTCCTTGCAGATGAACAGCGAATATGGTCTGCTCCATACCTTGAACTCACTGCCTGGAAGGGGTCAGAGTTGTACAATCATATAATTACAGCCTGCTCTCCAGCCTTCCTGGTCATTCCAGTGTCAAATGAGGATGTTTTTGGAGTCTAAGTCATCAAATTGCACATTGTTTTCACACCACACCCTTTCCCCCACCAGAGCACTGCCATTCGGTCATTCTCATGGGTAAGGAATTCTCACAGTTAACTTCCAGGTGTCCTTTCTATGAACTGAGAGCCACTTGGTGGGCTGAATTCAAAGGTGCTAAATATTTCTCAAAGGGGCACAAGAGCAACCGTGACCTCTTAGCTCAAGAGCCCACAAAGCAGCTTGCCCTCATCCATGGGCCAGTCTCCATCACCCTGTGATAGCATCAGTGGACATTTGCTCATGATCCAGTAGGCTTTTTTTTTTTTTTGAGATGGAGTCTCACTCTGTCACCCAGGCTGGAGTGCAGTGGCGCAATCTGGGCTCACTGCAACCTCTGCCTCCTGGGTTCAAGCGATTCTCCTGCCTCAACCTCCCGAGTAGCCGGGACTACAGGCGTCTGCCACCTCACCTGGGTAATTTTTTGTATCTTTAGTAGAGAGGGAGTTTCACCACTTTTGGCCAGACTGGTCTCGAACTCCTGACCTCAGGTGATCCACCCACCTCGGCCTTCCAATGTGTTGGGATTACAGGTGTGAGTCACTGTACCCAGCCAATATTTTTAAATTCCAGCATGCTGAATTGGATGAGGCAGCTAGTCAGCCAAGGGCATAAATTCCGCTTTTTCGTTGTTGTTGTTGTTTTCAGAATAGACACATATCTCTGATCTATTTTTTTTTTTTTAAGAGACAGAATTTCAACATGTCTCCCAGGCTGGTCTCAAACTCCTGGTCTCAAGGAATTTCCCACCTCTGTCTCTGGAGTTTCTGGGGCTACAGATGTGTACCACCGAACCCAGGTCATTTCCCACTTTTAATATATCATGAGCAAACGATTAGGGAGAAGTCATTATTCTCTTCCTCTTTACCCCAGGAAGTGATCTTTACCCTAACTCAAAATGTAAAAATTTATCAGGAAAACACCACCTATAAAGACAAAATCTGTCCTGCTTGGTGGTGTAAGGAGAACAACTGTGTAAGGTCCACGTCAGAAGAATGTGAACCAAATCCCGCTACTGCCAGTAGGGTCATTTGTAAAAAGATACTTTGTAACATTGGACTTCTGTTTCCTCATCTGTAAAAACGGGAATAGTAAGAATAATAATACTTGTCTCACAGATTGATGTGAAGGTAAAATGAGATCATGTGTGCACAGAATCTAGTCCAGACCTTAGAACATACTTGGCACTCAATTAATATGAGATAATTCTGCCATGCCTTAAGTATAAGATTTGTTATTACCATAAATACTACAGCATGAATTTGCCTTGGCACTGCCAAATGGAGTTTAAGCTCTGATTCCTGATGATGAAATACAGAGACTCTGGCCTGCTATGTTAAAAACAGCACTGACGGTAAAGGTTAACCCAAGACATGCTTTCTCTTTCTCAGGGTCCAGTCTGAGGAGGCTGGTGTTTGTACGACAGAATTTGCTTCCATAAAGCAGGTTAAGCCAGGTTCCCAGTGCAGCGGCTGACACCTGTGGCTTGGTATTGCTCTGAGCCACCTGCAGAGCCAGTGTTGGAACCCAGCAGGTCCTCTGAGGGCAATATGTCCTTGTAGGTGCTCATGGCAGGCTCCAGGAGCTGGAGGTAACTGATTGGCCAGAAAATCCACCCAAACCAGTACTGACTAACTGAGGCTGGCACAGATCCTTCTGCATAATAAGATATCCCCGGGGTGGCTTCTGAGGTCCAGGGGGCCTCTATGAGAAAGAGAGCAGAGGCGGGGCTGGAGATGAGGTGCTCTTAACCCAGGTTTTGCCCACAGTTGGTAGAGTAGTGGGGGAGGGTTCAGTCTCCTCTTTTTTTGCCCCTTGTTTTTCCTCCCTTCTTTCTTCCTAACTGGGAAGAGGCAGGATTGCACAAAGCCAGGCCCTGGTTTTGCTGAAGATGGGTAAAAAGACTGGGGGGAAAGATTGAAGCCCTGGTGACTTGAGGTCCCCTCCTTCTTCCTAAAAGCAGAATGAATGATTCTGTGCAGGCAATAATAATAATACTTATTATAATGATGCTGCGGGGGTCTCCCAGATCATGCAAGAGGGCGGGCATGCTGAGCAGCTGCTCTCGGTTATGAAGATACAGAGGTGTTTCCTGCTGGCTGGCACAAACGTCTGCCCTGAGCCCCCACGCTAGGATCCCCAAGACTGCCCCAAGATCCAGCAAGCACAGGGTTAACATGAGTCATGGCAAGGGGCCTCCAGGACCTCTGCATCATCTCCAGGGGCTGGAGGCAGGGCAGGTAGGACCTTAGCCAGCCCCTTCCTCTTTGGTAAACTGAGGAAAACACAACAGAAAGTGTTCATTGAGCCACACATGCTCATGGTTCTGTTGCTCTTTCTATTTCAGTACTCCTGCCCTCAATATTTTTTTCCCTTAACCTTTTCTAGACCCATAGGTTTCTTCCAAATTTTGGGGCCAAACTGCCTCAACCCATCCAACCCTGTTCTTAAGCCCATCAGCAACCACCATAAGGCGGACGCTGACATCCAAGAGGCAGCTCAGTTTAAATTAAGAAGTTGAGTTATCATTTCTAACTAGAGCAAAAGCAATGGAGCAGAGAGAGCTCCCTGCAATGCAACTTCAGCACACAGATTGTGAAAACCACTCGCAGGGGAGGAGAGGGCAGGGCAGCCAACTTGACCATTTCTAACCCACTCACCCACCGCCCTCCCCCTGTGCCGGGACTGCAGAACCTCTTTATTTTTGTTGACTTCGCACTAGGACAACCTCACTACTTAACCAACAAAGCCCCCCAAGTCTGAGACTCAGATTAAAAACTTCTATTTTCAATTATTTGTCCTCTTTCTGTATATTGATCAAATTACCACAAACCACTAATCTGTTAGAAATTAATCCAAGATTGAGCAATTCTACAGCCAGTTAAGACAGAGTGGAGAATTAATGATTAATTAGCATTATAATGCTCGACAACCCCCACACTTCCTCTAATGCGTATGCACGTACAGACACATTCTTTAAGAAATGTATTACCAGAACTGGTAGGAACCCTTCTCAGCACATTACCCACTTGAAAACACTAGAGAGAAACCATAGTCAGTATGTATAGCTGCCCTGAAGCTGTGACTCTATGCCAGGTTTTAAAAGTCCATATCTCCGTGTTTTTGATGTGAGGCTCCCTGGATCATACCTTGATGAAGACAGAGAAGAAATTTTATACCTGTGTGAGGGTTGGGTGATTACTAGAGCACAAAGAGAGACACGATCCAACCACACAATGATCCCTAGGAGACGAGAGGCCTACGAAACAGGTAAAATGTCCCTGGAACAGGAAATGTTCACTTGTCACCAGGCCAATTGGTTACCACAAATAAGTTCTTTTTCCAAATAACACAAACAAGCAGGGTTTTCCTGCTTCATCCAAGAGGAGGGAGCAGCAGCAGGAGACCAGCTGTCTCGTGTGTAGTCCCAATGCCTGCTTCTAATAGCAAGACAAATCCTTGATGGAAAATGTACAAAGTAATTGAGCAGGCAAGGAATCGGAAGGAAATACCCAGGCCCCTTTCTTCCTGGTGACACACGTATGCCATCTTCTGAAGCTCAGAAACAAGCAGGAAAAGAGAGCAAAGGTGAAGATATATGTATTACTTCGGGTTTCTCATCCATCTAGGGGATTTTCTTTAATTGTTGGGTTTGATTTTAAATGAATGCCTGTACAACAGGAAATCAGCTCCAGTACAAAAAATAAAGTCATGTGGAATTTTTGAAAATTGCCATACGGTAGGATCCATATCTGAGTTGTTATAAAGGAAAAAGAATTCCTGCTTCTTAATTTAAAAATTATAAAGTATACATTTTAGCTTTGTTAACATTGCTCAGCCTAACGTTAAAATAGCAGGGGAAGTAGGTCATAGAGAAAGCGGCCCCGCCCCAGATGACACATGATAACGACCAGAGGAGAGGCAGGGGTCAAGCTCCCCTGTCACCTGGGGTGACTCTTTAAGGTAGACTTACTTGGGTGTGCCTGTGGGTTTCCAGTACCTGCAGAAGAGGTACTGTCCGTCTGCATTGACCAAGTGAGGGAGATCCTGGTAGGGAATGCTCTGCGGGGTCCGCCTGGGGGAACTTTCCTCTGGCATTCTGGAAGGGTCTTCAGATCCTAGAAGGAAAAGTGACATATTCCAAAGTCAGAAATATCTCAAGAACATGTATGGACAGGAGAGAAAAGCCTAGTTCAGAGTCAGTAACATTTTTTTAAAAGCAGTTTTAAAAACCCCTCCGTTTCAAAGGTTTAAAAAATACATATATTTCTTGCAAACCTCTCCAAGACTGAAAAATCCCATTTGTTCTTAAGAAAATGCTCACTTTATTTTTTAAGTACCTCATTACAGCTTTTCCCCCTTCCCATCTGTGTTTATTTTAAATCATTTCAGGAAACTTCATCTTAAAGACTATTTTAGCTGTAATCAAGTGGAAATTACAGTCAGCTCTATGGGTACAAAGACCCAGCTGCAAGAAGACCTATCTATCTTAAAATCTCCAAGGAACAGTTTCAAGTGGGCACAGTAATGAGGTGGATGATACTCAGATTATTCCTCCCATCTGAAATTCCAAGGATACATGACAAACCTGTTTCCATTATGTGCTGGCGTTTGCATTCCACAACCACGGCAGCCTGGAGAATCAGAAACAGGCAAACCGGGCTGTTCCCTCATCTGGGCGGCCCCAAGGCAGCATGAAGGCAGCTCGCGAGCCCTCTTCCCGCACCCAGACCCTGCCTTTCGTGCTGGGGCGCTCAGCCGGGAGCCTGCTTCCAGCTCCCACTGGCAGGCTCTCCGGGGCTCCCCTCCCTCCCCAGGGCGGGGAGCGGCGCTGCGAATCTCCACTACTAGTCATCACTTTTCCTAAACAAATCGCTGGAGGGGCTCGGAGAAGGGAGGGGCCCAGAAAACTGGGAAACTAGCTCGGCGCACACCGAGGCACCTCGCAGACGCACAAATGCGGGTGCCCGAGGCAAAGTCGCCCCCAAGGTTTCTCACAAACTTTGCTTCCTGCGCGTCTCCGACAGTACAGGACATGTAGCCCCGCAGCTGTCATCGGAAATGCCCCTGGGAAAACTGGGGGGCGCTTCGCCGGGTGTCTGCACCGGGGAAGGTGGGGACTAGAAAGATGGAGTTGATGGGGACAAGTTGGTTTGGGGGCTGGTGCGAGGGAGCAGGGAGGGCGCGCGCGCACACACACGCGCGCACACAAGGACACGCGCGCACACACACCATGCACACACACACGCACACATGGGTAGCGGGAGCCCACGCCGGGTGTTTCCGGGACCCCGATGCTGCTCCCCACCCCTGACGGCAGCACTGGCGGGCTGGGGCGGGGGCCGGGAGGCAGTTACCGGGGCCACGAGCGCCGCTGTCGCGTTCCCCGAGCGCCGCGGATCTTCGTTTGCGGCGGGCTAGGGCCGGGACGTGCTGCGCGCGACCGGCTTCGCGGCGACAGGGTGCGGCGTCTGCGCCGCCACTTTATCCCCGGGCCGGCTCGGCGGCGGGGGCGGCCCAAGGTGGGTGGGGACGCGCGGGACCCGGCGGGCGGCGGGCGGCGCGGGGAGGCGGCGCCCGGGGCCCACGTGTGCCCGGCCGGCAGGGAGGAGCGGGGGCGCCGCCCGCCGACCCAGCCACGCACTCCTCTCCTCCCCGCCTCGTGGACAGCCGCGCCCCGGGGTGGCCGCCCGGGGACTATCAGGGAGGCCTGAACTGAGCTGGGTTCATCGGAGCCTCAGCGCAGGAGGACACACCACATCCCCGGGCACATGCGCGCACACATACCCACAGGCACCGCACGTACACAGACAACGCGCGCAGGGCCGCACACACACCACACGTGCATACATGTGCACTCCCAAAGTCACTACACTGCATGCGGGGACATACAGACACACATCCCAGAGATACTACATGCATGCAGACACACACAGACCACACATGCATGTACACACACAACTCCAGCGACACAAAGACACCTGACATCCACAGAGACACACAAACTCACTTAGGATTCACACAGAAAGTAATGCAGAGACATAGGCACAGACAACCCACAGAGACACAGACGTGCACAGACATCTGCAGACTACACACCTGGCCCACACATATACACAGACACACTCACATCATACACACGCAATGGTGCACACACATCATACACACGCAGTTGTACACACACTCACACCTCATGCAGTCAGACACATACAATACTGGAGGGGGAGTTAGTCGGGCATGGTGGCACACGCCTGTAGTCCCAGCTACTCAGGAGAATTGCTTGAACCCGGGAGGCGGAGGTTGCAGTGAGCGGAGACCACAGCATTGCACTCCAGCCTGGGTGACAGAGTGAGACTCCATCTCGGGGGAAAAAAAATGTTGGAGGGGGCCCACATGACTCTCGGTAGTGTAAAACAGATGGTGTATGCCTACAAATGCCTTGTCCCTTCCTGGCAATCCCCAGCAACCCTCCCATGCCCAGCGGCTGTGACCCCCAGATAAAACCTCTGGTGCATCTCTGCAGGCCAGGGCACAGTCTGAGCTTTGTCCAGTATAACTAGCAACGTGGCCGTGGAGAGTATGGCCACGGGACTGAAACTGCAGACCACCTGGGTTGAACATTAGCTCTTCCGCTTGCTCTTTGAGTCTCAGTCTACCACCTTCAACCTGTGAGTGATATACCTATGCCCTAGTGAAGTGTCCCTGACTCACACTGACCTCAAGAGGCCTTCTTGTCTTTCCTCCTCTGCAAAAAATTCTACACCATAGCAGCGTTGAGAACTGTGTCTCAGCGTCACACTGTGTGTGTCCAGTGAGGCCCAGGTTGTTGTAGAGCCTGTGGTCTAACTTGAGAAATAAAACAACAGCCTTTGAGCAGTGGCTTGAGCTGTAGGCACTGCTGAGCGTGACTCACCCACTCTCTGGCCTCCGGCAGGCCACCACGCCTGGAGCAGAGGAGTGGCTAAGTGACTTCTGGTCGGGGCAGCTCTACAGAATCCATGCAAGAGAGGTTGAGGGGCAGCAGTCTCAGGGGCAAGAAGCTTAAAGCCGGACACGCTAAGTGCACTGGATTTCCGTGGGTTGTAATTCATTGAAAGGAAGGGTGGTCGGGGGTCTGATGGATGCTTTTATCAGGTCATTATTTCACATGTTTCTGGCTCTAACATTTCATGATTTAAAATACACAGCTTGAAAATTTGGAGGAGAGGCCGGGCTCAGTGGCTCACACCTGTAATCCCAGCGCTTTGGGAGGCCAGGCGGGTGGATCACCTGAAGTCAGGAGTTCGAGACCAGCCTGACCAACATGGTGAAACCCCATCTCTACTAAAAATACAAAAATTAGTTGGGTGTGGTAGCAGGCACCTGTAATCCCAGCTACTCAGGAGGCTGAGGCAGGAAAGCCACTTGAACCCAGGAGGCGGAGGTTGCAATGATTGCACTCCAGCCTGAGTGAAAAAGCAAGGCTCTGTCTCAAAAAAAAAGGGGGGGGTTTTGAGGAGAGCCTTAACTGAAGTTGTCAGAGGGATCTCTGTAGAAGTGACATTTGCAAACTTGAAGAGATCCCCCAAACTTGGTTATGGACAGAACTGAGACTGTGGTGTGTGGCCAGCCAACTGGGAATCTGGGACTTAAGAGACAGATCCTATTGTTCTGTATCTGGCTTTTTCTTGTAATTAAACTTATTCTGAGATAATTGTAGATTCTTATGCAGTTGTAACAAATAATACAGAGAGATGCTATGTGCCCTTTACTCAGTTTCCTGCCATGGCAACTTCTCACAAACCACAGTAAATATCACAACAGGATACTGACACTGATGCAGTATCTGTAGTCAAGCTACAGAACGTCTCCATTCCACAAAGTGGCACCCTTTTATAGCCACATCCACTTCCCTCTCATCCTCACTTCCCTAGAACCCCTGGCAACTACTATTTTGTTCTCCATTTCTAAAAATTTTGTCATTTCAAGGATATTTTATGAATAGAATCATAAAGTACATAACCTCTAGGATTCACCTTTTCATTCAGCGTAATTCCAGGTGGTTGGGTGTAGCAGCCCACAGTATGGAAGTACCACAGTGTGTCTAACAAGTCATCTGCTGAAGGATATCTGCGTTGTTTCCAGTTTTTGATGATTAAGAATAAAGCTGCTGTAGACCTCCATGTACAGGGTTTTGTGTGAACCTAAGTCTTCATTTCTCTGAGATGAGAGGAGGGCCCAGGAGTGCAATTGCTGAGCTGTATGGAAATTGTGAGTTTTTAAAGAGAATGCCAAAATGTTTTCCAGAGTGACTGTAGTATTTTACATTCCCACCAGCAGTGTAGGAGAGATCCAGTCTCTCAGCATTCATGTCAGCATGTAGTGTTGTCACCATTTTAAAAATTTTAGTCTTTCGTTTAAGTGTGTAGTGATGATATTTCACTGTGGTCTTTAATTTGCTTTTGCCTAATGGCTAGTGTTATTTCATGTGCTTATTTGCCATCTATATATCCCATTCAGTGAAATGTCTCTTCTTGTCTTTTGGCTATTTTCTTGCCCCCTTTCCCTGCTTTTTTTTTCTGAGACTGAGCCTCACTCTGTAGCCCAAGCTGAAGTGCAGTGGTGCCTTCTTGGTTCACTGCAACCTCCACCTCCCAGGCTCAAGCAATTCTCATGCCTCAGCCTCCCGAGTAGCTGGGACTACAGGTGCAGGCCCACCATACCTGGCTAATTTTTTGTATTTTAGTAGAGATGGGGTTTCATCATGTTGTCCAGGGTGGTCTCAAATTCCTGAGCTCAGGTGATCTCACTGCAACCTCAGCCTCCCAAAGTGCTGGAATTACAGGCATGAGCCACGGTGCCCATCATTTAGGCTATTTTCTTTCTTTCTTTCTTTTCTTTTCTTTTTTTTTTTTTTTTTTCTTTTTTATTGAGACAGGGTTTCACTCTGTCACCCAGTCTGGAGTGCAGTGGTACAATGTCCTCTCACTGCAGCCTTTTGGCTATTTTCTAATTGTTTGCTTGTTGATTTTTTACTGTTGAGTTTTGAGAGTTCTTGGTATAATCTAGACATTAGTCTACTAGATACTAGATATGTGATTTGCAAATATTTTCTTCCAGTCTTCTGTAACTTGTCTTTTAATCCTTTTAACAAGGTCTTTTGCAGAGTAAAAGTTTTCATTTTGATCAGAAACAATTTATCAATTTTTTGTTTTATGGATTATGCATTTGGTGTCAAGTCTAAGAACTCTGTGTAGTCCTACCTCAAGAGATTTTTTCCTGTTTTTCTCTAAAACTTATATAGATTTACATTTTATGCTTAAGTCTGTAATCTACTTTGAGTTACTTTTTGTCTGGAGTGTGAGATTTAGATCAAAGTTCATTTGTCTCTACATGTCCCATTGCTCCAGCACAGTTTGTTTGAAAGGCTGCCTTTCCTCCTTTGAATTGCTTTTGCACATTTGTAAAATTCAGCTGGCCTGCTTGTACAGGTCTATTTCTGGGTTCTCTATTTTGTTTCCTTGGTTTGTGTCTATTCCTCCACCAATACCACACAGTCTTGATTATTGAAGTTCTCTATAAATCTTGAAATTGAATAGGCTGGTTGCTCTCACTTTATTCTTCTTTTACAAGACTTTTTTTTTTTTTTTTTGGGAGAGAAGGAATCTCTCCATGTTGTCCAGGCTGGTCTTGAACTCCTGACCTTATGCTGCCCTCCTACTGTGACCTCCCAATGCACTGGGATTACAAGTATGAGCTACCACACTCAGTCTACAAGATTCTTTCAACTATTCTAGTTCCTTCACCTTTCAGTATAAATTTTAAAATAATCTTGTTTATATTCATTAAAAATCTTGCTGGGATTATGACAGGAATTTCATTAAACATGTATATTTTTCAAGAACTGACATTTTTACTATTAAGTCCTCTAATCCATGAACATGGGTATATATGTCCATTTATTTAGTTGTTCTTTGATTCCTTTCATAAATGTTGCATAGTTTTCAGCATATAAGTTCTATACACATTTGGTCAAATTTATACCTTTTTTAAAATAAGTAATTACAAATGTTAGGTATATTTAATTTCAGTTTCCACATGTTAATTTCTAGCATATAGAGATAAAATTGATTTTTGTATGTTGATCTTGTATCCTGTAATCTTGTTGAACTCATTTATTAAATATAGATATAGGCTTCTTTTTTTTTTCCTGTTGGCATCTATTGTCTTCCATAATCCAGGAGGGTTTGGGTTTTTGGTGTTTGGTTTTGTTTGTAGCTTACTTGGGGTTTTCTACATAGAACATCATTATATTTGAAGTGACTTTCTTATAGACAACATATACTTGTATCATTTTTAAAAATCCATTCTGCCAATGTCTGTCTTTTAGTTGGTATATTTAGACCATTTACCTTTAATGTAATTATCGTATTGTTATGTTTTAAGTCTGCCATTTTATTTTTATTTCTGTTCTCTCAATTTTTTTTCTCTGTTTTCTTTTTCTTTTCTTCTTCTGGGTTACTTGCACAGGAATTTTTTCTTGTTTTGTTTTGTTTGATTTGGTTTGGTTTTGAGATGGAGTCTTGCTCTGTCGCCCAGGCTGGAGTACGATGGTGCCATCTTGGCTCACTGCAACCTCTGCCTCCCGGGTTCAAGCAATTCTCATGTCTCAGCCTCCCAAGTCTGGCTAATTTTTATATTTTTAGTAGAGATGAGGTTTCACTATATTGGTCAGGCTGGTCTCGAACTCCTGACCTCAGGTGATCCACCCGCCTTGGCCTCCCAAAGTGTTGGGATTACAGGCGTGAGCCACCATGCCCAGCCTGTTTTGTTTTGTTTTGTTTTTGAGACAGGGTCTCACTCTGTTGCCCAGCCTGGAGTGCCATGATGTGATCACAGCTCACCGCAGCCCCAACTTTCTAGATTAAGTCATCCTCCCACCTCAGCCTCCTGAGTAGTTGGTACTACAGATGTGTACCACTGTGCCCAGCTAATTGTTTTTTTTTTTTTTTTTCTTGGCAAAGATAGGGTTTCACTATGTTGCCCTGGCTGTTCTCAAACTCCTAGGCTCTGAGCCTGCCTGCCTTGGCCTACCAAAGTGCTGGATAATTATAGGCATGAGCCACCAGGCCTGGCCAGGAACATTTTAAAATTCCAGTTTTATTTATTTAGACTGTGTTTGAGTGTATTTCTTTGTATAGACTTTTTATTGGTCGCTCTATGTACTGCATTTTATGTATCACATCTTACTGATGTCACTGTACTAGTTCTAATGCAATATAAAAACCTAACATCTTATGTCCCTTTACTCTGCACCATTTATACTCTAATTGCCTTAACTATTTTCTCTACAAACTCTGAGAATCACATCAGATAGTATTAAAATTTTTGCTTCAACCATCAAATATAATTTAGAAAAGAGGAGAATAAAAGTCTATTATATTTGCCCATAGTTTTGTTCACTGTGTTCTTTCTTCCTGACAGTACAAGTTTTCTTCTTTTATCATTTCTTTTCAGTTTAGATAAATTCCTTTAGCCATTCTTTGAGGATGGGTCTGCTGGCAAAAATTTTCTTAGTTTTGCTTTGTCTGAAAATATCTTGATTCCCCTTCATTCCTGAAGCATATTTTCACTAGATAAAGAATTCTGGTTTAAAAATTATTTTCTTTCAGCATTTGAAAAATATTGTGCCACTACATTCTGGCCTTAATGCTATCTGATAAGATATCCATTGTCATTCAAATTTTTTTTTCCTTATAGGAAACATGCAATTTATCTTTCTCTGTTGTCGAGATTTTTTTCTTCATCTTTAGTTTTCAGAAGCTTGACTATGATATTTCTTGCTATGGGTTTCTTTGGGTATATTTTATTTGGAATTCATTCAGCTTTTTTATTTATAGTTTTTTTGTTTTTTTTGTTTTTTTTTTGGTCTCCTGACAAATTTGAGACACTTTCAGCCATTACTTATTTGAGCACTTTTTCAGCCTCACCTTCTTTTCTCTTCTCTTTTTGGGACTCTGATGACATGAATGTTTGAGCTTTTCTTATCGTTCCGTAGATCCCTGAGGGCTCTGTTCATTTTGGGGTTTTTTTGTGTTTTTTTTTTTTAATCCTGTTTTATCTCTGTTATTCAGATGAGTCATTTCTATTATCTTATGTTCCAGCTTATTGAACTGTCCCCTGTATTTCACTTTTGAGCCCATCCATTGAGCTTTTTATTTCAGTTATTGTGTTTTTCAACTCGAAAATTTCCATTTGGTTCTTTATATCTTCTATTTATTTGCTAAGAATTTCTATCCCTTTGCCGAGACTTTTTATTTTTCGTTTGTTTCAGGCATGTTTATAATTGCCTATTGGAGCACTTTTATTCTGGCTGCTTTAAAAATCTGTTTGTTTGTTTTTCTGTTGGCATCTATTGTCTTCTCTAATCCAGTGTTAGATCTTTCTGGTTCTTGATAAGATAAATGATATTCTATTGAAACTTGGTCATTTTTGTATTATGTCACCAAACTCTGGATCTTATTTAAACCTTTTGTTTTACCTGTTTTTCTCTAGAGTCAGAGATGTGTGAGGCAAAACAAAAAACCCAAGGAACTCACCATTATGTTGTTCCTCAGGTCCTGAGGTCCACAGCAGGTTTGGCTTTTATCTCTACCTTTCAGCATCCTCTTACATTGGTTTTATACATAATGTCCAGGGTTTTTAGTCATATTTAGTGGGAAAAGTAGGGAAAAGCACATCTACTCCACCTTTGCAGATGTAGAAGTCTTGTATCTGGCTTTTTACTTCAGTAGGGAAATCAGTGGGCCACCAGGCCCCTACTTGCCCATGTGTCCACCTAGATCTGTAGGGCAGGATTATTCTAGATGCAGTGATCTCCAAGACAAGTGCTGGTTGTCAGGCTCTGCTACTGGGATGAAAATGTAAGGGTTGCAATTCAAGTAAAGGTGGCATCTTTCTGCCCCCACAAGTTGATATGATTTGGATCTGTGTCTCCGCCAAATCTCATTTTGAACTGTAATCCCCAATGTTGAAGGTGGGGCCTGGTGGGAGGTGAATGCATCATGAGGGTGGATTTCTCATGAATGGTTTAGTGCCATTCCCCCTTGGTATTGTCTTGCTGATAGTGAGTGAGTTCTCGTGAGATCTGGTTGTTTAAAAGTGTGTAGCACCTTTCCCTCTCTCTTGTTTCTACTCTGGCCGTGTAGGGCGTGCCTGCTTTCCCCTCACAATCTGCCATGATTGAAAGTTTCCTGAGGCCTCCTGGAAGCAGAAGCCACTGTGCTTCCTGTATAGCCTGCAGAATCATGACCCAATTAAACCTCTTTTCTTTATAAATTACCCAGTCTCAGGTATTTCTTTATAGCAGCATGAGAATGGGCTAAAACACAAATGTTCTTGTGTGACCTTCAGAGATGCTCTCAGGTTTGAGGGGAGTGGAACACACTGGAAATATCTGTGAAAAGAAAAGGAGAAAGAGCAAGCCAGGAGACAGTAAGAAGACCAAGAGTTTCTCTTATTAGCAGTTTTAATATATGTGAATATTGCACAAGAATTTGGGTGGTTGTATACTTCAATTATAAACCACTTCTAATGGGAAAGGAGTGGAGGTTGGGAATGAAAATGGTACCGAAAGTGAATGATAGAGAAAAAGCAAGACGGTACCATCAAACTTAAGGGAAAATAAAGTTGGGCAAAAATACATAAGCTTCAGAAGCAAGCTCCACTGACTAGTGGTGCTACTTCCTGGTGAGTTACTATACTTTGCTAAGCCTGCCTCCTCACCTGAAACAGGGGAATGTGGATAGGAATACCCTCTCTAGGGCCTTGGCCAACAAGTACTGAACATGTCTAGGGAGAAATCAACACGGTGCTTGGTGGCTAGTCAGCTTGCATTAAGTCAAGGGTGGCAGCTTGGGGGCCTTCACGTTAAGTCTGACCCACTAAAAATTATTTCTATATCTGAAATGATTTTTTAAACGTGGGTTTTAAAAATTGGTGATTTCGGCTGCGTGCAGTGGCTCAAGACTGTAATCTCAGCACTTTGGGAGGCCGAGACGGGCGGATCACCAGGTCAGGAGATTGAGACCATCCTGGCTAACACGGTGAAACCCCATCTCTACTAAAAAATACAAAAAAACTAGCCAGGCGAGCTGGCGGGCGCCTGTAGTCCCAGCTACTTGGGAGGCTGAGGCAGGAGAATGGCAGAAACCCGGGAGGCGGAGCTTGCAGTGAGCCGAGATCCGGCCACTGCACTTCAGCCTGGGCGACAGAGCGAGACTCTGTCTCAAAAAAAAAAAAAAAAAAAAAAAAAATTTGTGATTTCACATGCAAATCCAGATTCCTAGCTTTTCTCAAAGAGCTGAAGGATATGGTTACACTGGTCTGTTAGTGTTGGATGATGGGTTGAGCATGAGTTGCCTGCAGGGGCAGCTGGATTTGAGGATCTGGAGCTGAAGAAGAAGGTCAGACTGGAGACAGAGATGTGGGCGTGGGCCGGAAATGGTCCTTGCGGCTGTGGGGGAGAGTGTGCTGACCCAGGAGAGTGGGCAGGTAGAGGTGTGACCTGGCAGCCTGCATACTGCACCTGGTCAGCAGGAGATTTGGCCTGCACAGTGCTTTATTGATATTTGGTTGAATTAGTAGCCAATTTCTGAAAATCAGGGCATTTCACATAGCAACGCTGGTTGTGTAAAAGGCCAAAGGTCTGGCAACATGGGGTTCCATCTGGGTTGGCAGCGGCCTGCACTGCGGCTGGGGGGAGGCTGCCCCCTGCAGGCGGTGCATGCATCTGTCTATTGGCCCACTGCTCTGCCTGGCCCACCTCCAAAAAAGCTAACTCTCAGATTTCTGGTTTATTTTACTGGGTGGAGCTTTTCTGATTTGTGAAACATGAAGAAAGAAGGGGAGGTTTTGACGGTGATAAGCAGAGGCGTGATGTCCAATTCATTCTAGGCTTTCTGAGTTCTCCATGACAGCTGAGTGGAGGGGCCTGATTGCCAATGGAAGATGGAGCAGGATGCTCAAGATGGAGATGAAGGTTTGGAAGCCATCGGCCATTTATTATCACTGAAATCATGGGAATGAATTCAACTGCCCAGGGGATGTAGACTGGAAGGATAAGCAGGCCTAGGAGAGATCATCGTGAGGAGGAGGAGAGTTTGCAAAGGTGATGGAGACAGAGGTGGATGATCCAGAAGGTGTGACTGCAGAGAATCCAAAATTGCAGCATGTTCCAAGAAGAAGATGTGGCCAAAAGAGTCTAATAACTCCCAGCAGTCAAGCAAAGGACAAACTGAGAAATGTGCAATCGACTTAATGACAAGGTAATTTTTGACCCTGGAGAGAACCCGGTTCATGGATTAATCAGGGTAGAGGCCAGCTTGTGCTGATGTATGAAGTGAGTGGACAATAAGTGGAGACAGCAAGTGTAGATAACCCTTTCAAGATATCTTCTGTGGAGTAGAGGCAAGAATGCAGTGGCAAGGACTATGGACATTCGAGGCAGACAGCCTGGGTTCAAATACCAGCTCTGGTAATGTTTAACTACATGATCTTGGGCATGTCACTTACCCTCTTTATATCTCTATGAAACAAGGGGAATTAAGATTATTGTCTATTTCATGGGACTGAATGGAATAATGCTGGTCAAGTACTTAGCACAACGCCTGGCACATGGTAAGAAGAGTGCAATAAAATTTTGTAGCTATTAACTTAAGGTGATAGATGCACATGTTAAAAATTCAAATGAGAACCAAAATGTTAACAGTGAATTGTGAGTCTCCATCCCATCCCTGTGCCTTGGTTCCTGTCCCAGGTTCTGTGTGGCCTACCAGAGATCCTCCGAGGTTTGAGGAGAGTGGGACTTCACTGGAAATACCTGTGAAGAGAAAGGGAGAAAGAGCAAGCCAGGAGACAGTAAGATGCAAAAGCATCAGGGGAATGAAAGTAACTGGCTTCCTGGAGACTCCAGTAGCCAGGCTGCTTAAAGAGGCAAGACATGAACTGGAGAGAGCTTGAGAAACATCTCCTCAGCAGGGGTGGAGATTTGTTGCATCAGTGGCCCCAGTAAATGGCCTGCTTGTTCCCATGCTCTTTGCACTGACTTGGAAGCTCTTCCCATCAAGAAGTGAAGTCTAGTTCCCATGCCTTGAACCTGCATTGGCCTTGACTTGTTCTGGCCAACAGGGTGTGGTGGAAATGACACTGTGCCGGTTCTTGATGTAAGGCATCAAGAAGCCTTACATGTCAGTCTTTCTTCACTCACCCCAACCCTTTCCTTTGTCATGTAAACCAGCCTGGGCTAGCTTGATGGAGTGATGAGGCCCATGGAGGAAGCCAAGGCTTTCCATCAGACAAGCAACCAATCCCCAGAAGCAGATCTGCCCTCATGACCTGCGACTGCCCACAGATGCATAAGGGTGCCCAGCAGAGACCAAAAGAACCACCCGGCTGAGCCCAGCCCATGTTGCTGCCCCACAGAATCATGAGATAAATAAAAAATCATGAGATAAATATTGTTTTAAGCTGCTAAGTGTTGGGGTGACTTGTTATGCTGCAGTTGCTAGCTGGTGCAGCAGGTTGTGCATTGCATTTGCCATCTCACACATTACGGTTATCCCATCTCTACAATCACTGTGGGACCTGGGAGGTGGAATTCAACAGTTCTAAATCGAAAGATGTTTAAAATTACTGAAAATTTGGATAGAAGAAAAGAAAGGAAAGAAGAAGCACTTTGTATGATATATAATATCTTGCAGAAGAAAGTTTACATGTGACAGACAGAACAATCAAATTAATAAAATAGGATGTACTCAGTGCTATAACTAGAGATCATAAATGTTCTTAATGTTGATATGGCAGGGTTTATTGACTCCATTATTCTACCCTGTTGAAGTGTGTAGGAAAATTTTCCCCAAATCATTTCTACCTTGGCACCCTTTAGCAATTTTTCCATGAATACTTTAGTTCTTCCTGCATAAATTCTTTCTGCATAGGAGATTTGGGGCCATTAATGAGCATGGTTGAGAAAGGAACTATAGTCATTAGCGGCCCCCAAACTGCTAGGTATTAAATGTGAACATAAATTCTTAAACAATGTGTGTGGGTGCAGAAAAGCTCATTTTCTCCCGTTGAATGCTCCTGAGAGTTGACTTGGCCATCAATTTCTTCTTCCATGAGGACAGAAGGAAGGGCAGGTGTGGCACTCTCCTGCCTTTCTTAGACCACTAAAGGTCATATGGGAAAAACCAAACAGAACATTTTGAATATTTTTAGTGTAGTTCCTGCAAAAATTGCATCAATGGGAATCAAAATAGGGAAGTAAATTAACAGGTGCCCATGCCAATGATGCCCCTATCATCCTATGGGGTCAGCACTAGCATGAATTTTACAGCTGAGGAACAGCAAAGAAGTTTCTTCGCTTGCCCAATGCCCTATGAGGAAATAGCAGAACCAGTCTGTGAACCTGATCCATCCATCTCTCATGCTTTCTCCATTGTAGGGCGACCTTATTGTGTGGGAAGTGTTCATTTTCTATTTAAAGGAATCTTTCATAATAAAAGAAGTTTAAAACACGGGTTGAGTTAAAGAAAGGTATTACCTAAATACCTTGTGGGTCATAGATATGGCAAAGCCATCATGTAAGCCATCATGTAAGTAGCGTTGCCTTCCCAAGGCTGGAGACACACAGGGAGGAGTCCAGGAGGGAGAGCTGGGTGTGGCCCCCACTCTGCCTGTGACCTGCCCACAGCTCCTTCTGGCTGAGGCGCCCTCCACACCAGCATGATTTTTCACTTCTGGGCTTCACCTTCCTGGGGGTCAAGATAAAGCTTGACCCAGATGGTCTCCAAGGGTCCTCCCAGCTCTTAGAAACAGTCATGCTGTGAGCAGCTATTTTTGCTCTGTATTTAAGCACAAGGGCCAGGCCTATTGGGAAAGGCCATTAAGTACAATCAAATCTACCAAGATGAAAATATAGGTTCCCACCCACATGCCACCTTCTTTAAATGCATTTGGCAAGTCCAGAATGTCAGCAATTAGTAACCGGGCCCAAGCACTGTAATGAGATTTGGACTCACCAGTGAAGGAGAAATTCTTCCCCTGGCTAATCTGGTTAGTGAAGCAGTTCAAAGTTGCACACACTGAAAAATGTTTCACTAAGGTCATTATAAGTACAAATGAAATAGCCTCTGCTCACAAATAAAAGTGGTGGGTCACACATGTGTATCTTTCTACATTATTTTTTGAAAAAAAAAGTTTTTTTAGACTTCTTTTGAAATAGATGCCCTTGACCTCATACTAAAGTTTCACCTTCAGAGGCAAATGAGGTGGTGGTTATGTTTAGGTGGGGAAAGTCCGGTGAAGGGTTGTGTAACTGCAGAGACTGCTACATATGTATAGATATTTCCAGATAATTTAGGCAAGGTTGTTGGGGAGGGAAGGAAACTACACAGCCTTTCTAAACAACAGCATTTGTGTGTGTATGGTCTGTTTTTTAATTGACTACTCTGAGTCAGAGAAGCTACACGGTGTGTGCTGGTTAAGGATACTGACCCTGGGGGCTGAACTAGTTCTTGGACTTACAAGTTCTGTGGCCTTGAGCAAGTTGCTTAATCTTTTTGCACCTCCATTTCCTCATCAGTAAAATGGAGGTAATAAGAGTATATAATTCACAGAATTACCATGAAGGTTAAATGAATGAACATATTAAAGTGCTTACAGCAATACTTGCCATATAGTAAATGCTTTATGTGTGAACTCTATTCTTACTTGTGAAACAGCGTCACTTCTCCCCCTAAACTGCTTTGGAAACACCATGTACCTGATAACATGTGTCTTACAAAGCCAAGCTACCTTAAGCAATGCTAAGTGCACATTCCCTTGTATGTTAAAGCAAAACTGGAAAGGCTTGGGGGGAACGTTATAGCTGGAAGGTGTCTGGGACATCATCCAGCCTAAAAGTGTCATTTTGTAGATGAAGTAATTGGGACAAGAGAGGTGAGGTGACTTGTCCAGAGCTATGGAACAAGTTGTAACCTGGCGGCCAAATCCAGATTAGAACAAAGGTACTATTTACATCACCTCCTTTCATTCCCAATGGATTCTTAGTGTTTCAGGTATGAAAAGAACTTAGAAACCAGGAATTAGGATGCTTGGGATTTCTCACTCACACTCTGCCACAGGCCTCTCTCCTAGCCTTCAAATCTGTAGCAGGTCTATGTGAACATTTGTTTTCTTTGGTTTTGAAACACTGGGCAACGCTCTCTCTCTTCTTAACCACAGTTGTACTTCCTTTTAGGGAACTCTACATCGCTTCGTGTTCCTGGTTCAACTGTCGATCAAAGTGTCTCTCCCAGCCTAGGGCTGGCCCAGGGCCTGAGAAGGCCGACAGGACTCCCTCTCACATGGACTGCTGAGCAGAGCACTGTGACCTGAGGGCACAAGCAGAGCTCCCCCATTCTAATGTGTGTGCCAGCTGAGGTGGCCAGGTGCTCCTGCTGAGGGAGCCTTGCTGCATGTCTTAAGCCCTGCGCTATTGTTTCTGAGCCTGGTCTTGCAGTCTTCTTTACTCTATGAGCTACACAAAAGGCCTACAATAAAGTCTCTTTTGGCTTAAGATAGCCAGCTTTGATTTTGTCCCTTAACCTATTGACTTAGCCGTTGTGAAAGCTCCTGGCAGGTAGAAAGATGGCGGGAGGCAGTGGAGAATGTTAGTAGAGGGGCCTGCTGAAGAGAGGGGCCTGTCTGGGAGAAGAGAAGGCCTGAGCTGTGAGTTGAATAAAACTAAGGGATCTTTTTGGACCAGCAAAACCAAGGCTCAGCAGCAGGAAGAAGGGGAAATAGGGATTCTATCAAGCCAAGCAGTTGGCACATTGAAGTCCCTAAGGGGGGAAGGGATGTCAAGGAAACAGGACAAGATGTTGCCCTGTACTTGAGGATTTGGAAACTGAAAAATGAGAAACTGAAAAAGAAAAACATCCAAGGACTCAGTAGGGGCTCCACCAATGGTCAGAGCGGAACAATGCTTTAAGGCACCCCTTAAAAGTGAAACAAAAATTGTTTCCAGGACAGTCTGGACAGTAGAAGTCAGTATTAATTTACCGTTTCCTTCATTCATTCAGCTTCCATGCATCTGCTAAGCACCTGCCATAGGCTGGACATCGAGCTAGATGCTAGGTACCGAGATCACACCACTGTCCCTCCCCTGACATTATTTGCCATCCAACAAGGAAGAGGGATGAGAAGGCAAAATCATCACAGCCAGAGAGGCAGGTTAGTGGGTGTGGAGGGGACACAAAGGTAAAGCAATGGTTCCCAAAGGAAGCCAAGTGGTGGGAGCATCCAGCTCCAACAGCAGGAGGAGGGCTATGAGGACTCCAGGAGAGCTGCCTGTATGTGCGCAGCAGCGTCACTTTCCTTTAACTCTGGCTCTTGTCTTATTCTGGGCTTTAGTGTCAGGGAAAGGAGCACAGGGGGCCAAGTTTGGCTTTGCTCTGGTTCCCAACAGCTTGCAGGGTTGACAGCCAGGGCCCCCAGGGATATGTGCAAAACTCTACTACCAGACTGTGGGCCCCAGACCAGCAGCATAGACCTCTCCTAGGAGCTTGTTAGAGATACAGAATTCAGGCCGCATCCAAGACCCACTATATCACAGTCTGCATTTTAACAAGGTTCCAGGTGACCTGTAAACAGGTTAACATTTGAGATCATCAGTGTGATGATTGATGCTAGCAAAAAAGCACTTCACTAGTTAAACCCTTAGTGAAGTACTAAGATATTCATTTAAGGGTAGGTTATTTGGAAGGACTAAGGTCAGGAACTGGGAGCAGTGGTGCAGGGGTTGGGGAAGGCGAAAAGACTGAGTAGGACAGATTCCTTTGGGTTGGATACACCACAGGGCTACCTGACAAAATACAGAATGCTCAGTTAAATGTGAATTTCAAATATGCAATCAATAACCTTTTAGTATAAGTATGTCCCAAATGTTGCATAGGGCATACTTATAATATTATTATTATTTTGAGACAGAATCTTGCTCTGTTGCCCAGGCTATGGTGCAGTGGTGTGATGTCGACTCACTGCAGCCTCAACCTCCTGTGTCCCAGCCTTTCTCCTGCCTCAGTCTCCCAAGTAGCTGGGATTACGGGCATGTGCCACCATGCCTGGCTAATTCTGTATTTTTTAGCAGAGGTGGGGTGTTGCCATGTTGGCTAGGCTGATCTCAAACTCCTGACCTCAGGTGATCTGCCCACCGCAGCCTCCTAAAGTGCTGGGATTACAGGCATGAGCCTGTAATTTAAGTTAGTTTATAAATTTTAAACAATCCCAATAAAAATAGCAACAAGCTCCTTTGTGGAGCTAGATAATTGATACTAAAGCTCTTATTTTAAAAATACAAGAAGAGCCTTTAATGTTTGGTAGGCAAGAATGCCTTACCAGACGTGAAAGCATACATTTTAAATAGTGTGCTACTGGCACATAAATAAACAAACAGACCAGTGAAAAAGAATAGAAAGTCTAAAAATAGACCCACACTCATATAGAAATTTAGTATTTCATGAAGGTGACATCTCAAATCAACTGAGTCAAAGTTAGATTTTTAAACAAATAACTCCAGACAACTGGCAAGTTTTTTGGAAAAAGATCTTTGGAAAAAGGTCCACACTTCATATCTTCCTACCACATGAGCGAATTCCAAATGGATCAGAGATCTAGATATAAAAAAGGAAACCAGGCTGGGCATGGTGGCTCACGCCTATAATCCCAGCACCTTGGGAGGCCACAGCAGGAGAAATGCTTGAGGCCAGGAGTTTGAGACCAGCCTGGGCATCATAACAAGACAAAAAACATTTAAAAATTAGCTGGGTGTGGTGGTGTGCACCTGTAGTCTTAGCTACTGAGGAGGCTGAGGCAGGAGGATTGCTCGAGCCCAGGAGTTTGAGGCTGCAGTGAGCTCTTATCTCACCTCTGTACTCTAGCCTGGGTGACAGAGCAAGACCCTGTCCCTTTTTTTTTTTTTTTTGAGATGGAGTCTCGCTCTGTTGCCCAGGCTGGAGTGCAACGGTGCGATCTTGGCTCACCGCAACCTCCGCCTCCCAGGTTCAAGCAATTCTCCTGCCTCAGCCTCCCCAGTAGCTGGGATTACAGGTGCCCACCACCACACCTGGCTAATTTTTTGTATTTTTAGTAGAGACACGGTTTCACCATGTTCACCAGGCTAGTCTTGAACTCCTGATCTCAAGTGATCCGTCTGCCTCTGCCTCCCAAAGTGCTGGTATTATAGGCGCAAACACCGTGCCCTGCCAACCCTGTCTCTTAAAAAAAAAGAAGAAAAGAAAAGGAAACCATGCAACTACTAGAAAACCATAACAAATAACTCTCTAGTCTCTCTAGACTCTCAGATGCTGGGATTTAAATAATTCTTGGCAAAGCAACTTAAGGCAGAGTGTCCCCCTAAGAACAAATCCATTCTTTATGGTTTTCAAACCACCCCTTGCTCACTTAGCTGTGCAGCATGGAACAAAACCATGATTTCCATGACATATTAAAGCCATATTTGTGGCAGGGATTGCCAAGGTTCTTCCTTATGGCCGTTCTGCTAGACTACAATTTCCAGACACCTTTGCAGCCTCTTGGGCTTGTGAGGCTGAGTTCTGGCCAGTGGAGCATGGAGGGAAGTGCTATGTACTGCCACCAGGCCTGACCTAGAAAACCTCTCTCTCTCTGTTGTCCCTTGTCTACCAACCAGATGAAGAGTGGAGGATTCCTAGATGGTGTGGAGCCTCACAATGGAAAGAGCCTGGGTCCCTGAGTGACTACATGGAGCAGAGTAACTCCTACCACCGCCACCAATTTGCATTGGTCTGTGAAGCAAATAAGAGATAACCTCCTAGTTGTGTTAAGCCGAGATTTGGGTTTGTCTGTGACGGTTGCTAGCGTTCTCTGCCCTGACTAATATAATATGGTATTTGAACTGTTGCTACTGCAGCAGAAAACTCTTTCAATCCTTCGGAATCTTTTAGTTCTCTTTTGCCTCAGTATATCATGTGATATGTCAATGCAAGAACATGCAAATTTTCAGCCGAATAGAGAGATGCATACCAACCCACATCTAGGCTACTGCCTGACAGTGCTGGAAGGACCATAAGAAGAGAGGGCCGGGAGGACCTGGACATGTGACAAAGAACAAAATGCTGGAAAAGACAAAACTCTGGCATCAAAAGCAGTTCACAAAGACCAAGTTCAAAAATGTTGGAAACAACATGTAGTTCTACCTCTAAGTTAAAGCTCTCTATGTTTATTGGGAGATGAAACCAAAACCTTGGGAGCATTGTGACAGGTGTGAAAATGCTACTATATTGAAATAGTGCAACCAAGTCACATTATGAAGAGATTGGGCAGCCTCGATGGGAAGGGAGCCAATTACTCAGGCAAAACTGGTATAGAGGGTAGTAACATTTATAATTAGTTTCTCTTCTTTAATGGCCAGGCACGGTGGCTCACGCCTGTAATCCCAGCACTTTGGGATGCCAAGGTAGGCGGATCACCTGAGGTCGGGAGTTGGAGACCAGCCTGACCAACATAGAGAAACCCCCTATCTGCTAAAAATGCAAAATTAGCCAGGCATGGTGGCACATGCCTGTAATCCCAACTACTCGGGTGGCTGGGGCAGGAGAATTGCTTGAACCCTGGAGGTGGAGGCTGTGGTGAGCCGAGATCACACCATTGTACTTCAGCCTGGGCAACAAGAGTCAAAGTCTGTCTCAAAAAAAAAAAAAAAAATTCCCTTCTTCCCTCCCTCCCTCCCTTCCTCCCTCCCTTCCTTCCTTCCCTCCTTCCCTCCCTCCCTCCCCCTCACTTCTTTCTTTCTTTTTTTTGAGAGATCCTTGCTCTGTCACCCAGGCTAGAGTGCAATGGTGCGATCTTGGCTCACTGCAACCTCCACCTCCCGAGTTCAAGCGATTCTCCTGCCTCAGCCTCTTGAGGAGCTGGGATTACAGGCGCCCACCACCACGCCTGGCTAATTTTTTGTATTTTTAGTAGAGACATGGTTTCGCCATGCTGGTCAGGCTGCGATCTCCTGACCTCGTGATCTGCCTGCTTCAGCCTCCCAAAGTGCTGGCATTACAGGCGTGAGTCACTGCTCCTGGCCTACTTATATACATCTTTATTATGTACTATATCTGTATTTACTGGCTTGCTTATTGTTTAGGATGGCACTGTCTGATGTGGTAACCTCTAGCCATTCATGGCTATGAGCACGTGAAGTATGACTTGTTTCAAATGAGATGTGCTGTGTCAAATACACACTGGATTTTGAAGACTTAGTCTACAATAAGAATGTAAAATATCTTAATCATTTTCATATTGATTATATGTTTATTGGGAGATGAAAACCAATAAACCACCCCTTGTTGAAATGAGAATGTTCTGGATATATTGGGTTAACCACAATGTATCATTAATATTAATTTTGTTTGTTTCTTTTTACTTTGTTAGTGTGTCTACTAGAATTTTTGTTGTTGTTTTTTGAGACAGAGTCTTGCTCTGTCACCCATGGTGGAGTGCAGTGACACAATCACAGCTCACTGCAGCATGGACCTCCCATGCTCAAGCGGTCTTCCCACCTCCATCTCCCAAGTAGCTGGGACTATAGGCACATGCCACCACACCTGGCTAATTTTTAATTTTGTAGAGATGGGGTTTTGTTATGCTGTCCAGGCCTACTAGAAAATTTTAGAACGCCATGTGGCTTGCATTTGTGATTCCCACTCTATTTCCACTGGACAGTGCTGATGTAGGATGGATGGTCCTAGAGAACAGGGATCCTGTCTGTCTTGTCCTCAGCATCTAGAAGAGCACCAGGTGCAGAGTAGAAGTTTAATAAGTATCTGTTGAATGGGACTCTGTGTCTGTTGAAAACTTGGCAGTATGCAGTCTCTCTCCTCTTCTCTCTCTCTCTCCCCTTATGTAACAATTGTATCATCGTATCAATGATATCCTTGTCCCCTGATATCACTGTTACATAAGAAACTGACAGCCTTCCTTGTCTGCTTACTTAAGACTGTCCTGATTTAGTCCCTTTTGAATAGAAAAACATATTTTTGTCACTATCTTCTGAAAATAACCTTAATTTTTTGTTTTTTAGATGGAGTCTTGTTCTGTCACCCAGGCTGCAGTGCAGTGGCGTGATCTCAGTTCACTGCAACCTCCGCCTCCTGGGTTCAAGCAGTTCTCTGCCTCAGCCTACCGAGTAGCTGGGATTACAGGCACCCGCCACCATGCCTGGCTAATTTTTGTACTTTTAATAGAGACAGGGTTTCACCATCTTGGCCAGGCTGGTCTTGAACTCCTGATCTTGTGATCCACCCACCTTGGCCTCCCAAAGTGCTGAGATTGCAGGCGCGAGCCACTGCGCCCAGCCAATCTTAATTTTTGTCCAAAGTAGTTAAGGCGTTTAAAATGATCCATGTTATGGACAAATTGGTTAATCTAATTAACCTGAGGGAGTGCTTGAAAGCAATCAGGGAAACAAAACAAAAATCACGAACCATAAGGGGAGACAGCGTGTGTTGGTGGCAAGAGCAGAGGCCTGGGGATCAGCCTGGTGCCACATGCTTAACAGAGGGAAGGAGGAGGAGTGAAGACAGCAGGGCGACAAGCACTCAAAACAAGCCTCTGCTTTTCTAGTAGCCCAGGTATGGCCCACTTGAGTGATCACCTGAGGCAGCAAATGCATCTACACAAGAAGACACAATCATACATTCACTCCACAGATCCATCGAGTGCCTCCCACGTGCCAGGTGTTGGGGATACAGCGAGAATTAACAGGGGCCCACTCTCACTGAAGCTTACATATTAGCTCAAGGAGACAGCAAATAAGCAAAAAAGCACATAAATGGATCATATAGGCATTCTATAGTTTAGTAGTGTATGCCCAGAGGAGGGAATCCGTGTTCTCAGTTAATTTTTAAAATCCTCAGTTTGAGGGATGAGCTGGACAGTGGAATTTTTTCTGAGAATAATATCAGAATTTTTACAAATTAAGGATATTTAAGATAAACCTCTATAAAAATAAAATCCATGCTCGACATGAGAACAGAGAGGCCTTCTACAGGAGTGTTTAAAATGGGGCAGATTCAGTCTCAGAGGGTTTCCAGATGAGTTCCGAGACACATCCAGCAGCGTGCCATGGGCATGGAAGGGTTCTAAGACTTGCACACAAGTTGTGTCAAAACCTAGAAAATGCTAGAATTCTATTTCTAGACAGGGACAATTAATTTTGAATAACAATATTAGTGTAATTACAAAATTAGTATAAAATGCACTTGCAGACTTGCTGGAGTTGGTGTGATATCTGACACAGAATCAAAGCAAAGCATGACACTCACTGGATCAGAACACTCTAGCCTCAGAAGCCCTTGAACTCTCCAGTGTTCCAGGGCAGGAAACAGTGTTCATCTCTTTGTTAGCTGTGAGCACGCCTGAGCATTTTCTGGAAACTGCTAGTACTGCAGTCCAGATTGCCTGCTCTGAGCTGACACGAGACAGAGAGAGACTGAGAAAAGGCTTTGATTTAAAATCCTGCAGTTGCTGCAATACCAGGGCGGGTGAGTCTATGGCAGGATTGTTTTGTTAAGGAGACCTGACAAATCTACAAAACAGGTTTTCATGCAATGTATGATGAATCTCCTGGCTTATATATTATGTAATAGTAGATTTGTGCTCATTGAGTTTCTGTAGGAGGAATAGGTGTGCTATTCACAAGTATTGTCTTAGCAAAGAAGGAAACACTTTTTAAAAGAATGAGGATCTGTATGGGTACACATGTAATTATATCATCTGTGTTCATTCATCCAGTCCTAGTGCCTTTTACAAAGTTAGTGCTGGGGATTCAAACCTGAAGAAATCAGGTCCCTGATTCTAAGGAAACTTCAGTCTAGTTTGAGAGATCAACACAGCAGCAAATAATTAGGGCACCACATGGTAAATGCTAAGAGAGCTACAGACACTTTCATATAGGCTCAAAGAAGAGGAAGTAATGAATCCTGCCTGGCAAGGGATGGGAGGTAGGGAAGGCTCCAGGAGGAGTGAGTATCTGGGTGGAGTGTGGAAGGTTGAGCAGGAGTTTACCAGGCAGAGGAAAAGAGGGGAAGAGAGGAAATGGCCTATGCAAGGCTCATCAGCAAAAGCATGTGTGGAGGTGCCAGCTGTGCTTAGAATGGCAGTGTAAGTGGACAAGGAGAGTTGGGGGAAGATGAAGTTGATTTGGCCTGGGGTGTTAGTTTGGACATGGGTTCAGCTGTCTTAAACAATGTTCCCAAATCAGAGTGGCTTTAGAAAGAAAGATGTGTATTTCTCTTACTTAATAGTATAGGCATGAGCAGTTCAAGGCTGGTAAGAGTGTTTTCAGCCAGAGACCCCAGCTCCTTTAGCCGTCCCAGGACACGGCCCCATCCACACGGTCCCATGTGGGGCTCACTCACCCTTGCACATCTGTGTCCCACCCAGCCATATCCCTAGTCACAAGGCATCCCTAATCACCTCCACCATTGCTATATTCACAGTACAGTCTATATTCACCTCGTCCACCTTCTACGCTCCAGATGAAAGCAGGAGAGGGAGGACAGGCCTCTTTCCCCTAAGGGTGCAGCTGGGAATTTCACATGTGGCTCACATGGTGTGCCGACGTGATGGAGCCTGGCTATAAGGAAGGCTGGGAAATGTAGTTCTTATTCTGGGCCGCCATATGGGCAGCCATCTGCCCAGCTAAAAATGGGAGGTCCTATTTCCGTGTGAAAGAAAGGGAGCTGGGATGCCAAGAGGCCACAAGCAGCCACGCCTTTTTGTGCCTTTGAGTGCTCTACGAGTGATCTCTAGAATGCCTTTGGGAAAGCCAACATAACGTGCTTCAATTTTCTGCTTTATTTATTCTGACATGCTGACTTGTTAGTGACTGTCTGATTTCTCACTAGAATTTTCAGGATTTAAGAGGTTACTTGATGTTAGCAAGTAATAAATGAGTGCTGACCCAAACATGTACTTTGGAAGCAGGAGCTCTGACATGGTTTTAAAGACACTTTCCACCATGTCTGGCCAGTGGAGGTTTTTAGAGCCCCAGGGTATTCCCATTGCCAAAGGTTACAGAAACAAGTTAGGCACCATTTCCACTGCCTCCGACTAAGGAGATGGAAACAGACTTCTCATTAGGGCAGGGCAGCGAAATGAAACAGATCGTGCATCTGACTCCCAGTATACCTCTTAGGGTGCCACCTAATCTTTCTCAGCTTAACTACCTCATCCATAAAATGGGGATAACGATGACTCTCAGGTTGACAGAATTAAGTGAGATACTATATGTGACCTGTAGAGAAAGCCCAAAAGACTTTGGGAGGCCAAGGCGGGCAGACCACGAGGTCAGGGGATCAAGACCATCCTGGCTAACATGGTGAAACCCTGTCTCCACTAAAGTACAAAAACTTAGTCGGGCATAGTGGCAGGTGCCTATAGTGCCAACTACTCAGGAGGCTGAGGCAGGAGAATGGTGTGAACCTGGAAGGCGGAGCTTGCAGTGAGCCGAGATCGTGCCACTGCACTCAAGCCTGGGAGACAGAGTGAGACTCTGTCTCCAAAAAAAGAAAAAAAAAAAAAAAAAAAAAAAAAACAGAGAAAGCCCAACAGATGTTTGCTTTTCTTCTAATTTGACTGTCAGTTACTATGTGCACAGCACTTGGATAGAAACTACAATGCAAGAAAGGATTTAAAAGCCTGGTTTCTTGCAAAGAGGGAGGGCCATCTCTATCTCTACTGATACCTTAATGAAGTGATCAATCCTAATTTTTTTTTTTTTTTTTTGAGACAGAGTTTTGGTTTGCCGCCCAGGCTGGAGTGCATTGGCATGATCTCGGCTCACTGCAACCTCCACCTCCCGCATTCAAGTGATTCTCCTGCCTCAGCCTCCTGAGTAGCTAGGATTACAGGTATGTGCCACTCCACCCAACTAATTTTTGTATTTTTAGTAAAGACAGGGTTTCACTATTTTGGCCAGCCTGGTCTTGAACTCCTGACCTCAAGTGATCTGCCTGCCTTGGCCTCCCAAAGTGCTGGGATTACAGGTGTGAGCCAACATGCCCAGCCAGAGTAATCCTAATTTGGGCAATAAAGGAGCAAAGAGACATCATGTCCCATCTGTTGAGTTGCGCTGGAGACAAAGCATCACTTCTCTGGTATTCTTTTCAAGAACATATAACCCAAATTTAATCACAAATAAGCTTCAGGAAAACTCAAATCCAGGACATTCTGGAAATCAGCTAGCCTGGGCTCTAAAAATATTTTTGTCATGAAACACATACACAGGTGCACATAAAGGAAGGGGAACTATTCTAACTTAAAGGAGATGAAGAAGTACAATAAATGGAAGCCATCTTTGATTAAGTTATTGATCAAATAAATCTGTAAAGGATGTTGCTTGTACAATCGGGAAAATTTGAATATAAACTATATATTTAGCAACACTGTGTATCAATAATGTTAAATTTGCTGAGCGTTGTGCAGTAGAATATCTCTTAAGAAATACATGTTGATGTATTTACGATGATCTCTTAAGAAATACATGTTGATGATGTAGAATATGATGACTGAAATTTAATTTCAAATGATTTTTTAAAATGTATATGTGTGTATATGAAGAGAGAAAATGCTAAAATAAAATGTGATAGAATGTTAACAGTTGGCGAATTGACATATCATTTTTCATTGTATTGTTCTTTTAATTTTGGGGTGTATTTGAAGTTTGTCAAAATAAAAGTTGTAGGAGAAAAAGATGAAATGATGAAGGGAAAGAGTTTGAGTTTTCTGTAAGAGGGTTAACTTGAGGCTACATATTCAAGAGGGTCTCTGGTCTGGCTGACCTCTTGCTTCTTCCAGGACAGTACAGAAAATAAAACATATAGTTGCACATCTACATTTAAAAAAGAAAAAAGCAAGGGTTCCTTGCTCATGCAGGTCCAGCACTGTGGGTGGGCCTTGGATGAAGCCAGGGGAGAGAGGGCTATCAGCTTCACCCACCCTTGGAGACAGCGTCAGCTTTATCACTGGTGACAACGTGCAAAGGAAAGTTCAAAAGCTGAGGCAGAAAAGTAAGGGGGCAGCTGTCTTGTAAAACACAGTCACACAAACGTGAGTTTCCGTGGGTGAGATCAAAAGCCATAGAGCTGCTGATGACCAGGCTGGGCCTGCCGGCAGATGCTCAAGATTCACAGGTGGGCCTCGGGCTGCTCCAGGAGGGAGGAGCCGGCAGAGCCAAGGAACACAGAGACCTCACAGGGGGTTAATCACTCCCTCCACCTGCCATATGGCCAGGGCAATCATCCTCGCTCATGGAGCTGGATGGGAGCGGAAGCTGCTCCTGAACTTCATCAGAGGAGGGTTTTTGATTTCAGCGTTAAACTGAAGGAGCTGGTAACATGGACTTGCCTGGCCTAGTGGCAGTGAGCCAACATGACCCAGAAGAGGACTCCGTTAAATATGTATATTAAGAGAACACAGGTAAAAACTTCCTACTGTTATCTGGAGGACAGTGGGTGGTCAAAGAATTTTTCATTAAAATTTTTTTTTTAGAATTTCCAGAATGTGACATATGTCCTAAGGGCAGTGTAGTGGAAACAGTTGCCCCAGATTCAGGGATGAGGAGGCATTGACAATGGAGACATTTTATATATATATATAAACACACACACACACTCAAATTATACATGTATTTCAAATTTATATATAGAATAAATGTATATTTAAGGAAATATATAAAATCAATATGTGATAAAACATGCTAAATTTTCAGTGTGTATATGCACACTTTGAGTTAGCACATTTTTATTACTTACCCTTTAATCAACAACGCATGCTATTGGAAGTTAATTCAGAGAACTCCCAGTTACAAAGTTGGCCCCCAGTGCCGGCAGACTCAGCTGCACACATTGCTTGTAAGTTTGGAATCATGTAAGCTCTCTCTGAACTCCTATTTCCAACCTGTCAATGGTCTGCACACAACGTGTTCCTCCTTTTAAGCAGTAGATTCAAAATAAACAATGCTAACAGTGATTCGGCAGGGGAAGAAACAGAACTTGAATTACTTCAGTTCTGTTACTCTTTTATAGGTAACTTGAAGTTTTTATTTCTATTTAAAATATTTATTTATTTATTTACTTGAGATGGAGTCTCACTCTGTCATGGTGCAATCTCAGCTCACTGCAACCTCTGCCTCTCCGGTTCAAACAATTCTTCTCCTCAGCCTCCTGAGTAGCTGGGACTATAGACAAGTGCCACCACGCCTGGTTAATTTTTGTATTTTTAGTAGAGATGGGGTTTCACCATGTTGGCCAGGCTGGTCTCAAACACCTTACCTCAGGTGATCTGCCTGCCTCAGTCCCCAAAGTGCTGGGATTACAGGTGTGAGACACCGCGCCCGGCTATTTCTGTTTAAAATATGAAACAATGAAACAGTGTGTGAACTGCAGTGAAATAATCCCCTTTAAAAATTATGATTAAAAAATATTAATCCATGGCTTTTTACCTTTTTTTTAACATATGTGCCAGCATGATTATGTATACAAAGTTTAATAGAAGAAAATTTTCACTATCTACAGCAGTTCTTTTCTAGACATTATTATTATTCCTTTTGTTTAATGATCATTGTTGAAAAGAATTCTATTGTATGGAGGAAGGAAGTATTAAAAACCAATTCTTGGCCAGGGGCAGTGGCTCATGCCTGTAGTCCCAGCACTTTGGAAGGCTGAGGCAGGCGAATCTCCTGAGGTCAGTAGTTTCAGACCAGCCTGATCAACATAGAGAAACCCTGTCTCTATTAAAAGTACAAAATCAGCCAGGTGTGGTGGTGGGTGCCTGTAATCCCAGCTACTCGGGTGGCTGAGGCAGGAGAATCGCTTGAACCCAGGAGGCGGAGGTTGTGGTGAACCGAGATCAAGCCACTGCGCTCTAGCTTGGGCAACAAGAGCGAAACTCAGTCTCAAAAAAAAAAAAAAAAAAAAACCCAAAACAAACCAACTCTCTGTAGGTGAATCACATGGTAGGTCCCCCAGGTGGAGAGAGCAGATTGAGTAGTTTAATCTGTTCCTTCATGGCCCCTCGCTGGTGACGATAGAAGACTTGCTTTAAAGGAGAGGAGGCATTGCAGCACAGTCCTGGAAGCTGGAACGCAGAGGGAGCATGGAAATGACACAACTGGCAGCCCCAGAAAGACCAAGCCCTGAGCTGGCAGTGGAGAAAGATGAAACTCAGCCAGAATTACCCCACAGAATCCCCGGGGAGCCCAGGACTTCAAGGCACTCGATGTCTCTGGCAGTAGAGGTGACAAGCATGGTGACCTGGAGGCTGCAGGAAGGTTTGTTTAAGGAGATGTCCAACACTCAGGCCCGCTCCCCACTCTGCATTTTTGGTGATTGTTCTTCTCCCAACCTAGCAGAAGATGAGAGGTTTATTTTGGGGAGAGAATAAAAAGTGAGTCTTTTGCACTGGGAACAGCAGCACAGCTGAGGTCAGCATTGTCATACCAACACATCTAAGTAAAAGATGATGTGTATTTTGGATGCTGAAGTCTCTAGCCATCTTTCCCAATCAGTTTTTGGAAGTTTTCACCCTGAGGCCACAAACTGGAGGATCTTTCTGGATGGAATTTGAGGGATAGCACAGGGACTACCCCAGTGAGATGACTCAGCACAGCACCCTCCAGCGAAGTTCCAGGTTGGCAGGCCAGTCATGCCTGCAGTTTCCAGTACACGTGTTAGTATCCCACTCCTGGGTGCATGGAGACCATGAGAGGAAAAACTCTAACACAAAAGGTGGGACTAGAATGGAGATGGACGTGGACCAGGATAAAGACAAACAGAAAATGGCAATTTGGAGAAGAGCTTTTCACAAGTAGCTTTTTTTTAAAAAGTCATTAATATCCCCAGGAGGATTAAAAAAAAAAAAAGATATTGCAACCATGAAACACAGCAGAATGTAATAGAAATAAACATCAAGAGAACCAAAAAGAATTTGTGGGAATTAAAATCATGATTGCTGGAATGAAAAGCTCAAAAGAAGCTTTAGAAGATAAAATGGCAGAACATAGACAAAAAGAGAAAGAGTTGGAAAATAAAGAGGAAAAGTTAAGAACCTGAAAGGACTGGTCCATGAGGTTTAGTATCCAAATAATAAGAGTTTCAGAAAAAGAGAATAGAGGAAGCCCAAAGGTGGATGGGGACAGAGGGGGAGGACTCTGGCAACTAGAAGATGAGTGTCCACATTGAAAGGACCCACCAAGGCACATCATCCTGCAACCTCAGGACGCTGGAAACAGAGGCCCCACAAGCATGCACAGACAGAGAAAGAGAAGAAAAGATCAAGAACCAGAATGACAGAATGCGTTTGTGCTCATTTCCCATTGCTGCTATTAAAAAATAACTACACATTTTGTGCCTTAAAACAACGTTAAGTTTATACATTCTGGAGGTCAGAAATCCAAAATGAGTTTCACAAGGCTAAAAATCCAGGTGCTGGCTGTTCAGTGCTCCTTTCTGGAGGATCCAGGGGAAAATCTATTTCTTGCCTTTTCCGACTTCTACTGGCCACCAGCATTGGTTGGCTCGTGGCCCCTTCCTCCATCTTCAGAGCCAGCAGGTTAACATTGTCATGTCTCTCTCTCCCTCTCCCCACCCTAGCCCTGGCTTCTATCCTCACACCTCCTTCTCTGACCCTCCTGCTTCTCTTACTGGGATCCTTGTGATCACAATGAGCTACCCAGATAGTCCAGAATAATCTCCCAATTCTGAAATCCTTAACTTAGTCCCATTTGCCAAGTCCCTTTTGTCATGTAAAGTAACATGATCACAGGTTACAGAGGTTATGACATAGGTGTCTTTCTTAGTGATAAAGGAATACCTGAGCTGGGAAACTGATAAAGGAAAGAGGTATATTTGGCTCATGGTTCTGCATTCTGCCCAGGAAGCACGGTGCCAGCCTCTGCTCCTGGGGAGGCCTCAGGAGCTTCCACTCATGGCAAAGGTGAAGGGGAGCCTGCTTGTGCAGAGGCCACACAGTGACAGAGGGAATGAGAGAGAGGGGGAAGGTTTTAGGGGCTTCTAAAGAGCAACGGTAGAACCCAGCTGGCAAAGGAGCAGTAACATGCCCTCCATTCTGCACGAAAACCACCTCCTGCCCAGATGACCTCTCTCCTCAGTCAAGCTACCAACCAAGGGCAAGGGTAGAATAAAGACACTTGCAGATGTAAGTTCTCAAAACATTTATGTCCCACACATTCTTTCTCAAGAAACTCCTGAAGGATGTTCTCAAACAAAATGAGAGACTAAATCAAGTGAGAAGACAATATGGGGGATACAGGAAATAGTAGGTCCAACATAGAGAGACGCAAAGGGTATCATCAAGATGACGTTGAAGAGATTCCAGAAGAAAAGCTGTGATGCCATCCAGATTGGGGTGGTTCAGGAGATTCCAGAAGAGATTTCCTTGGGAAGGTGAACTGGTAGTTATCTGTTGCATGTGACCTCATTGTGAAGAAATAAAGCCAGTGGGTCAAGGATCTGGGATTGAGTTGATATAAGAAATCTAACTGAGCTCACGAACAGGCTTGTAGGGAGGGGGTCTGTTGGAGGCTGTTTAGACTCAGAGTAACCGTTCATTCATTCATTTGGTCATCAAATGTCAGGTGGCTAGTATGTACCAGGTACTGTGTAAGGTTTGAAACTTTTTTTTTTTAACTTTTATTTTAGGTTCACAGGTACATGTGCAAATTTGTTATACAGGTAAATTGCGTCATGAGGGTTTGGCGTACAGATTATTAGATCACCCAGGCAATAAGCATGGTATCCAATAGGTATTTTTTCTGATCCTCCCCCTCCTCCCAGCCTCCGCCCTCAAGTAGGCCCTGGTGTCTATTGTTCCCCTCTTTGTGTCCATGTGTTCTCATTGTTTAGCAACCACTCATAAGTGACAACCTGTGGTAGGTACTTGGTTTCCTATTAGATTTGGAACTTTCTTAGCAAAGCTAGGGTGTTTGGGTAGAGGATCCCACGTGGATGAAGGCCTAGAGTTATATGATGGCTCCATGAGGTCAGCAACTGGTAAGTGAAGGCTGCTGAGGCAGGAAGGCTGTTGGAAAGTACTGAGAGGCAAAGAGGCCAGGGCTGGGGCCCAGGAAGTGAGGAGTTGCTGAGCAGAGCAGCCATGTGGCATGGTCTATGTTAGAAAATTAGTGACATGGGTGGAAGAGACCGATATAGTCCTTTTTGCTGGTGCTCTCTGTCTCAGAAGGAAATCATTTCCCACCACAGACTTTGGGGGCAGATGCTTTGTTTTGCTGTATGAGGTAGACAATCCAGTCTTTTCGATTTGCTTCCTAAAGCAAATTTTAAAAATCAAAGTATAGCATACATATAAAACATTCACCAATGGGGCGGCCCAGTGAATCCTCACACAGAGTTCACCTCCACAACCAGCATCCAAACCAGAAAATAGAACAGGAACACTCTTGAGCTCAGTTCTCACTCAGCAGAAGCCTGCTCTGAAGGGCAGGCTGTTTCAGAAGGGACAGGAGATAGACTTGCCCCTCTGGTGGGGTGGTGGAGATTGGATTTTAGATTCACAGCAACTGGGTTCAAAGCTCATCTGTGCCACCTTCAGGAGACAGACCACTGCACGTGGCACATACCATTTGAAACACGGCTGATAAGGCCTTCCTCACCCACTAGCCATGAGCATCACATGAATTAAAGTGAACAGAAACGATCCACTTACAGTCAGCACTTAACTTTGTGCTGCAGACTTGCTTTAGACTTGATAGTGATGCTGGAAGGCTTCAAGAGAGGGCTCTCGATGCAAACTTTCTGCCATCTTCCAGGTCCATGAGAGAGCCTTGTTAATGGACTCTGCAGCCTTCTGGAGGGCTCTAAGTCTCAGAGCTTTCCCAAGCCGGACCAGCCATCCTGGTACCTGCTGTCTAAGCCGCACCTCATACACCTCAGCTTATCTGTCACCTCTCTGGAGGGCAGTTTTGCAGTGTCTAACAAAATTTAAAATCAGTATGCTCCTCGAATCAGAAATCATCATTTGAGACTGGGTGCAGTGGCTCACGCCTGCAATCCCAGCACTTTGGGAGGCCGAAGCAGGTGAATCACCTGAGGTCAGGAGTTTGAGACCAACTTGCCCAACATGGCAAAACCCCACCTCTACTAAAAATATAAAAATTAGCTGGGCGTGGTGGTGCACACCTGTAATCCCAGCTACTGTGGAGACTGAGGCACCAGAATCACTTGAACCCTGGAGGTGGAGGCTGCAGTGAGCCGAGATCATGCCATTGCACTCCAACCTGGGCGACAGAGCGAGACTCCATCTCAAGAAATAAAAAATAAAAATAAAAAAAGAAATTGTGTTTTAGAAATCAGTCCTAAAGAGGTATTTAGTCACGTGCACAAAGATTTTGTCGCTGCATTTCTTGGATGTCTGAGAAAACTTTTGTCTTCTAGTGGTTGAATAAATTACGGTAGAAATACACCATGGAGTGTTCAGAAGCCCTTAAAAAGGAAATAAGGGAATCCAGCACCTTGCCTGTAAAGAGCCAGATAGTAACATCTACAATACTAAACAAACAAACCTGTATTAGTTTTCTATACTGCATAACAAATCACTACAAACACAGTGACTTAAAACAACACGATTTCTTTTCTCTCCATCCTCCAGGTCAGAAAGCTGGCACAGCATGGCTGGATACTCTGCTCTAGGTCTCACGTGCCTGAAATCAAGGTATTGGCTGGCTGGGCTCTTGTGTAGAGGCTCTGGGGAAGAACCATTCAGGCTGTGGACAGAAGCCAGCTCCTTGTGGCTATAGGACTGAGAGCCCTGCTTCCCACCACCGGCCCCTCAAGCAGAAGCCCTCCAGGCCTCAAATCTCTCTGCCTTCCTCTTCCACTTGTGAAGGCCCATGTGATCTCACTGGACCCACTCTCAAAACCTAGGATAACTTCCCTGTTTTAAAGTCCATTTACCTTAATTAATCTGCAAAAGCACTTTGCCATGTAAAGTAACACATTCGTGGGCATAAAACCAGGTGGCGAAGGTCATGTGGCTTTGAGAGCAGCCCAGTCTCTGTGACACATACTTAACTCTGCTCCTCCAGTGCAAAAGCAGCTATTGACAATATACAAAGGAATACACACAGCCACAGCATGGAAGGAATATGTGCATCAACAACACATATCAGCATGTGTACATATGTGCGTAAAGGCCTTGGAACACAGCTGGAAGAATACTTTTCAAATCCTTCACTGTTATTTCCTCCAGGGAAGGGATTGGAGGCCGAGGTTGGGAATCCAGGAGCAGTTCCCATTTTATTCTACATACTTCCCTATCTTCTGATGACTTCATAATGTAACCATTAAGAAAAATAAAAAATTGCTCATTCATTTACATATATAAATATTAATATATGTAAAGAAAACCTTAACCAATAATGGTGATTATATCTGGGGAGGAAGGAGTACAAGGAACTTGCTTTCTAAATGACATATTCCTGCGATCTTTGCTTTTTTGTTACAATGAGTCTCTATTGTTGTGAATAGAAATACTCTTCATTGTACTGATGTCTATGAAGAATTTATATAAAAAGCCAGATACTAAATATCTCCAAAGTTTATCCATTCTGGACAAATGCTCATGCTACAGCTTGAAGTTAAAAGTGCAAGAGGCAGGCAGATCCCTTGAGGTCAGGAGTTTGAGACCATCCTGGCCAACATGGTGCAGCCCTGTCTCTACTACAAAAATGAGCCAGGTGTGGGGGCGGGCTCCTGTAATTCCAGCTACTCAGGAGGCTGTGGCAGGAGAATCACTTGAACCTGGGAGGCAGAGGTTACAGTGAGCCGAGATTGCACCACTGCACACCAGCCTGGGCTGCAGAGCAAGACTCCATCTCGGCATTCAGTTAAAAAAAAAAAAGAAAAGAAAAGTGCAAGATGAAGGGTATACCCAGAAAATGAATCCAAGGACATAAATATTCATAGAAAATGACTGGAAGGAAATCCACTAAAATGTTAACAGTAGGTGTTCTAGGCAGTGAAATCATGGATAATTATTTCTTCCTTTCTAGTTTTTAATGCTTCCCAATTTTCTATTATAAGTATGTATTATTTTTATAATTGAAAAAATAAGCACTATTTTTTTTTTTTAACTGAATGTAATTGCCAAGTGTACAGCAGTATTCCTGTCAACGGGTTGCCAAATTTTCTTCCCGGCAGGGAAGCCTGCTTGAAAAACAGTAAAAACCAGAGGTGTTCTTGCTGAATATGGGTTCCAAGAAAAAGGAATTTGAAGATGCATGGGTGAGAATGAAGAGACGGTGTCATTTTATCATTGAGGAAACCGGATGACCAAGCCGACAGCCTGTCAAGCCTGGTCACAGTGGAATGAGTCCTGCCCAGTGACCAAACACCCAGCAGCATTGACAGGGGACCCACCCTGGCCCATGCTTAACACATGCTAATGAGCTGCTATTTTCCATATAGACCAGATTTCTGGTTCCTATATTCCTAACCTCGCATACCTCTTCAGCCCCACGCTGTGTGCCATTCCCAGCAGGGGGCTTTCTGCTTGCTTCAGAGGGGATTTCCCCTGGAAAATTAATGATATGTTTCCAGTAGATGTTAGTGGATATTCTCACTGCTTAGGAGAACAAATGCATGCCTGAGATGCAGCTATCACCACACAGGACTCCCCAGACAGACACGGCTGTGACATTTCAGCCCCTCCCTCTTTTCTGCAGTCCCTGCCCCAACAGTTCAAGCTCCTGCTTCATGCAGGGTGCTCTGGAACAGCTGAGTAGGCAAAGGCTACACCAGCCCTCACAGAGCTCACAGCCGGTGAGAGATGAGAAGTGTCCAGAAAAGGAGACTCCATGGAACAACTGTAAGAGCCGTAAGAAAGGTCAAGGTCGAGTGTTTCACAAAAGAGAGATTAATTTGGAAAGGGGTGATGAGGAGTTTAAATGGAGGGAGTGAGAGTTGAGGTGTGCCTCAAAGGATTGGCGAATAAGATGGGAAGAAAAAGCAAAAGTATTCCAACGCACTCCCCAAAAAGCAGCATGAACAAAACCATAATTTTTTATGACTCTTCAGGATCCAAAGTATTACTCACCTGCACACTGGTCTGCATCAAGCCCACCTATGAGTTATTACACTAGGCCAAGATTCCCCGTTAGAGCAAGTAAAACTCCCCATCTCCATCTGAAGTGCTCTAATAAGGAACCAACAAAAAGGGTCTGGAACCTCAACCTTGGTCACCACATGAGTGGTGCAAATTGAAATTACACTAGGAAACCAGTGCATTCTGTGGTGAGACTCTGGGGAGACAGGCACACTAAGACATCGCTGGTGTGAGTGCAAAATACTACTACCTGCCATGGAGGGGAGTTTGGCAATATCTGGCCAAATCATACAGCCTTTGAGCAGAGTTATCACCTCTAGGAAAAGCTGTGTGTAAACTGTATCTTGTTTAATTTTACAAAAATGACTAGAAGATTTTAAATTTAAAAAAACATGTAGGAGATCTTTTTGGAAATAAAACATTATTTTATATCGAAAATAATTATTTTTTGCTTTCTTTCATGTCACATTTGAAAATATATTCGATACCTTTGTCTCATTAAAGTAAAGCATAGTAATGATGAAACAGACCCTGGTCACAGACAGTCCTCGGAAGCTGACCCTCTCAGACAAGAGGCAGTGTGACCCACAGCACAGGAGAAACGTAGGAAGGTAGCATTTGTACTGTTAATGACTTTGAGGTTCAAATCAAGATTCCTCACCTTCAAATGGGTCTTTATTTCTCATCACTGGGCAACTCATTTACATATCTTTTGGGGTCACATCTTAGTTTAATCATTTTGGTCTCAGGGTACAACAGTTTAACATAGAGCCACATCCTAATAGAGCAGAAGAACTGCCCAAACCATCTGGTCCAATACCCCCCACTTTATGGTGAAATAAAACCAAGTGATATTTAAATGAATTACTTAACATTACACAGCTAGTGAAAGGCAAGGCTCAGGCTCAGGTCCAATTTTCCTAATTCCAAGTTCAGTGTCCATCTTACGATACCATATAGTCAGCTATCAAAAAAAAAAACCTTTTCCGCTTCATCAACAGTAGCTTGCATCTCTTGAGACAAAGGTATAAATAAAAGTCAGTTTAAAACACTTTAAGATTGCTGTTATTTTATAAGTTTTTTATAAGAAGGCAGGGACCTTCATCTCTGTTGTAATGGATATAGCCCAAAAGCCTAGAAGAGAACAGCATCTTTGAACATAGCAGATGTTCGATAAATGTTTGAATAAATATTTATTGAATAAATGAATACACTAAGTGGTATGAGTGGATCCATAGAGAAGAAAATGTAATTCTGATGTTTCTCAACTATCAGATTGGCAAAAATCTGAAAAATAACAAATAACTGAGTATTGTGCAGTGGTGCTATCACAGTTCACTGCAGCCTCAAATGCCGGGCTCAAGCAATCCTCCCACCTCAGCCTTCCCAGTAGCTGGGACCACAGTCATGCACTGCCATGCTTGGATAATTGCCCAGATTATTTATTTGATTTTTTGTAGAGATGGGGTCTCTCTATGTTACCCAGGCTGGCCTTGAATTCCTAGCCTCAAGTGATCCTCTTGCCTCAGCAATTATTTCTTTAGGATAAATTCCTGAAGGTAAAATTGTTGCATAAAGGGTCTGTATAGTTTTTAAGGTTTTTTTTTTTTTTTTTTTTTAATGAAGTTTCACTCTTGTTGCCCAGGCTGGAGTGCAATGGTACGATCTCGGCTCACTGCAACCTCCACCTCCCTGTTTCAAACGATTCTCCTGCCTCAGCCTCCCAAGTAGCTGAGATTACAGGCATGTGCCACCACTCCCAGCTGATTTTGTCTTATTAGTAGACATGAGGTTTTCCATGTTGGTCAGGCTGGTCTCGAACTCCTGACCTCACGTGATTCGCCAGCCTTGGCCTTCCAAAGTGCTGCGATTACAGGCATGAGCCACAGCGTCCAGACTTTTTAAGGTTTTGATACAATAAACTGCCATATTGTCTCCCCCCAAGAATATTGTGCTAATGGCTGGGCTCGATGGCTCACGCCTGTAATCTCAGCACTCTGGGAGGCCAAGGCAGGCGGATCACCTGAGGTCAGGAGTTTGAGACCAGCCTGACTGATATGATGAAACCCCGTCTCTACTAAAAATACAAAAATTAGGCAGGCGTGGTGGCAGGCGCCTGTAGTCCCACCTACTTGGGAGGCTGAGACAGGAGAATCGCTTGAACCCCACAGGTGGAGGTTGCGGTAAGCCGAGATGGCGCCACTGCACTCCAGCCTGGGCGACAAGATCGAAATCCTGTCTCAAAACGACAAAAACAATAAAAAAAAGTTATGCTACTTTATAGTGCCCATTGCCTGAAACTTCACCTACCTTGTGTTTTATCCAATTTAAAAAAAATTCATGGAATAAAACTAAACAGACCTGGTATTTCACAGGTTTTTTGTTGTTGTTGTTTGTTTTTTGGCCACCATGCCCGGCCAATTTTTATATTTTTATATTTTTAGCAGAGACGGGGTTTCACCACGGTTGGCCAGGCTGGTCTCAAACTCCTGATCTCAAGTGATCTGCCCGCCTTGGCCTCCCAAAGTGCTGGGATTACAGGTGTGAGCCACTGCACCCAGCCCAGTTGCTTAGTTTTTGTTGTGTTCATGAGTTTACTATTTCTGTGATTATATGACATGGCAATGGCCTTCTCTTTTTAATTGCATTTTATCCACTATTATTAATGAAAAAATTTAATCTCATCATTGGTTCTATTTATAGTCAAGTCATTTTTTAAACAAGTGCCATATGTGATATTTCTTAGATTCTTCCATGTTTGAGTATGACTTCCTGTTTCCTTTCTACTGAAGAATGCTTTGGCTGGCTATAATTACTTGAATCTCACTTTCTGCCCCTCAGAACATTACCAGTATTACTCTACTGCAATGTTTACTGGCATTGAATGCTGCTGTAGAGAAATCCAAGGCTGATTTTTGTCCCTTATAAATTACTTGTTTATCTACCTGAATGCCTGAAGAATTCTGTCTTTAGTCTTAAAGTTTAGTAGCTTAACCAGGTTAAAGGTATTGATTGTTCTGTTTCCCCTCAAACACTGTGTACCCCTTTAAACAGGTTTTATTTTTCCTCCATTACAGGGATATTTTACTCATTTTTATCTGTGAATATTCTTTCTGGTCAATGTCTTGGGTTCCGTATTTGCAGAATTCTAATTATCCTTATGTCGTTATCCCTTCAAATCTGTCATCTTTTCCTTAATTGCTTTAGTCTCCTGGTATTTCTCCTCTGCGATTACTGTGATTTTCTGAAACCTTTTCTATATCAGGATTTTTTTTTCCAGCCATGTCTGTTTGATTTCTTGCTCTTCCTGCGTTATTTATTAATCTCTAACTGTGTTTGAAGTTTCTTTATTGTTCCTTTTCTCTGCAGCTTTCCTTCTCATCTCTGCTTATTCTATTTCACTGCAGCATTAAGCTAGTTTATTCAGTTCATATGCTTCTTTTTAGTTCTTTCATATCATGAAACACACTTGGAATTTACTTCTTTTTTTTAGATTGTATTTTCGTGCAGATTGAATTTTTTGTTATTTCTATGCAATACTGTATGCATTTTTGTTGTTATGGGCTTTCATATTTGCGTGCCATTTCTTTTTATCTTACACATGCTTCTGATGGTTCACATCTGCCCGGATGTCCTTTTTACTCTGGTCTTGCATGGAGAAGTCTCTCCTGGATATTTGTCCACTTGATCTGACGCTCATTTGTCTTCCCCCGAGCCCCAATATGTAGAGTAAGAGTTGCCTTTTACTAAATTTCAAGTGACTTGAAGGCATGGGGTGGGGTGTTGAGCCCGCTGGGGGCAGGACCCTACTGTCTCTTCTGAGCACTCATCGCTGTCATGTCTGGAACACCCACCCTCACAGGGTGTGCTCCACTCCTATGGGCTGTGAGTCATTGTCTCCACAGTAAAGAATCCTAGAAAGTCCTTCTGGCCTCTTCTACGACCTGGTGGTGATACATGAGATTTTCCATTCTCAAAGTTTTCCTTCTTTTTCCCCAGAGCTGCATTATTCACACTCTCCACCCATTCTCCTTCAAATGGGAAGGTCTTTGTGAGAATGTTCTGTATTACCTTGTGTGGGAGTACATGAAGAGGAGGATATTTATTAGCTTAAAATTCCTTTCGAGGTCTCAGCAAAATACCTTAGTGGACTATTGGATATGTTGAAAGTCAGATCTCAGAGCCCATCCCAGATTAGTGAAAAGAGAAACCACGAAATAAGAAGGAGCATTGGGGATTGCCGCAAGCTGAAGAAAAGATGGGAAAAATATTCAAAGTAGAGAAGAGGGGGCCCAGCTATGTGGCCAGAGATTGGGTATCAAATGTAAAAAATGAGGCTGGACATGGTGGCTCACGCCTGTAATCCTAGCACTTTGGGAGGCCAAGGTGGGAGGATCGCTTGAGCTTAGGAGTTCAAGACTAGCCTGGGCAACATGGCAAAACCGTATCTCTACTAAAAATACAAAAAAATAGCTGGGCATGGTGGTGTGTACTTGTAATCCCACCTACTCGGGAGGCTGATGTGGAAGGATCCCTTGAACCTGGGAGGCAGAGGTTGCAGTGAGCCAAGATCATGTCACTGCACTCCAGCCTGGGTGACAGCAAGACCCTGTCGCAAAAAAAGGAGAAAAAAGGCAATAAAAGCTCCATGGAAGTATGTTTATGATTCAATGTGCTATGCTGCAATATTAAACTGCCCCACTGCTTAACATTTCAGTCAAAGAGTCTCTGCATTGGACCTTGAATCAGTGGTCTTTGGAAAGTGAAATCATCATGCTAGTTTTATGAGTATTGCCCTAAGAAAAGAAGCAGTGTGGACAAAGCAAAGAAAGCGAAATCTAGATCTGTGTTCTAGAACACAGATCAAAAGATCAGTGGAAGCAGGGACTTAAAAAGTCAGCAATGACCAAGAGAATTCTAAGTCCTGCTCCCTTACTACACCCTGGAAAGACTGGCTGGGAGAAGTGACATTTTAAGGTTTCTCACCAGCCAAATGGAAGATATTGACATATACTTACAAATGATTACTAACAACATTTACAAAATTTCCTTGAAATAACAGCCGCGGCCACACCCACATTTTCTTAGTTTTTATATATGGAATTGTATTAGTGCTCCCTAAATTAGTAATGCGAGATTTTGACTAGAAGACTTCTAAAGACATTTTATATGTAAATATTAGAAGCAACTATGATTCCTTGGGGAATTTTGCATTTTTTTTTATTGAGGTAAATTTTACATACAGTAAAATGTGCAGATCTTAGTGAGCAATTCAACACATTTTGACAAATATCTATACCCATGTAACCAACACTCAATCAAGGTACAGAATGTCTTGATCACCCCAGGAATTCACTTGTGCCCATTTCCAGTCAACTCTCCCACTCCAAGCAACCACTTTTCTGATACTGTTACTACAGAGCATTCTACCTATTCTAGAACTTCATATACATGGAATCATACAAGGTGTGCTCTTTTGTGTCTGGCTTCTTTTGCTAAACATAGTATTTTTTAGATCCACAACATCAGTAGTTTGTTGTATATGTTGGTAGTTTGTTCCTTTCTGTTACTGATTAGTAGTCTATCACATAGATCTGCTGCAAATTGTCTATTCCTCTATTGCTGGACATTTGCGTTGTTTCAAGTTTTTTACTATTTTGTGTGTGTCTTATTGTGAACATATATTTTTGTTTCACTTGGGCAAAACCTACAAGTGGAATCTCTGGGTAGATATATATTTACCTTTTAGGAAACCATCAGTTTTCCAAAGTGGTTGTGCCATTTGATGGTACAAGACATTTATGACATTTACGTGGAGCAACCAGAACTCTCACAAAACATTTATGAGAGTTCTAGTTGCTGCACATCCTTGTCAACATGGTTTTGTAGGTCTTTTTAATATTAGTCATTCTGTTGGGTGTAGAATGGAGCCTTATTGTGGTTTCAAACTGCATTTCTCTGGCAACTAATGATGTGAGCATTTTCTCATGGGCTTGTTGGTCATTTGTATTTATTCTTTTTGAAGTGTCTTAGTCTTTTGCCTATTTTTCAAAATCAGATCCCAGTGTCACTTGTTGAAAAATTCATTGACTACGTGTGAGTCTATTTCTAGACTTTGATCTATTCCAATAATCTATTTGTTCATGCCTACACCAATACCATGCTGTCTCCTGATTACTTAGCTTTGTAGGAGATCCTGACATCAGATTGTGTGAGTCTTTCAGCTTTGGGAGTCCAAGGCAGGCGCATCACCTGAGGCCAGGAGTTTGAGACCAGCCTGGCCAACATAGCAAAACCCCATCTTTACTAAAAACACAAAATATTAGCTGGGCATGGAGGCGCACATTTATAATCCCAGCTACTTGGGAGATTGAAGCATGAGAATCGCTTTAACCCAGGAAGCAGAGGTTGCAGTGAGTCGGGATTGCACCACCCACTCCAGCCTGAGCAACAGAGTGAGACTCTGTTTCCAAAAAAAAAAGAATTCACTAATTCTAGCTTTAGAATTCATCCATTTTTGCCAAAAGAGTCTACTAGCCTTTGATTGGGATCAGATTAAATCTACAGATCAATTTTGGGAGAACTGACATTTTAACTTGCATCAAGTCTCCCAACTCATAAGTATATTTTTCCATTTATGTAGATCTTTAATTTCTCCCAGCAATGTTTTATATGCAAATGCATTTTGTATACATATAAAGTATGAGTAATTTATATGCAAATAGTCAATAAAACTATGATTATATGATTTTTTAAAAAGTCTACCATTCTAGATGAACTGATAAAAGACCTCGCGTGAAGGGGGAGAAGCACTTAGTAAAGACTGTATTAATAACGGGCACTGGACACTCAGAATCCTCAAGTACTGTCATAATAATGAGTTCAGTTTTAAGTGCAGTAGAAGCTGTTATGAAGAAAAATGATATTAGACACAAAGTTTAGTCTGAATGCAGTCTTACATCCCACCCAGTCTTAAATACAAAGACTTCTTCCAGCGCTCACCACCTGCACTACTCTGACATCTTTCTTCTTTGTCCATCAAGGCTGTCCTGTTGCTTCGAACTGACTGCCACTGCCTGGGCTCAGATGCTCCTTACCTTGTTCCTGGACCACTGAAATAATGTCCTAACTGACCTCTGTGCCTCAGTCTTTCAGCTGCGAATTCATCCCACGTGCTTGACTTCAAAGTTACTTTTTAAACCTGCAAATTTAATATATGTTTGTTTGTTATTTCTGTTAAATAAAAATGATTCAGATACCCCCTTATTTGGGATATTACTTGTTTTTGTTTAATGTGGCATGACAAATATATTCTCCATATAGCCATGGTTATTAGTTATCAGTTAAATTAGAAATGATTAATCCCCCATTAATTAAAATTTAAAGCATGTGCTTCAAATAATTTGTTTAAAATATCTGAATCATCACTCAGATTTCTGATTCAGTTATAAGATTATTAGCAGAAAATATATTAATTCACAGAGTGCATAAAACAGACTACATCTTCTACTCTGTGAAGAACACTCATTAACTTGCCACAAAACCAGGCCACTAGACTGCACCCGCTGCAGAAGAACAAACAGCAAATTGAGTCTCCTTGATTAATGCTTTGAGTTGAGTCTTCCCGACTGTGAAATAAATCATGATTTAAAATGTGATTAGCCCTGACTTGATGTAAATAAATCCATACTACCTAGAAGCCATGTTCTCAAAGATGGATAGTTTGCCATCGTGTAAATGACCTTAAGAGAAGACCTCCATGTAATTTTCAAAATATAAATAAGCAACAGGAAACCTCTACTCAAGAGAACTATGGCTTTTTGCCTCAAAGTGGTATATCCCTTTTAGTTTCGTTACCGATGACCCTACGAGCCATTCTACAAACCTGACAAGAAAAAAAAAATACAAAATGATGTGGTGTGTTGCCGCTTTTCTGCCTGCCAAATTGCAAGTGAAGAAAGAGTCCTTATGCCGCTTCGCCCCACTGCTGCATTCCAGCAGTTCAGATCGACAAAACAGCATCCATCATGCTTTGCATCACAATTTTCCTTTTCCATTTCCCCCCAGCTCATCATAACATAATTACGTTCCATTTTTTTCTAGCCAGGGGCTGGTATTTTCTTTTATACAGGACGACAGCTGCAAAGCTCAACCTTGATGCCTCCTTAAAATGGTGAAATGTGTTTGCTTTTGTTCCAGTCTTGGTAATTCCAATTTTCACACTCCTGCTTGGCAGATTTTCTTGCTGCCAAAAAATGCATTCAGCCCTTAAACTTTCATAGGGATGTGCAAAGGAGCTAGCTTCCAGGGTACTTAGTACATGTCTGTACTGTAATTTATCCTTGAGCCAACTTGTTTTGGAAATGTGTTGAGAAGACTAATGCTGCTCTCATTCTTTTTATAGCCTCATAATTGCTAAAGGAGAATTGTCTTTGTGTCGAACCGATCTGAACATTTTTATTTTTCTCTCTATTCGTGTCTACTCATGGATACTCGCATCAATGCTTTCTGAAAGTTGGGAACATTAGGCCAAAATCTTGTCAATAAAAATCCTATGCTTCATGGCAAAAATTTTAAGCTCTTAAACAAATATTAATAATAACTAACAGTTTTGGGGGCATTACTCTGTAATAAAAATGTTCTAAGTAATTTGATGAGATACTTAATGTATTCCTCACGAAAACCATGAGGTAGGTGCTACCATGACCCTCGTTTTTCAGTGGAGAGAAAGGAGACTAAGAGGGTTTGAGAAATTTCCTTGAGAGGCCACAGAGATAGTGCTGAGCTGGGAGTTAGATTCAGGCAGCTGGAGCCCACACCACTTCCCATCTTGCCTTCCTCTGTGGTCCTCGTCAGCTCCCAAATACTCAGGGGGCCCAGATTTACCCCGTTCCAAACCTGCCAGGAGAAGTCAGGGCTCATGCCTCAAAAAGTAGCATATCAATATGAAAACCCAACAATGCAGATGCCTCACATCGTATACACTGGATGCCTCTCTGAAGGCTTTCGAATTCATTATGTGGATTTTCAACTGCCATGGTCTCCACCATCCCCTGTTAACCTGAGCATTCACAAGTTTCCTTTCCTCTTTCCGTCCATGGGATACTGAAGAGCAGATGCAGAGGTTCGCAGGCCGCCCGTGGCTGAAGGCCTCAGGTGCCATGTCGGGAATCCGGCTGTGCTGAGGCGGCCTTGCTGGAGAGGCCACCGATGGAAAGGCAGAAGACAGACACAGAGAGATGCCTGGGGAGCCCCAGCTGTTCCATCTCCCCAGTCAGGGTGCCAGATGTGACTAAAGAACCTTTCAAGTTAACCCCAGCCCCAGGCAGTCACAGGTTACAACCTCATAAGAAACCCTAAGCAAGGACTGCTCAGCTGATCCTGTTAACTCCAGACTCACAGTCAAAATCAACTTTTGCTACTTTTCAAACCACTGTTTCAGGGTGATTTGTTACTGAAACACCATTAAGACAACAGCAGAGAACATTTGAGCAAATACACCTCACGGTCTCATATTTTTGCGCGAGATGTTTGCAGAAGGGCCCACCATTGTGATGTACGTGTAGTGTCTGTTGTGTGGATGCTGTGGGTGCATATGGGTAGGTATTGTTACCTGCTGGAGTTGTATCCTGTAGACCAGGTCTTACTTGAAGGATAACACAATTTATTGAGTCAGTTACAGAAGTTCTGCCTGTCACCCAGAGACTGAGAAAAGTCTGTCAATTCAGAAAGAAGACCAAGTAGAAAGGTCTTAGAGAGGCAGATAAATCAGAATCACTGTCTTGGCCGGGCTCAACATGGGAGTCTTATTTTGTTTAACCTGGGAAATTTGAGAAACATAGTGAGACCCCATTTCTACCAGGAAAAAAAAAAAAAAAAAAAGACAGGCAGCTCACATCTGTAATACTAGTTACTCAGGAGGCTGAGGCAGGAGGGTCACCTGAGCCCAGGAGTTCAAGGCTGTAGTGAGCTATGATTGCACAACTGCACTCCAGCCTGGGCAACAGAGTGAGACTTTGTCTCAAAAAAAAAAACAAAACAAAAAATCCAAATTATGCTTTTATGCTTTCTGTTAACTGCAGCCAATAGCATCTAATGATACATTTTTCATAATACTTTCTTTTTTGAGACAGAATTTCACTCTGTCGCCCAAGCTGGAGTGCAGTGGTGCGATCTCGGTTCACTGCAACCTCCGCCTCCAGGGTTTAAGCAATTCTCCTGCTTCAGCCTCCGGTGTATTTGGGATTACAGGCGCCCACCACCATGCCTGGCTAATTTTTGTATTTTTAGTAAAGATGGGGTTTCACCATGTTAGCCAGGCTGGTCTCAGACTCCTGACCTCAGGTGACCCAACCTGCCTTGGCCTCCCAAAGTGCTGGGATTACAGGCGTGAGCCACCATGCTCGTCCCTTTATTTTCTTCTTTCAACTTTTCTGTGGTTTAGCTTGTTCCTCTCTTTCTAGCTTCTTGGGGTATAACTAAACTACTGGCTTTAAATACTCCTTCTTTTTAAAAATTTGTTTTTTTTTTTTTTTTGACAAGGTCACGCTCCATTGCCTAGGCTGGATAGCAGTGGCCTGATCATGGCTCACTGCAGCGTCAAACTCTTGGGCTCAAATGATCCTCCTATCTTAGCCTTCCGAGTAGCTAGGACCACAGGCATGTACCACTGTGCCAACTAATTTCTTTTTTTTTTTTTTTTTTTGGTAGAGACAGGGTGTCACTATGTTGCCTAGGCTGGTCTTGAACTCCTGGACTCAAGTGATCCTCCCACCTTAGCCTCCTAAAGCCCTGGGATTACAAGCATAAGCCATCCTAAATTTTTTTATTTGTTGTATTTTCGTTATCATTCAGTTAAAAGCATTTTCTAATGTCTCTTGTGATTTCTTCTTAAACCCATATATTATGTAGATTAATTTCTAAACAGTTTATCTGATAATCTTTTTGTTGTTGATTTCCCTCTTGGTTCCCATGTGGTTAAGAAACACACTCCTTTTGATTTTAAACCTTTGACGTTTATCCAAAAGTATTTATGGTCCAAAATATGACCTATTCTGGTGATGTTTCATATCCATTTGAAAAGAATATATATTCTGCAGTTGTTGGGTATAATATTCTCAAATTTTGACCAATTAGGTCAAATTGGTTTATAGTGTGGTCCAAATCTTATATATCGTCATTCATTTTTTGTCTGCTTATTATTCTATCAGTTATTGAAAGAGAAATGATATAATGTGAATTTGACAATTTTTTAAATCTTAGTTCTATAAATTACTGATGCTTACAGGGTGAATACATTTTAGGACAATTAACACTTCCTGAAGAATTAACCCTTTATCATTAGGATGAAAAGTACATCCTTATCTCTGGAAATACTAATGTGGGTCATCAGCTATATCAGTATAGCAATGATATTAATATAGCTGCATCTGCTTTCTTATACTATTTCTTTTTCCATTGTTTTACTTTTAACCTTTCTGTATCCTTATATTTAAAGAGAGTCTCTTGTAAACATTACAGGGTCGAGTTTTCTTTTTTTCTGTCCAAACAAAGAAGCTCTCTTGTTTCATTGGTGAGTTTATTCCATTTACTTTTTGAACTACTCATATGGTTGGGTGTAAGTTTGCCATCTTTTTATTTTGTTTCCATTTGTCCCTTCTCATCCATTATTTCTCCTTTCAGACTTCTGAATTAATCAAGCATTTTTATTATTCCTTTTTATCTTTTCCATTCAATTAGTAATAACTCTTTATTTCATACCTAATTGTTGCTCTAGGGATTATAATATGCCTCCTTAACTTATCATACTCTACCTTGAGTTGATACACAACTTCATGTACAATGCTAGAAACTTACAACAGTTTAATTTCTTTTAACCACTCACTCCCCTTTAGGTTACCTATTATATATTTTACCTCTACTTATTACATAAATCTGCCCATACTCTGTTATGATTTATTTCAAGCGGTCAGTAGGCTCTAAAATGTATTTTTTGAACTGTTCTTTTATATTTATCTAACCATTTCTGTTTCTAGTGGCCTTCATTCCCTCTTGAAGATATAGGCTTCCAACTGGGATTTTTTTATCCTTACCCTTGTCTTAGTTTGGGTTACTATAACAGAATACGATAGTCTGGGGGGTTTAAACAATAGAAATTTATTTTCTTACAGTTCTGGAGGTTGGAGGTCCAAGTCAGGGTGCCAGCCACACCGAGTCTTTGGTGAGGGCTCTCTTCCAGGTTATGTCCTCCCTTACACAGCCTTCCCTTGTGCATGTACACGAAGAGATCTCATGTCTCTTCCTTTTTTTATAAGGGCATTAACTCCACCTCTGAATATGATCCAAATGAGGATTAGGGTTCAACATACAAATTTGGGAGACACAAACATTCAATCCATAATGACCCTGAAGAACTTCCTTTAATATTTCCTAGGCTGGAGTGCAATGGCACAATCTCAGCTCACTGCAACTTCCGCCTTCCAGATTCAAGCAATTCTCCTGCCTCACTCTCCTGAGTAGCTGGGATTACAGGCACATGCTACCACACCTGGCTAATTTTTGTATTTTTAGTAGAGACAGGGTTTCACCATGTTGGCCAGGCTGGTCTTGAACCCCTGACCTCAGGTGATCCACCGGCCTTGGCTTCCCAAAGTGCTGGCATTACAGGAGTGAGCCACGGCAACCAGCTGAAATTCTTTTTCCTTTCCATTCTTTACTTAGGTAATTTCTACAACCTGTTTTGTGTTTACTTATTCTTTCATTTATTGTGTCTGGCCTGCTGTTCATCATTTCAGATATTTTTCTGTTCCATAATTTCTAATTGGTTCTTTTGTAGAGTTTCCATTTCTCTGCTAAAATTTTCCATCATTTCATCAACTTTTTCCACTAAGTTATTTAACACAGCAGTCCCCAACCTTTTTGGCACAATTTTTCCACTGATGAGGGTGAGGGGTGGGGATGGTTTTGGGATGTTTCAAGCATATTACATTTATTGTGCACTTTATTTATATTATTTTTTTCTTTTTTTGAGACAGAGTCTTGCTCTGTCATCCAGGCTGGAGTGCAGTGGCCGGATCTCAGCTCACTGCAGGCTCTGTCTCCCGGGTTTATGCCATTCTCCTGCCTCAGCCTCCTGAGTAGCCAGGACTACAGGCACCCGCCACCTCACCCGGCTAGTTTCTTTTTGTATTTTTTAGTGGAGACAGGGTTTCACCATGTTAGCCAGGACGGTCTCGATCTCCTGACCTCGTGATCCGCCCGTCTCGGCCTCCCTAAGTGCTGGGATTACAGGCTTGAGCCACCGCGCCCGGCCATTTATATTATTATTACATTGTAATATACAATGAAATAATTATACAACTCACCATAATGAAGAATCAGTGGGAGCCCTGAGCTTGTTTTCCTGCAAATAGATAGTCCAATCTGGGGGTGATGGGAGAAGAGACACCCGAAGTGTGTTGCTTATATCCAGTCTATTCTCATTTTGTCCAGTATCTCATTTTGGTTGCTGTCACTGCAGAAAACCCTGCTTCACAAAGAGAGGATGCTGGAAATGGAAGCAGACTTTTCAGTGCTTTTGACAATCTCAGGATACTCTGCCTTGACCTTAATCCAGAACGTATGGGGATTTGAAGTTGTTTCAAACATGTTAAGGCTACCAGATGCAGCTGTACAACTGAAGTACATTGACTCACTTGCCAACCACCAGATGCAACTTAATTGTCACTTGCCACTCACTGATAGGGTTTTGATACTAGTCTGCAAGCAATGGATTTATTGTGGTCTTATGGTCTCTGTGCAGTGAAAATTGTCTGCTGATATTAATCTGTATTTGCAGCCACTCCCTAGTACTAACATTACTGCCTGAGCTCCACCTCAGATCATCAGGCATTAAACGCTCATAAGGAGTGTGCAACCTAGATCCCTCCCATGCGCAGTTCACAATAGGGTTCATGCTCCTATGAGAATCTAATGCCGCTGCTGATCTGACAGGAGGTGGAACTCAGGAAGGAATGTGAGTGAGGGGGAGCAGATGTAAATACAGAGCTCACTTGCCCGCTACTCGTCTCCTGCTGTGTGGCGTGTTACCTAACAGGCCATGGACTAGTACCGGTTTGTGGCCCAAGGGTTGGGAACCTCCGCTTTAACATATTTATAACAATTATTTAAAGACTATTCTCTGCTAATTCCAACATCTGGTTCCTCTGTGAGTCTGTCTCTTCTGACCATTTTTCCTCCTTTTGATAAAGGATCACATCTTTTTTTTCCTTCTTCACACATAGAACTGATTTTGGCATATGCCAGACATTGTGTGGCACCTAGAAACCCTGACTTTTGCTACCTTTCTCTAAAGCGGGTGAAGTTTTGTTCAGGGAGGCTGGTGAATCCCTTCAATTTTGCTGAGACTGGGTTTCTCTTCACATCTATTTCAATGTCTCCCTTAGTCATCAGGCACAGCCCTTACTTCTATGGCATGGTTCTTACTCTTAATGAAATGACCTTTCTGGGGTTTTAATGAAATGCCAGAGATGCCCACCAAGGTCTATGACTTGACTGGCTGAAATTCTTCAACAATGAGTTATCGCTGAAATCTCCGATCAACTCTCTGTTCCTAGGAGCTATTCTCCATTAGGCATCATAGTGTCTTGCCCCAGACATGTTCAGTTTAAGATTTAGCCAAGGACCTGAAGGGAGGCCTTATAGAACGTTAAAGAACAATCTCTCAGCCGCTGTCTCTCATCTGGTACCCTGACACACAAATTGCCATTGTCACAGAAGCCACAAGCAATGTTTCCTGATTCCCTGCCCAGCTTCCTTTCCCTGCTGCTCTCTTTGCTTGACTAAATTTTCCCCCACTGTGGTTTGGAAATCAACTTCAAGCAGAAAGCCAGGATAAATATCAAGTGCCTTCCTTGGTTCAAGGCGGCTCAAGGCTTTAAGCCACTGTCCAAGGCCTGAAAACCATTGTTTCATATGTTTTCTGCATTTGTTATAGCCTCATGATAGGACGGTAAGTCCAATGCTACTCCATCACAACCGGACTGGAAGTCTTTGAATAAGTGAATATCCACACAAACAAGAGGATGATTCAAAGTTACCTAATGCAATGGAATATTAAAAACTCAATTATTGCCCGTCTCCCTCTGAGCCTACCCTATAGTTGAGTTGGTCCCCAGCACAGGCCTCTGTTTCCTCCTCTTTCCCTGTGACAGGTCTTACAGCCTGTCACATTCAAGCTGACATTCTATTCATTTACCCTATTCTTCTCATTCTGAACCCTTCCTCAGACACAGGAGTTACAAAATTGCCATTATTGGAAGGAAAGCACAATTCAACAAAAAAGCTCAAAGGATCTCAAAAATACAATAGATTATATAATAAAAAAGGACAATGACTTTTAAACATACGAATGTATTCTACTACAGACCAAATACATGAGAAATTAGAGACCTCTGAATAGCTGTTGGCTTGTATTGCATTTTAAAAAGACAGAAGATCTTGAGAAGACGCCCTAATGGAGGAATAGCAATGACAACTCAAAACAGACAGCTTTTTTTACATATATTAGTCTCTTGCATTTGAAATGGTAATGAGTGATATCCGCCCCACACCGAGCCCCCACAATCCCAGCTGAGGTTAAAAATAAAAATAAGAAGGCACGCTCCAGGTGGGCAGTCAGGAGGATCCCAGGAATATTCTGAGCACTTGCTGTAGCTGCCAAGAATAGGATTCAAGATTTATCCCAAATAATCTATGAAATGGAAAGAAACATGAAGATAATCAATATTAACAATCTATTATATGCAATACTGGGCACACTACAGATGCTTATATATATATATATATATATATATATATATATATATATATATATATATTTTTTTGAGACAGGGTCTCGCTCTGTTGCCCAGGCTGGAGTGCAGTGGTGGAGGTTCACTGCAATCTCTGCCTCCCTGGTTCAAGTGATTCTCCTGCCTCAGCCTCCCGAGTAGCTGGGCTCACAGGCGCACGCCACCACACCCGGCTGATTTAGTCAAAGTGGGGTTTCACCATGTTGGCCTGGCTGGTCTCAAACTCCTGACCTCAAATGATCAACTCATCTCGGCCTTCCAAAACGCTGAGATTTCAGGCATGAGCCACTGTGCCCAGCCACTTTAAAATATTTTTTACTACATGTATATAACCTAAGTCTTTAAGAGTTCATCATAACAGACTTCCATTTGTAAAACATGCTTAGATTCTACCCTGAGTCCCTTTATTGATTCGAGGTCTTATCAAGTCACCATGTTTATTAGTTTTGAAAATGCGTTTAACATGGAAAACACTGCTGCATCTCGCCACTGCATTTTATCTTCACATCTGGCTTGGGGACCATCAGCTTACCAAGTCCACTCACGCCTGCTAATGTTTCCAAAAGCTTTATTTTGGAAATTTGGTGCACTTTGGCTTTGAAACATGTGTATAGATGATTTTTAACATAAGATGCCCTGCATCCATTGTTATTTTTAAATAAATGTATGCAACTGTTAAATTTTGTGTTTCTTGGGTTTTGTTTTCCACAGCTGACTGGGCACATTCCCAGTGAGAAAATAAGGTCAGCAAAACAGCTGCAATAGTGGAAAAGGGACTAGTGGCCATGAGAGAGAACCAATGAAAGAGCATCTGCTAATGTATTAATGTGATGTCGTGGAACAACTAATCATCTTAAAGATTATAAAATGCCAAGGTATGAAGCTTCCAGAAGATACCTCTTAAAGGCCCGGCAAATTATAAATATATTGACAACACTTCATAGATAGATTAACACATATAAATGTATCATATGAAAGATAACATTTATCCTAAAATAGGCATGGTTCTAAGTCTAATGAATATTCAGACGGCAGAGCTAGAAGAAACTGAACATTTTTCTTCCTGGAAAGCAGTAAACTTTGTTCTAATCTGTCATCCTCCTATCTAGCTGTGCAACACTATTTAGACAACCAGAGCCTCGGTTTCCTTATTTGAAACCAAACAATTCTTCAGAATTTTATTATTTTATCCTCCTTCTTCCCCTCCCCAATAGGATGGAATTCTCTGAAAACTTAATGTATCTGCTTCAGATACTTCAGTTCTTTTAGCTAAGTGCCAAGGATTGCAATGGAAGAATGGTAAGAAATATTTTTTCCATGGTAAGGGTGATGTTTAGAGCACAGAAAACAGCAAATGCATTACTCGGCATCCTGGCTATACTCTTATTGTCAAGCCTAACCTTTTAAATTGTTTTAAACCAGATTCTCTGAGGCTAGTCACTTGATAAATTAACTCATAAATGACTACATGCCAGTTTGGATGTCCCTATACGGGCCCTGGCACAGGCTAGTGTTGCCATGGCTGTTCTCTAAATGAACATATAGATTTTACTTATTTATTTATTGAGATAAGGTCTCATTTTGTTGCCCAGGTTGGAGTGCAGTGGCGTGGTCTCAGCTCACTGCAGCCTTGAACTCAGGTGCAAACAATCCTCTCACCTCCGTCTCTCAAGTAACTGGGACTACAGGTGTGTGTGTGTACCACCTCACCTGGCTAATTTTGTTGTATCTTTTGTAGAGATGGGGTTTCACCATGTTGCCCAGGCTGGTTTTGAACTCCTGAACTCAAGCGATCCTCCTGCCTTGACCCTCCCAAAGTGCTGGGATTACAGGCATGAGCCACCATGGCCAGCCTGTATAGATTTATGTTAAATAATTAATTAGCATATTTCTTAAAAGGCTGAAATCATCAAAACAATTTGCTAAAATTTATAGACTCACAATTCTTTTCACTTAAACAACTTATCATATGTCCCTAAGGCTCTTTCATCTTTACCCACCTCTAAACACACAGCATGCCTGGATTCATCAGATACACAGTCACACACGTTCATGATCTATTGTTTCTCATACAGTGTACACTTTTCCCTTAGAACTATATCATCTTTATAATGCCTACAAAATAGTGAAATTGATATAACAATTTTTGTCAACTTTATCTGTGTTAGACAGAAACATGTAAATTAAGGTCTATTATTGGTGTGTTTTTGTTCATTTCTTCTTACATTTCTTTCTTTTGTTTTTGTTGAGATGGAATCTTGCTGTCACCCAGGCTGAAGTGCAATGGTCTAACTTTGGCTCACTGTAACCTCGACCTCCCAGGTTCAAGTGATTCTCCTGCCTCAGCCTCCCAAGTAGCTGGGACTACAGGAGTGCACCACCACACCCGGCTAATTTTTGTATTTTGAGTAGAGACAGGGTTTTGCCATGTTGGCCAGGCTGGTCTCAAACTCCATTGTTATTTAGGCAATAACACTGTTTTTGGTTAATGAGATCTTTTCATTCTTCAGTGTTCTTAAATTTGGACAATATGATTTGTCAGCTTTACCGACAAGGTAGTGCACAAGCTTTTTCTGCTCTCTACCTGATTTAGACGTTGCCCCGGCACATATAACACTGGCATCCTGCATCATTTAACTTTCTCTGTTTAACAAAACACCCCTAAGTTTAGTGGCTTAAAACAATGAAGTCATTATTTCCCACAGTTCTGTGGGCTGGCTCAGTGGCTCTTCACATCATTAGTTCGGGAGGCGGCAGTGTGGCTGGTCTTGCGGGGCCTGACTGCCGGGTCTGGCTTGATGTCAGCTGAGGCCACAGCCATATGTCTGTAATCAAGCAGGAGGCCAGCCTGGGCTTGCTCACATGGGCACAGGAGGGCTCGCAGCAGTGTGGAGGGGTGAGCCCCAACACACAAGCGCTGCTCAAGTCTCCACCTGCATTCATCTACTGTTGTTTCAGTGACCAGACAAGGGCCAAGTCCTGAGTCATGTGGGAACAAGGCCATTTCACAAAGAGTCTGCCCCACTCTATGCCATTCATCTGTTCCCTTTCTTTGTTTTTGCCTTAGGTCTGTTGTCAAATGTATTCAGCATCTAATTCTTTTCTGAGGTTTCCCCTGTCATCTCCTGGCTGGTTGGAGTTCATCCTCATGATAACAGGGACTGGGTGGAAATGCTGTCTTCTAATTTGCATAAAAGCACTGCACATGCTAGCTGCGACCCTGACCTTCAGCTATACTGTAGACAGCCCTGAAAGTGCCTTTGCAGAATTGTAAGTAATGAGAGAAATCTAACATGATGGACTCCATTTTGATTCTAACCTCAGAGGTTAAATTGTTTTTTGCTTATTCTAGCCAGAGGCCAAAATAACCATAAGAGGAATTTAGTTAAAGTTTGAGGCAAGGAAAACTGACCACCTCCTTGTTCAGAGCCTGAAGTTGCATTAATAAGACAAGATTAGAATTATGGTAGGGGCTTGAGCTTTGCTAAAGAATAGGCATAAACAATGACCTGCCATTGCTTAGTGTGTTTTCTACAAGTTGCTTATTGCCCCAGCGTCATGTAACCAAGTGTTATATGATGTAAAAGTTTCCCAAATACTCCTACACTATTGTGAAACCTAAATAACTAGTCTTTGAGATATTTTTTAGATTTAGCATTTCAACAGACCAACAGATGCCACCTGGTCCTAAGATCCACTCCCCAACTCCCACGAACTGACTCAGCTACTAAAAGACAGTTTTAGACACACCTATTATTTTGTCCCCACCCATACAATTGTTCCAGTTCCCCAGCCCCATCTGCCAAAGTACCCTTAAAAACCCCTAGCCTCCGAATTCTCCGGGGTACAGGCTTAAGAAGTTTCTTCTGTTCTCCATGCTTGGCTGGCCCTGCAATTATTAAACTCTTTCTTTGCTGCAACATCTGCTATTCTCATTTTTTGCGGAGCAGTGGGCAACAGGCAAGAAGAACCCATCAGCTTGTGACAGCCTGAGTCTACAAAGGAGGAGGATGTGGCTGGAATGCACAGGCTGGGAGATCAGCCTGCTCACCTGACCACACTTCAATCCCTGGTGTATTAGTCAAGGTTCTCCAGGAAGCGGGGGTTGCAGTGAGTCAAGATCATGCCACTGCACTCCAAGCTGGATGACAGAGTGAGACTGTCTAAAAACAAAAAGGTTATCCAGGGAAACAGAACCAACAGGAGATATAGAGTTATAGACGGATAAAGAGAGGGAGAGACTAAGACAGGAAAGATCGGAAGATGCAGCTCTCTAGAAGAATTATTATGGGAATTGTCTCATATGATTATGGAGGCCTAGAAGCCCTTCCATCACCTGCTGTCTGCAGCTGGAGAACCAAGAAGTCTGGTGGTAAAATTCAGTCCCAGCCCCGAAGTCCTGAGAATGAGGAGGGCAGATGGTAGAACTCCTGATCAAGTCCACAGGCCTGACAACCAGGTGCTCTGATGTCCAAGGCAGGAGAAGATGGATGTCCTAGCTCAAGAAGAAGTGAATCCCCCCTTCCTCTGCCTTTTTGTCCTATCACACCTTCGATGAAATAGGTGATGTCCAATTTGGGGAGGGTAGGCATTCTTTACTCAGTCTACCATTTCAAATGCTAACCTTTTCCGGAAACACTCCTACATGCACATCCAGGAGTCATGTTTTACCAACCATCTGGGCATTCCTTAGCCCAGTTGAGTTGACACATAAATGAACAATCACATCTGGGCTGCTATTTTTTATTCCAAGTCAGCAGCCAGCCCTCAGTTCTTACTGGATCCAGAAAGAACTTCCTCATATATCCAAGAGCCAATGCTGAGTTCTCAGACACTCTGGGTGGAATTTACAACCCTGAAGGGATGGCAGCATCGTGGTTCCATAGTTTCTGGAAGGGGCATATCACACAGTTTGGCAGACTGGATTACTGGCTCCCAGGCTGTGGGAGTAGACATCCACAGGCTTTGCCATGTAGCTTTCACCCACAGGGGCGAGGTATACTTCCCCATCCTTGCTCTGCTTTGGCCAATGAGATGTCAGCAGAGGAGATGCAAGCAGAAGCTTGAAAGTACTTGCCTGGCTGAGCTTACCATCTTTGCCTCTGTCATTCCCATGAGAGCATTCCTGGCTAGGTCCAAGGAGGATAAGAGACACGTGGAGCAGAGACACCCCAGCTGACCCACAGATCTGAAGTGAAAAGCAGAGTCACCCCACCAAGCCTAGATCAGATTAATTCAGCCAACCTGCAACATACAATGAGAACTGTTTAAAGCAATTGAGTGTTGAGGTGGTCTGTTACACACTGTTGCCACTGTGAACTGCTACTTGTCAGAATTTAGTGGGTGAGTGTCGGCGTCCCTGGCAAAACCCTCAAGGGCCCCAAATGAAAAGATGACCTACTTTCTGGCTTGAGCCACTGCCCCTCCTAGGCTCAGACTGGAAATTCTCCTCCCACAGCCACCCAACGCTGATCACAGAGTTGTGCTGACAGTGTGGCGGGGAGCCACATGAATGACAGGGCTTCTTGTACTCTCCAGGTTGTCTTCTCCCTTACCACTCCTAGAATCGAAAATGTCTCCAGCTTCTTCCCGCTTAGCTGTAGACTCAGGAGTCCCTTAATACCTATTACTTGAATAGATTAATCAGTGAATGCCTTAGAAGGTCATTTGCTGAGTGATAAGGAGCCCAAGGGAGTTGAAAGGTCCGCCACTTAGAGTATCTAATGCATTGAAATACACCAACGACATTCTGAACAAACAAGGAAAATTACATTTATGCAGAGAATTTGGTTTTGATTGCATTTCATTTAAAATCTAGCTCTAATAATTCAACATTGACACACATTTAAATGGGATGCTGGGACCCCATGACCTAACAGGTAAAATTCCATTAAATCTCTTCTAACCCTTCCAAAACTGGTATTAAGGGAAACCTGTTGGCCTAAAAGAAACTTGTTCCTTGTACCAATAAACTTGCTTAATCACTCAGCAGAATTAAAATTGGATTCTTTACTGCTGTACTTCTCAGAACTTTTAATATGCTAATGTACATTGTACAGCTTTGAGAGGGGGAATTAGTATGCAGCATTTCCTAGGCCAATTTGGCCCCAGAATCCTGAGAACTTTTTGTGCTTAAGACATTTGTATGATTCATATCAGCCCATGGAACGCAGTTTGAGAAACTCTGGTCTTTTCCAATGACCTACAAGGTAATGAATCATTCTGTCAGTTACACAGTTATATTTGAATCCCACCTTCCTGGCCCTAAATTGACTACCCCAGTGGTTGGTAACCTTTTTGTGGTTACAGCACACTGGAGGGGACTGAAAGAATCAAGGCAGGGGGCAGAAAGGGGCTGGAAAGCCACTAAACAAGTCAGAAGTAATTGCAATGAAAACAACAAAGTCTCACAGGTCTATAAAAGAATCCACGGTTATCTCACTATTCACCCTGCAAAACCAGGTCTTTGAATAGAAGTTGGTGACTGGGCCTGCACTAATAAGAGAACGTTTTGAAGCAGTCCAGAGAAGACTGCTTTCTGGCCCTGGCTGCCACAACACCACTCCCTTTAACTCTTATTGGTAATAAGCTGTCTGGAATTTCATGGCCCCATCAGAGCTGTGGCCGCATATGGACTCACTTGTAAGGAAACAAAGTGACATAACTGCAAAATACAACAGCATACCTATCCTCAGAAACCACAGTACTGCAGAGAGCTCCCAGAGGGGGACTGCTGAGCCAATCATGCAAATTACACAGCACCAGAAATATGGAAGTCATGATGAAATAACATCAAAAGGATCCCTGGTTTTCTCCATTGCATCTTGCTTAATTTAGAGTTATTTCAAAACAAACAAAAACAAAAGAAAAAGAAAAATGCCTCCAGCCCTCTTGGCCCTCCACAGGCACTGGCATGTCATTATACAGGACCTTAGATCTACATGGACTGAGTTCTTAAAGTCTGAAAGTACAGGAAACTCAGTGACGGTCAAAAGGGCCTCTCTTACCTTTTCTCCACGGTGTACGACCACGGCTTGTGTCTGCTGTGCTGCCCCTTAGTGAGATACACTCAGCCAAGAGGGCTCCCACAGTGGAGCAGATGAGTCCATCAGCTTGTGTATGTTAGATATGAGTTCTAAATTTCTCTCCAAAGAATCAATACATCAGTATGTTCAATTCTTTGCCTTCTACTTTTAAACTTGTTCCTCGTAAAGCAACCTTTTTTGATCACCTGCTCCACCCTGACTCATTCCGATCACCTTCTCCACCCTCACTCATTCCGATCACCTTCTCCACTCTCACTCATTCCGATCACCTGCTCCACCCTCACTCATTCCGATCACC
>NC_045435.1:43800199-43889619 GCF_002776525.5 Piliocolobus tephrosceles
CGATCACCTGCTCCACCCTCACTCATTCCGATCACCTGCTCCACCCTCACTCATTCTGATCACCAGCTCCACCCTGACTCATTCCGATCACCTGCTCCACCCTGACTCATTCTGATCATCTGCTCCACCCTGACTCATTCTGATCACCTGCTCCACCCTGACTCATTCCAATTACCTACTCCACCCTGACTCATTCCAATTCTGATTTCCTGCTCTGCCACAACCATTTTTCCCGCCAAACCTCTCACCCCGTCACTCTAAGTTAGCCAATTGGAATTAGTTTACCCTGTGGAGTCTAGCCCTAGCCAATAGATACAGCAGCAGGTGCCACGTGCATCAGGAATAAGACCCCCCCTTGCCCTCCATGGTCCAGGGGTATGCTCACCATTGCTCCATCTGTGAGGGCACACCCTTCTATAGAAGTTAATTGCCTTGCTGAGAAGAAAATAAAAGAACATTTTATATTCAAGTGCTATTTCTTTTGCGGCACCAAAACTTTATAACAATTTGGGGGCTTGCCCAAGATTACATTCTCTCTGGGGGTGGTCTCTGGTTCTTTCTCATGAGGAAGCGCGCCCTGCCACCCCCTTGTGGCAGGCTCAGGGGTGAGAAATCAGGACCCCCCGCCAAGTGCAAGGAATAACCTGAGCTCTCAGCAACATGGAAAGAAACTGTCCAGCAACCTAGAGTAAAGGATCCTCACACACTGCAGCAACAGCTCTGTGCACAGGACAAGGAAGGAGAAGCCACAAGACCTGGTAAAGTACTTCCTTGGTGGTCAAATTCTGGAGGGCTAAATGTATATGTGCACGAATGATCACAAACAACCCTACTTTTGGTGTTGTTCACGTGGATGGTGACAAGTCCTACTGCTGGACAGAGTGATTGGGTCCTCTCTGGTTCTGTAGCTACCTCATATGGCTTAGGATGGATCCTGCTGTGGGATTTATACTGGTATGCCAACGCTAAGCGGGCCTAATTCTCCACTGGGGGAGCAGCCAGAGAGGACAACATGAGTGGGAAATGTGCAAGGGACCTTCAGAGGGAGAAAGGGAGGAAACGGGTCAACCTTCCAGGGCAGCAAGGCAAGACACCCGCTGGTTTGAGGAGTTTTGCCTGCCAGGACAGGCAAGGCAAGACACCCCTAGTTTGAGGGATTGAGACTTCCACAAATTTCACGGGATTGAACCTCACACAAACCTCCAGTAGTAGAAAAGGCAAGAAATTTCCAGTAGGGGAAGTTGAGCCTCATCCCAAAAGGTGAGAAATTTCCAGTAAGGAAAATTGAACCTTACCCCAAAACCATCAAGATGGGAGGGATAAAGATGGTAACAAGGATATCCCCCCAGATAGCTCTCTAGGTCTCATGTTAAAATACTGGAAGGATAATGAAAGGAGGCAAGGACAGGTCTTTTTTCCCTTAAAAACAAATAGGGAAAAACCCAATCTGGCACCTCAAATGAAAAGTCAGAGAAGCCAGCCCTCATGCCTAAAGACTCCAGTGCATGAGATCCCCTAGACTATCTTCCTTTGCTCAGTGTCCCCAATCTTTTCCCTCAGGCAGCCACTGCCACCTCAGATCCCATTCCAAATCCTTCCTCTACTCATGTTATCCCTCCTCCTTATAACCCTGACTCTTGGGAATTGCCATCCCACCAGCCTGTTCCCTCCCAACCTAAATACCCCTATCTAAAAGGACTCCAGCGTGAGGTAGAACAGTGTAAAAAATATATTCAGAATTTCCCATTTCCCTCTGTACCTAAGGGGCCAGCCCCGACTCTCTTCCCTTTGAAAGAAGTGCCATAAGGAGGGGAGGCTATTGACATCATAAATGCTCCCTTAACCAGTTTAGAAGTCCAGGATTTTAAAAAGGAGCTTAAACCATGTAGTTGAGTGTTTTTGAGTGAGTTTCTTAATCCTGAGTTCTAGTTTAATTGCACTGTGGTCTGAGAGACAGTTTGTTATAATTTCTATTCTTTTACATTTGCTGAGGAGTGCTTTACTTCCAACTATGTGGTCAATTTCTGCACAGCAAAAGAAACTACCATCAGAGTGAACAGGCAACCTACACAATGGGAGAAAATTTTTGCAATCTACCCATCTGACAAAGGGCTAATATCCAGAACCTATAAAGAATTAAACAAATTTACAAGAAAAAAATCAAACAACTCCATCAAAAAGTGGGTGAAGGATATGAACAGATACTTCTCAAAAGAAGACATTTATGCAGCCAACAGACACATGAAAAAATGCTCATCATCACTGGCCATCAGAGAAATACAGATCAAAACCACAATGAGATACCATCTCACACCAGTTAGAATGGTGATCATTAAAAAGTCAGGAAACAACAGGTGCTGGAGAGGATGTGGAGAAATAGAACACTTTTACACTGTTGGTGGGACTGTAAACTAGTTCAACCATTGTGGAACACAGTGTGGCAATTCCTCAAGGATTTAGAACTAGAAATGCCATTTGACCCAGCCATCCCATTACTGGGTATATACCCAAAGGATTATAAATCATGCTGCTATGAACACACATGTACACATATGTTTATTGTGGCACTCACTATTCACAATAGCAAAGACTTGGAACCAACCCAAATGTCTATCAATGATAGACTGGATTAGGAAAATGTGGCACATATATACCATGGAATACAGTGCAGCCATAAAAAAGGATGAGTTCATGTCCTTTGTAGGGCCATGGATGAAGCTGGAAACCATCATTCTGAGCAAACTATCGCAAGGACAGAAAACCAAACACTGCATGTTCTCACTCACAGGTGAGAATTGAACAATGAGAACAGTTGGACACAGGATGGGGAACATCACACACCGGGGCCTGTCGTGGGGTGGGGGGAAGGGGGAGGGATAGCATTAGGAGATATACCTAATGTAAATAATGAGTTAATGGGTGCAGCACCCCAACATGGCACATGTATACATATGTAACAAACATGCACATTGTGCACATGTCCCCTAGAACTTAAAGTATAATAATAAAAATAATAATAATAATAAAGGAGCTTAAACCACTACTAGATGACCATTACAAAGTGGCAGACCAATTCTTAAACCACTACTAGATGACCAAACTGACCAATTCTTAGGACCTCAGTTATACACTTGGGTCAAGTTATATTTATATGCAAGTGCTATTTCTTTTGTGGCACCGAAACTTTATTTATAACAATTTGGGGGCTCAGCCATGATTACATTCCCTCTGGGGGTGGTCTCTGGTTCTCTCTCATGAGGAAGCATGCCCCGCCCCCTTGTGGAGGCCTCAGGCGTGGGAAATCAGAACCCAGTGCCAGGAATAACCCGAGTTAATGTCTATCTTGGGCATCCTCTTTTCAGAGGAAGAAAGGAGTATGATTTTTAGGACTGCTATGATAGTTTGGGAATGTGAGCATCCGCCTGGTGAAAACATTCCACCACGGACCAGAAATTCCCCACCTGAGACCCTCAGTGGGACAATACAATGCAGACCACTGGGAAAATATGCAGTACTTAAGGGAGATAATAATAAAAGGAATTTGGGAATCAGTACTCTGAACCTGAAATCTTTCTAAAGCATTTGATATACAACAGGAAAAGGATGAAGGGCCTATGAGATTTCTAGACAAGCTGAGGGAGTAAATGAGGCAACATACAGCCCTCAGTTTGGATGATCCTCTTGGGCAAGGAATGTTGAAACTCCAATTTGTCACTGAAAGTTGGCCAGACATTTCAAAAAAGTTACAAAAGATAGACAATTGGGAAGACAATCCCCTAAGTGAGCTTCTCAGGAAAGTTCAGAAAGTATACGTGAGAAGGGATAAAGAAAAACAGAAACAAAAGACAAACGTTATGTTATCCACCTTCCAACAGATGGCTCCAAAACCAGGTACTTCTATACAGAGTTTCCAGGGAGCCAGAAACTGTAAAGGGTCCAAACCCTCCTTTAAAGGACGCCAGCCTCCATCTGAAGGGCCAAGGTCCTCATCCACCAGGCCCCCTAAAGAGCATGGGGGAGCAGGGTTAAAGAATCCCAGAACTAAGAGAGAGGAAGGGCAAGATAGGCGCTATAGATGTGGAAGAACAGACCACTTCAAGAGGGAATGTCCCAAACTAAGAAAGGAGAAAGAAGCCCTTCCACTCACAACTTTCGAGGAAGAATAGGGGTGTCTGGGGCTCTGTCTGTTTCATCTTGAGTCCCACCAGGAGCCCTTGATAAATTTAGAGGTGGGACCTAAACATGAGCTTATCACCTTTTTACTCGATTCGGGGGCTGCTTGCTCCTCTTTTTGTTTCCCCCCTTCTAATGTTGTCTCCTCTTCAGAGGAACTTTTAGTCTCTGGGATAAAAGGGGGAAGTATTTAAAGCAAAACTTTTAGAAAATACAGAAGTTAGATAGCAGGATCGCTCAGCTCATATTCAGTTCTTGTTAATCCCTGAAGCAGGAACTAATTTATTTGGAGGGGAGGGGATTTAATGTTAAAGTTGGGCATTGGTCTACAAGTCAGTCCAAGAGGATTCCTCACCTCATTAAACCTACTCACCACTGTAGATGAAAAATATATTAATCCTAACATCTGGTCCAAAGAAGGGAACCGAAGGAAACTCCAAGTCCCTCCATTCCCCATCAAGCTAAAAACCCCAGGAGAAGTAGTGAGAAGGAAGCAATACCCCATTCTCCTAGAAGGTAGGATAGGGTTGAAACCTATAATCTAAGGCCTTATTAAAGATGGGCTTCTCAAGTCCTGTATGTTCCCTTATAACACCCCCAATACTGCCAGTCAAGAAATCAGATGGGTCATACCGGCTAGTACAGGACCTTAGAACTATCAACCAAATAGTCCAGACTACCCACCCCGTTGTCCCCAGTCCTTACAGCATTCTCAGCAAGATTCCATACAATCATCAATGGTTTACTGTGATAGATTTGAAGGATGCTTTTTGGGCATGCCCCTGGCTGAAGATAACCAAGATATATTTGCCTTTGAGTGGGAGGATTTCCACTGAGGACAGAAACAACAATATCAATGGACAGTCTTGCCCCAAGGGTTCACAGACTCCCCTAATCTTTTTGGCGAAATTTTAGAACAAGCATTAGAAAAAGTTGTCATTCCAGAACACATATGCCTTCTCCAGTACATGGATGACTTTCTTATATCTGGTGAAGATATAGAGAAGGTCACTAACTTCTCTAAACGTATTCTTAACCATCTGCAGTTTGAGGAGCTACGAGTCTCAAAAGGGAAGCTTCAGTATGTAGAGCCCCAAGTTAAATATTTAGGCCACTTAATAAGTGCAGGCAAGCGAAGAACAGGGCCTGAACAAATTGATGGAATCTTGTCCCTACCCTTACCTCAAACAAAACAAGAATTCAGGAAATTTTTAGGGTTAGTTGGATACTGTCACTTATGAATTGACTCATATGCACTGCATAGTAAACTGTTATATCAAAAACTTGCCCAGGAGAAGTCTAACTCTCTCCTGTGGACTTTTGAGTAAGTCCATCAAGTCAAGGAGCTGAAGGAAAGGCTCATAACTGCCCCTGTTTTAGCCTTACCCTCCCTAGAAAAGCCATTCCACCTTTTCCTTTATCTTTTATTTTTTGAGATGGAGTCTCGCTCTGATGCCCAGGCTGGAGTGCCGTGGCACGATCTCGGCTCACTGCAAGCTCCACCTCCTGGGTTCACGCTATTCTTCTGCCTCAGCTTCCCAAGTAGCTGGGACTACAGGCGCCCCCCCACCACACCCAGCTAATTTTTTGTATTTTTAGTAGAGATGAGGTTTCACTGTGTTAGCCAGAATGGTCTTGATCTCCTGACCTCGTGATCCGCCCGCCTGGGTCTCCCAAAGTGCTGGGATTACAAGCGTGAGCCACTGTGCTCGGCCCCACCTTTTGGTTAATGTGGACAGTGGGGTAGCTTTAGGAGTGCTGACTCAAGAACACAGTGACTGCCAGCAGCCCGTGGCCTTCCTATCAAAGGTCTTAGACCCAGTCACTTGTGGATGGCCTCAGTGCATCCAGTCCATTGTGGCAATACTAGCTGAGGAAAGCAGAAAGTTAACCTTTGGAGGAAAATTAACAGTAAGCAAGCCTCACCAAGTTAGAACTATCTTAAATCAGAGAGCAGGGAGATGGCTTACTGATTCGAGTGCTATTTCTTTTGCAGCATCAAAACTTTATTTATAATATGTGCAACAGTCAATGATATTTTCACATCGTATCTTCAACTCAGGAAGTGGAATTCACATACAAGAAATGCACACACTATAAGGCATACACATATAATGTACGGCATGCCCAATTATAGGAATGTGTGACTTTGGGAAGCCCTGCAGGAGGGGTGGGTGATGGGGGAATCCACTCTCCACTTTACACCAAGCGCTTTCACTAGACAACTATTAACCAGTTAGAAAATACAGTGAGAAAGAAATCCTACTAATAATATGTAATATCTGAAAAATAAACTAAACAAGCAATGTTCATGAAGAGGAAAAAAAACAATACTACCAAGGAACATAACAGATGACTCCAACAAAAGGAACGGCATTATTTTGGTCTTAGATAGAATACTCCAACTTGCAAAATTATTTCATATTTCCAAACAAATACATTTTTTTTTGCAATTCCAAATGAAATTACAAAAAGATTTTTCTTAGAACATTTTAAAACTGAAGTTGAAAAAACATATGCATAACGATAGCCAAGAAAATTTTGAGAAAGACAAGAAACTTACCCTGGCATATATTAAAGAATATTATAAAGTTAAAGGGATGAAAGTATAATGTTACTGAGCCAGGACAAACAGATAGCACAGCAGGGGAAAAAAAAAAAAAAAAAAGAGTGCATAAATGGACACAAGTAAATAGGGAATTTGTTATAGGAGAAAGAATTTCAAATCAGATGGATCATGTAATAAATGGGATTGGAACAATTAGCTCAATACCTAGAAAAGACAAAAGAAACCTGGATCTCCATATTACTCTGTTGAACAAAATAAATTCCAAATGGGTTAAAATTTAAAGATAAATATATGAAGTCATAAACACATTAGAAGAAAAACTGGTATATTTGTAATAAACTTGTGTCCATTTTGTGTTGCTATAAGAGAATACCTGAGACTGGGTAATTTATTCTTAAAAGAGGTTTATTTAGCTGTTGGTTCTGCAGGTTGGGAAGTTCAAGAAGCATGGCACCGCATCAGTTAGGTTTTGGGGAGGGCCGCATGCTGGGTCAGAACACACGAAGAGGCAGAACCTATGGGCACCTGCTTTATAACAATGTGCTCTCTTGTGGGAACTAATCCATTCCCAGGAAAATGCCCTCATTACCAGGAGTTCAGCACCAAACTGTCCATGAAGGAACCATCCTCACCAACCAAACACCTCCTACTAGGCCCCACGTCCCAACACTGCCACACTGGGGATCAAATTTCAACATGAGTTTTGGTGAGGACCAACTCAATCCATAGCAATTTGGATGGGAAAAAACATTTCTAATCATGTTGCAAAACCCAGAAAACACCAACGACAAATATTTTTTAAACTCCACAGAGTTGCAAGACAAAAGGAGGAAAGTATTTGTAATACACTACAGAAAAAAAAGCTAATGTTTAAAATATCATTTATATCTCAAACCTCAAATAAACCAATAATAAATAAGCAAACTTGTAAGAGAAAAATGGGCAAAGTAGAATGAGAAATATTATGAAAGTATACAAATACAAATGGACAAAACCATGTGAAAAGATTTACAACTGTACCAACAATAAAAAATGAAAATAAAAATAACATTTTTTGACTAACAGAAGAGTTCAGATGTAAAGGACTAGGCCAGGCTCAGTGGCTTATACCTGTAATCTCCGCACTTTGGAGAGGCCAGGTAAGAGGATCATTTGAGCCCAGGAGTTCAAGACCAGCCTGGGCAACATGGTGAAACCCCATCTCTACCAATAACCCCATCTCTACCAATTAGCTGGGTGTAGTGGCACACACCTGTAGTCTCAGCTACTCAGGAGGCTGAGGTGGGAGGATCACCTGAGCCCACGAGGTCAAGGCTTTGGTGAACCTTGATCATGAAGCTGCACTCTAGCCTGGGTGACAGAGTGAGACCCTGACTAAAAATATATAATAATAATAATAACAACAACAACAACACAAATAAAGATGCAACCTTTAGAAGAGTGTATTACTGATAGAAGTGCAGGAAGAAATTTGAAGTGAAGAGTGAACGGGGGTCCAGAAAATGATCCAATTACATATGAGAGTTTAGTTTATGATACAGATGGCATTTTAAGTTAGGAAAAAGATAAATTATTTAATAAATGATGGATTTACTGTACTATTTAGGAAGAAGAGGAATACTCTTCTTTCATTACAATTGATTCAAGATGGATTAAAATTTCAAATGTAAAAACTACATGCAAAAGACTACTAGGAAACACAACAGAACAATTTATAATGTTTAGTTGCATCTGTTCAGGGAGGGGGCTCCTAAGTATCTAAGTATGAAACCCAGGAGCGCTAAAAAGAAAAGATAAATAAATCTGATTAAATAACAAAGTTTAAATTCTATGTTTAAAAGCACCATAAACAAAAATCTTTTTTTTTTTTTTTTTTTTTTGAGATGGAGTCTCACTCTGTTGCCCAGGCTGGAGTGCAGTGGCGCAATCTCAGCTCACTGTCACTGCAGCCTCTGCCTCCTGGACTCAAATGATTCTCTTGCCTCAGCCTCCCAAGTAGCTGGGATTATGGGCACATGCCACCACGACCAGCTAATTTTTGTATTTTTAGTAGAGACAGGGTTTCACTATGTTGGCCAGGCTGGTCTCAAACTCCTGACCTCAGGTGATCTGCCTGCTTTGGCCTCCCAAAGTACTAGTATTACAGGGGTGAGCCACCACACTCAGCCTAAAACACAAATCTTACAAAAGGAAAAATACAATATTTACAATCAATATAACAAAGTCTTCCTGGAGAAAGAGAACCAAAATGTTAACAATGGTTATCTCTGGGTGATCTTTATTTTCTTTTTTACAATGCTTCATATTTCTTTATCATTGAGTATAATATTTTCATAAAAAGAGAAACACTTAAAAAATTAAAACCAAAGATAAGAGAATTGTTTATAAAAAATTTTAAAATAAGAGTGGGGAATTGGACTTTCTGAGCCCAATTAAAGCCATGAGAAGGAAAGCAAACCTTTCGCTATGTGGGGCCAGACCCACTTATCCAATGGCATTCCCGAAATCTCCACCTGGGTGTCTCATAGGCACTCAAACTATCCAACCACAATGCAACTCTTGGTGCCTACACACACAGAGGATATGAGACATCTAAACCTCAGATGCCAAAACATGAAGTCAATACAGAATTTTTAAAACAGATAAATCAAGAAATAACAGGGTTTGCTATTTTTTGCTAAAAGCCTTTTTAGTATGCTCATCAGTGAAAAGGGTAAGGAAAGAGGATGTCCCTTTGTCCTTGAGGATGACCCAGAAGTTGCGCACACGACTTCCTCCTACATACCATTGGCCTGACCTAGCCATGGCCATATGTAGCTCTAAGGAGGACGAGGGAACGTCGTCTTTATTCTAGGCAGTCAGGTGTATAAATTCTGTTACTATGGAAGTAGGGGAGGATGGGTATTGAAGGCCCACACACTCTGCCACAATTCCAGCATAGCATATAGTACATAACCTCGTCTGTATAAAATATACCCCTACACTCAACACACATGCACCTTGAAGGATTTGAGGATACTTTAAAAATATTGGAACTTTGGGTGACTTTTATTTTCTTCCTTGAACTTTTCTGTATTGGTTGAATTTTATATAATGGGCATATTTTTCAGTATGGCTTTATTTTTCCCAAAATGAATAACGTAGATTAAATCTAGAGCCAGAGACTGTCACCAGGCGTCACAGGTCAGCTCCCCAGGAAACAGTCTCTGAGTCTGATAAGTGTCCTACTAGGGAGTGCACGTGGATCAACCCTGTAAGGGGGTTGGAAGCACGACTGGCCAGAGAGAAGCTGGTCTGCCATGCAGTTGCAATCCAGGCCTCAGCTGACCTCCTGGGGGCTCTGCATCTAAGATGACCCTTTGGAGTTATTCCAAATTCAGGACCTCTGTGACCTGTTGCAGACAACCTCTAGGAGGGGAAGAAACCTCAGACAAGGGAGCTCCCTTCAGCCCAGGGCAATTCCCAGAGGGGACTGAACTAGAAGCCCTCAGAAGCCAGCACTCTGCTGGTGGAATGCATTTCCATGCTGAAGGGGGCATGTGGGTGGGCACCATTGCAGCCACAATGCCAGGGGTAGAGATACAAAGGCATGGCTTGGGGCTGGTAGATGAAAGAAAGGAAAGTGAGAAACATTCTCTTAAACATATATGTGCCATGTGTTTGTCACTCTGTGTTATTTAATCTTCTCAATAGTCTTGCAAGATGAATCCTTCATTTCACCATTTTTATATGTATAGAAACTGAAGTTCAAAGATATTAGTAAAATCTGTCTAAGAAGAGGCAGTAGGTAAATAATAGAATCAGGATTCAAACCCAGACAGGGACATCTTTCTCCAAAGCCCTCTGCTACCACCAGCATTAAGTCACAAAAATTGAGGCCTTGTTTGGATTGACTAGGATGAAAACTGCTAACAGCATCAAAAAAGGCCTTTAAAACCACGCGAGCAACAAGAACAAAGAAGTGAAAGTTCTGCTGTAAGGGAAGAGTAGTGTAAGTAGATTAATAATAGAAGGCAAAACCACTTCATGCAGCTACCATTTTTCTTCAAATCTTCCTCAGGAAAGACACTGGTTTTAAAATTAAACGTGTGGCAAAAGTGCGTAACCTGAATCTAAGCAGGAAAAATCACTAGACAAACCCAAATCGAATAACTCTATAAAATAACTGGTCTGCACTTTTCAAAATTGTCAAGGTCAGGAAAGGCAGAGAAAAGCTGAAGAACTGTTTTTGATGAAAGGAGGCTAAAGAGAAATGATAAGTAAAGGAATGTGTGCTCCCGGATTGGAGAAAACTGTGTAAAGGATGGCGTTAGGACTTAGGCAAATTTTAATATGGGTTGTATATACAATAATACTTTTGTTACTGATGTTAAACGTCTCAGTTTTGGTAATTACACCATAGATATGTAAAAGAATATACCTGTTTCTAGAATTACATGTTTAATTATTCTTTTTTGGGGGGGGTAGGGGATTGGGGGAACAGAGTCTGGCTCTGTCACCCAGGCTGGAGTGCAGTGGCGAAATCACAGCTCACTGCAGCCTTGACCTCCTGGGCTCAAGTGATCCTCCCACCTCAACCTCCAGAGTAACTGGCACTACAGGCACATGCCACCATGCCCCGCTAATTTTTTGTATTTTTGTAGAGACGGGGTCTCACCATGTTGCTCAAGCTGGTCTTGAATTCCTGGGCTCATGCAGTCCTCCCATCTTGGCCTCCCAAAGTGCTGGGATTACAGGCATGAGTCACATGCCCAGCCACTTAAGTCTTTAGGGTTGAAGAGTTACAGTGTCTGGAGTTGACTCTCCAATATTTAGAAAAAATAAAATTATATAAATATAAATAAATGTGTGTGTGTATGCACACACACATGAATAAACATGGTAAAAAGCTAACAACTGGTCAACCTAGGTGAAAGTTTTATGAGGACACCCTGAAATAGTCTTGCAACTTTTTTGTATGTTTGAAAATTTTTCTTTCTTTCTTTCTTTCTTTGAGACAGAGTTTCGTTCTTGTTGCCCAGGCTGGAGCACAATGGTACAATCTCTGGCTCACTGCAACCTCTGCCTCCTGGGTTCAAGTGATTCTCCTGCCTCAGCCACCTAAGTAGCTGGGATTACAGGCATGTGCTACCACCACCTGGCTAATTTTGTATTTTTAGTAGAGACAGGGTTTCTCCATGTTGGTCAGGCTGGTCTTGAACTCCCTACCTCAGGTGATTTGCCCACCTCAGCCTCCCAAAGTGCTGGGATTACAGGCGTAAGCCACCATGCCTGGCCGAAATTTTTCAAAATGAAAGGAGAGAGAAATACATTCCAAAAGCAGGAGAGCCAGTAGGATGAGAGTATTCAGCCACTCTAAAGGAACTCAGATCTGACAACACAGGCTCCTGATGGGCAAACGTTTCAGTTGACAGAAAGTGGATTACGATCACTGTAAATTGGTAAGTTTGAACTTGTTTCATGGACAAATTCTGGTAGGTATTCTCTAGTGGATAGTTTGTTAACACAGAAAAAATTGTGAGGGTCTCTATGGGTCAATATGATCTCCTCTACAACAGTAAATAAATAAATGTATGCAAATCATGTCAAACTACCCTTATTTTCTTTTCTAAGATAAATTTTTACAAATGATCATCATCAAAGTGAACCTTAATTTTGGCAAAGTTTTTTTGTTTTGTTTTGTTTTTTGTTTTTTTTTTAATGCCTGGGCTGGCCTTAACTGGGCTCAAGTGATCTTCCCACCTTAGCCTCCTGAATAAGCTGGAACTATAGTTGTATGCTATCACATGCTGACTTGATTTTAGTCAAGTTTTTAGCTAAGTAGTTTGTACATCTTCCTGGATAAGCTAACACAACACTTGAGGGCATTTTTACAGCAACTTCAACATCACTCAGAGAAAATGGGCTGAATCTGCTTAGGGTAGTATATTAATTTCCTGAGGCTGCTGTCACAGATTTGGGGGCTTAAACAATAGAAACTTATTTTCTCACAGCTCTGGAGGCTGCATGTCCAAAACCAAGGTGTTGGCAGGGTTGGTTCCTTCTGAGGGCTGTGAGGGAGCATCTGTTCTAGGTCCCTCTCCTTGGCTTGTAGGCAGCCACCTTCATGTTCATGTGGCGTCCCCCATATGTGTGTCTGTCTCCAAATCCTCCTCCTTACAAGGACACCAGCCAGACTGAATTCGAGCCTACTCTCATGGCCTCATTTCAACTTGATCGCCTATATACACAACCTCTCTCAAATGAGGTTGCATTCTGAGGTACCAGGGGTTAGAACTCCAACACATGAATTTGCAGGGGGTGCACAATTCACCCCTTAAAGGGGAGTACCCTCTAGTAGAGTGCCACAAAGCCCTGCTCTGTTAAACTCTATCCACAGAAGACAAGAGAGGACCCAGTGATCCCATTTGGGGACCGTATGAAGATGCAAAGGGAAAACACCAAGTAGATGATGTAGCAGGGAACAGGTTGGGAGCTAGAGGATGGGGACCATGGCCAGCTCCCTTACCAAGAGCTGTGCCATCCTGGAGGTCCCTGTTTTCTGTCCTGAGACTCACATCTTCCTGGGTGGCATTGGGATTACATGAGAAAAGGAGCAAAAGGCATTATGCAAACTGTGAGCCCAAATAACCCACTAATCACAGGCACCGCCGCCTGCTGGGAGGCTTTACTAGGAGCTGCTGAGGCGACAACTGATCAGCTGGATCCAACAGTCACTGCCTCTACAACTGTCTTGAGTGGACTTAGGGATTTACTAATTTGCAAATCCAATTGTGTGCATTTTCATAAAACATATTCAGACTTTCATCCATCTCCATTCTTCAGAAAAGTTTAAACATTCAGTCCTTTGATTCTTCACAGCTTCACTCTAGACGCCTTCTTCTCAGACTTCTCATGCCATCTCTCCTCCCAATCACCCTAAGGGGCCATCCAGAGTCCCCTTATTTCTTCCAGTCTGACTTTTACAGTAAAAGTCTATTTCTCCACACCGCCATGGAGACAGCTGATGTTCCTGCCTCTGCTTCAGCTGCCATTCCTTCTGCTCACCCTGTCTTAACCCCACGATCTCCTTCCTCCTCTAAGGTTTAGAATATCCCCCTCACCAAGGGATCTTGGTGTTCACCCTTATACAAGATTTTGCCCTTCTATCTTAACACATCGTTCCTTAGCATGAGGTCCTCTCAGGCCTCAGTGGTGTTTCCCAGGTTTGTCTCACATGATCTTAGTCTGCATCATACCCAGACTCACAGTCACATCAGAAATCCAGAGGTCCCTAAGTCAAGGACATTTAGGAAATGCTTTGTCTCTTAACCACAGGATCATTAGCATCTTTAAGACTGCATTCTGGCCGGGCGCGGTGGCTCAAGCCTGTAATCCCAGCACTTTGGGAGGCTGAGATGGGCGGATCACGAGGTCAGGAGATCGAGACCATCCTGGCTAACACTGTGAAACCCCGTCTCTACTAAAAAATACAAAAAACTAGCCGGGCGAGGTGGCGGGCGCCTGTAGTCCCAGCTACTCCGGAGGCTGAGGCAGGAGAATGGCGAAAATCCGGGAGGCGGAGCTTGCAGTGAGCTGAGATCTGGCCACTGCACTCCAGCCCGGGCGACAGAGCAAGACTCCGTCTCAAAAAAAAAAAAAAAAAAAAAAAAAAAAGACTGCATTCTAATTCTCCAAAAAGGGACATCGAACTCAGCATGTCCCAAACTGTTCTTAGAACTCTGTCTTCCTGAATATCCTGAGGGACTGATGTCCCATTATCACAAGTGCTGATCTGGACCCAGTGTCCCCACTTCCTGTTGTTCTGTGAAAGAGATGGCTAACTGTTCACCAAAAATCCTTTCTGCCCTTCTTCTTGGACCCAGAGTCAGACTAGTTTCCCAAACTTCCTTGCAGCTCGATGTGATCATGTAACCTAGTTCTTCCCAGTGGAATGTGAGCAGGGCGAGACGTGCCTCCTGTAGGCCTGACCCGCACAAATCTCCCACGTGGTCTTTTCCACACCCTTTCCCTTCTGAGTGAGCAGGAGGTCATGGCAGAGCCACCAACAGCCAGGGCCCCAGAGGTCACGGAGGAAGCTGTCTTGATAGCTGACAACTGCCTGAGGCTGCTGCCTGGACAAAAGATAAGCTTCTAGTGTGGTAAGCCACAGCACGCTGAGGCCGGTGATTCCTCAGCCTCACTCTACACTGCCTGTTTTCTCCTTTACTCCACGTAATTTACCCTCTGCCCTCTGTCTTGCCACTGATACAGCCCAGGAACATTGTCAGTGAATTTTTAGCCAAATCCTAAGGCCTTGTCCCAGTTCTTTACCTCTTTACATAATCTGACCCTCTTCACCACCACTTCCTCCTTGCTGGGTATCTGCAACCATGTCTCTGTCTGTTGTTCTTTGGCTGTAGAATATTTAATCTTTTTATGTCCTTCATTATCTTCTCCTCCCCCACTCTTTCCCCAGCTTTCGGTGTGCCTCTGCTCATTGCCTTTGGTCTTGCTTTTCTAACACAGTTTCATCTCTGATCTCATGGCTTCTATCATCTCATCCATGCAGTCATTCAGGGCTCTAGGCTGAGGCAGCTCATCAGATCCACATCTCTCTCCCTAACCTGACACCTATGCCCCAGTTCCTAATTTCTAAGTTACTATAGGATGTCTTCACTTAGAATCACAGACCATACAGTGGAAGTGACCATGAAGACGGTCCACTGAATTCCCTGAAATTCACTTCTGTCCTTCAGGTCACCTCCTCAGAGAGGCCTTCTCTAATTGTCTTATATATGGTATCACCCTCACCTTTTCTAGCCCCTTATCCTGATTTATTTTTCCTCACAGCACTTATCACTGCATGGAAATATATTCCAAACTTGTTTGTGGTCTGTCTCTCCCACTAGAATGTAAGCTCTGTAGGGCAGGGGCTTTCATTTTTTGCTGTATTATTGGTGCTTAGAACAGTGCCTGACACTAGCAGGTATTCAATAAAACCTTGTTGAAGGAACTTAGTCTCAAAGATTCTTCTGCTCAAAGTCTTATAGTTAGTTGTAGCGTTTAGACTTCACTCAGTTCTTCTGACCCCTATCCTGTGCTCTTTCCATTGCCTGATCATCTTAAATCACTTCAAACTCACAATTTCTAAAAAGGAGCACTGTCCGTCGCCATTTGCTGATCCCATTTCTATCACTGATCCTTTATTCTTCCAGTCTCCCACATTAAACGCTGCTAAACCTGTAGCTGTTTTTGACTCTTCATCCTCCTTATCATCTAAGTAGAATCTCTTTGCTTATCTTTGCCTCTATTCCAACACTTCACCTTAGACTCCCAAAATAAATTTTTGTTATCTTCCTGCTTCCATTCTCAGTTCCATAGAAAGTATCTTGGTGACCTCTAAATATTAAGTTCCTAGAATAATTCTGGAGGGACATCCAAGAAACTGATAGTAGTCCCTTTGGAGATGAGAAACTAGGATTTGGGGGACTTGGGGTACATTTTTTATTACATATGCTTTTGAATAGCATGAATCTTTACTACTTGCATTATGTATTTTGCAGTAGAAAAGAGTTTTAAAATATTATGTTTTATGTCCGGATTTATTTTGAAGCTCAACTCCTTCGAGGGGAAAATAAATCTCTTAAATTGCCCAGGCTAAAGCTATAACATGAAATCACTGTCAGATAAAGAATGTAATAGTTCCGAGAAGGAAGGGAGACTCTATTGCTAATGAGCCTGAGAACGGGGCATTGGTTTCTTGGACCTTTTGTGCCCATGAAGAGAGCAATTTCAGCACAGTGGTGAGTGCAGAAGCAGGGAGGTAATGAGTAGCAAGGAAATCAACAGCACCAGTTCAAGCCACACATTTTACACTTTGCCAGTGAAAAGGAAAGATGAGAGAAAGTTGCTAGGAAGGGTAGCAAAAGTAGCTAAGAGGTTTATGGATTTTTTTTTTTAAGATTAAGAAATCGTTTCTATGTTTGAAAACAAAAGAGAGGGAGAATTAATATGTGAGAGACTGATTACCCAGCACCTCACCAGACTGTATTCTCTAAGGGACCATGTCTGTCTTACTCACACAGCTGGATCTAGCTATAAGACACGGGATATATAGACCAATGGAATAGAACAGAGGCCTCAGAAATCACACCACACATCTACAACCATCTGATCTTTGACAAACCTGACAAAACAAGCAATGGGGAAAGGATTCCCTATTTAATAAATGGTGTTGGGAAAATTGGCTAGCCATGTGCAGAAAACTGAAACTGGACCCCTTCATTACACCTGATACAAACATTAACTCAAGATGGATTAAAGACTTAAACATAAGACCTAAATCCATAAAAAACCCTAGAAGAAAACCTAGGCAATGCCATTCAGGACATAGGCATGGGCAAAGACTTCATGACTAAAACACCAAAAGCAATGGCAACAAAAGCCAAAATTGACAAATGGGACCTAATTAAACTAAAAAGCTTCTGCACAGCAAAAGAAACTACCATCAGAGTGAACAGGAAACCTACAGAATGGGAGAAAATTTTTCAATCTATCCATCTGACACTGCCATCTATATTAGACAAAGGGCTAATATCCAGAATCTACAAAGAACTTAAACAAATTTACAAGAAACAAACAAACCCATCAAAAAGTGGTGAAGGATATGAACAGACACTTCTCAAAAGAAGGCATTTATGCAGCCAACAGACATATGAAAAAATGCTCATCATCACTGGTCATTAGAGAAATGCAAATCAAAACCACAATGAGATACCATCTCATGCCAGTTAGAGTGGTGATCATTAAAAAGTCAGGAAACAACAGGTGCTGGAGAGGATGTGGAGAAATAGGAACGCTTTTACACTGTTGGTGGGAGTGTAAATTAGTTCAACCATTGTGGAAGACAATGTGGTGATTCCTCAAGGATTTAGAACGAGAAATACCATTTGACCCAGCAATTCCATTGTTAGGTATATACCCAAAGGATTATAAATCATTCTACTTTAAAGACACATGCACACGTATGTTTATTGCAGCACTGTTCACAATAGCAATGACTTGGAACCAACCCAAATGTCCATCAATAGTAGATTGGATAAAGAAAATGTGGCACATATACATCATGGAATACTATGCAGCCATAAAAAAGGATGAGTTCATGTCCTTTGCAGGGACATGGATGAAGCTGGAAACCATCATTCTCAGCAAACTAACACAGGAACAGAAAACCAAACGCTGCATGTTTTCACTCATAAGTGGAAACTGAACAATGAGCACACATGGACACAGGAAGGGGAATATCGCATACCAGGGCCTGTCAGAGGGTTGGGGGCTAGGGGAGGGATAGCATTAGGAGAAATACCTAATGTAGATGGGTGCAGTAAACCACCATGGCACATATATATCTATGTAACAAACCTGCACGTTCTGCACATGTATCTTAGAACTTAAAGTATAATAAAAAAGATATAAACATTAAAAAAATAAACACAGGCACTACTATACCTAGACATAGTACCTACCTATATGTGGCACAAAATAAGTGCTCAATAAATATCTATTAAATGACTAGAGGGTAGACAGATGGAGAGGGAGGTATTACCCTCTTAACATTAATGCCAAGTTACTCTGATAACAGGAAAATACAACATCCATAGTTCAGGTGAGAGTTTAGAGAGAGGCTGGGGTCCCACAGGTCACATTGGTGGATCATACGCTGCATGGTCCCAACCTTTCTTATGCAACGTGGTGTGAGGTTCTCTGCTCCCACACTTCTCCCGTGCTTCTCTGCATTAGCAGGTGGAAGGAAAGGGCTGGAACATTATTAAAGAAGAATTATTTGGGAGAGGAGCTGTAACAACAACAGTAGGTGAAAGCACATGACTGGAAAACAAAAACTTATATTTGCTCTACATAGAAGCTGTTCATTTTCAAACACAAATCAATTCACCTTGTGGGCCTCCTATGTGCTAGCCGTGTGCTGAGCCCTGGGATGCAGAGATGATGCGACCACTCTCTGCCCTGGAGAAGCTCAGCAGTAAACAGGGCACAAGACCCTAAACTACTGTGATGCCACGGGCCAAAGGCCATCTACCAGGGCAAGACAGAGTGCTCTGGGAACACAGATGACAGCATCAGTAACTCCACAGTGATGTGTTCCAGGAAAGATACAAAGAAGAGGTAATGTTCGAGCTTGGGAGATTGTGAGAAGTTTCCTAATTGTATTTATTAATTTACTCAGCAACTATTTATTGAGCACCTAATCTGTGCCAGGCACTGTGCTAGGCTCTGGGGACAGATGAATGAGCAGAGACAGACACCGTCCCTGCCCTCACAGCATTTACAGCTTAGTTGGGAGAAGAGTCATTAATCACACAGTACCATGTGCCAAGGCAAAAGTAAACCTGAGACAAGGGATGGAAAGGAGAGGCACAAGGCTTTACGAGAAGTGACAAGGATGTTTGCGTGAATCCATAGAATCTATAGAAACCAGTGCATTTATAGAAAGTGTGCATGGCAAAGAGTGCTCCCTATATCTTAATGTTGTCCTCTCCTTCTTCTGAATAAAAGAACTGCTGGCCACCCAGGAAGACTACATTTCCCAGCCCCAAACCCCTTGGTTTGCCATGTGATTCAGTTAGGGCCAATGGTATGAGCAGAAGTGACATGTGTGATTTCTGGGTGTGCCCTTAAAGGGAAGGGCTTATCTTCTCCTTCCTCTTTTAACTTCTCCCTCCCCTCCCTTCTCCCACTGGAGGTAGGGTAAGCCATCTTGGAACACGTGGATGAGAACAATACTTTTGGGAAGGTGGAACAAGAAGAGAGAAGGAACCTCGCGGGGCAGTCAGTGACATCCTGGAGCCACCTTAGAGCCTTGGAATGCTCCCACCTTAGCAGTTGTGTGAACGAGAATTCGCCTCTCTCTGGTTTAGGGAACCCTCATTCTAATTCTTTATTAGAGCAGCCAAGCCTATATATCTTAATTCATACAGTATACAAGATCACTGGTCATTGCTTAATAATGTAACAAACAATAACAATTAGTCCTGCCTGTGTTAAGAAACTACTTGGATCCCGTCTAAAACAGAAGTTGCATATTTATATATTCAGGATTCGAGAATTTAATTGTGGGTGGAAATGAAATTATCTTGAAATATGGAGAGAATGCTGGCTTCCAGAGGGTTTCAGGATCTTTTAAAAACCCGATATCTACTAGATTAGGTTGTGTGCAACCTCAAATACCCCAAGGATGGAAAGTCTGAGCATGACTTATCATCATGGGCATGGAAGAGTGTGGCTGAAGAGATAGATAGTAACTCCATTCCCCATGCTTTCCTGAGATGCACTTTTAAAGTGGAAGAGCCTCCAAAAGAAATATAGTCCATCTCTTGCCTCAAGACAGGATGAAATCAAGATCTGCAATAAGAGAAAGCTTTACGTCCCATTTTAAAGATCTTTAGGAAAGGAGTTTCTATTAATAATACATGCCTTATCAGGGAAAATGACTTCGTGCTACTATACAGTTTATCAAAGCACTTCCACACCCATTAGCTCTCCTATTTCATCCTCCTAATAACATGGATGAGAGACAGACCCATTATCATTTGCCTATCATACTCCAAGAATCTGAGTGACTTCCATAGGCCAAGAGGTCTTAGGGAGCAGAGCTGGGCCAGGGCCCCAGGGGTCTCATCCCCAGGTCTACCTTCCTCTTTGCGTACCTGCTTTTCCTCTCAGTAACCTCAAATCAGTGAACATTTCCTGATCTTCTGTTCTCTTGAAGGCCTGAGCTAGGCAGGTGAGTGGACCATAAAGGTGAACAGGACAGAGTTCTTGGCCTGCAGGAGCTCATGGGGTTGGACAGGGAAATGGGACAGGTACATCCACATTACCATTGTGTGAAGCTCTGTAGGGAGAGCATCACGTAATGGGCACTGGCAACAATGCTCTGAGCTCCAAGTCCTTCAAACCAGGACAGTTAGGAAGGACAAAAAATGAAGGAACTGTGACTGCTGGAAGCCCCACCCTCCCACAGGTGCTGACCCTGAAGCTGTAGGCACTGATGCGCGCACACACACACACACACACACACACACATACACACACACACACTGCGGTGGGTGAGACTAAACACATCAGGCCTGCCAGCCTGTTCTTGGAAGTCAGCACTCAAGTTCAGGCTCCAAGTCCTCTGGCCTCTGCTCTCCACCATGTCGTCACCATCTAGTGTTTTTTACATGCTGCTTTTAGTCCTGTTCTCCACTCCTTTTCTCTGAGCCCTTCCTCTGTGCTCTCTGGACTGTCCCCGATGTGGCCACCCCAGCTCTCTTTAGGATGCCGCTCACCTTTGGCCCTCTCCAGTGGTGGTGGTTTAGCTTCTCACAGGTCACGAACCTCAGGCTGAGGGGGCAAGGGGCAATACACCTTCCAACCCTCCAACTAGAGAAGCTGAAACAGATCAAAGAAATGATTAAGCTACATTTCCTGGACCATCCCAAAGTCAGGGTGCAGACTTGTGACCTGCCTCTGTCATCAGAGGCCCTCCCAGGAGACCTGGAGGTGGAAGGGAGGCGGGAGTCTGAGAGAGACAGTCATCTGGCAGGCACTATGAGGGGAAAGTCTGATGCAGCTGTGGAAGCTTCTGGAGTTCCGTCTTAGAACAGGGGCAGAGCAGCATGGGGCAGGGGCATTTCTTTTGGCTGAAGAAGAGCCATCGCTCCCAGGGCTGTAACATCTGAGCCCAATTGTGTGGTGTTCCCAGACAAGCCAGAATGAATTCCACTCTGTAACTGAGACTCTGACCCACTCACTTGTTCATTCACTGTGCTGACATTTGCTGAGTACCTACTTTGTGCCAGGCACTATCCCAGGGGCTGGGGATACAGCAGCGAACAAGACAGATGTAATCCCTGTCCTCAGGGAGCTCACATTTGGGGGTGAGAGTGAATAGATAAGATGAAAGGAATCAACAAATTATATAGTAGTAATTAGTTCAACTCCTGTTTCTTCTCTCTCTTTCAAGGTGCTCTGTGTAGCACGCTGAAACTAAGGTTGAAAGAAAAACCCCAGAGGGGTACCATTCCCCACTTCTGCGAGGGTTCATTCTCCAGACCAGACCTTGTATTATGTCAAGCCTTCCATCTTGACAGTCCACAAGCTAATGTGTGTGTGAGATAGAACCTGATTATGCTAACAAGTTCTAGTTGAAGTCCCCAGGCCACCAGGATGCCCAATCCTTCTGCTTTCCCAGGGTCACCTCTAAGTTTGGGCGGCAGGGGGGTGCTCTTACCAAGTCACCAGAGTCAGGGGAAGGGGCGTCCTTCTGGAACTCGACGTCTGCCATCTGTCTGCACCGACATCCACAGAGAGGTCCACTGTCCTTGGTTCTTGGTTGTGCGACGGCTCCCCACGTGCCTGTCTGCATGGGCCCCCTTGGTTCAGTGGCTCTCTCTACTGTATCAGAGCCTTGGGGACACCAAGGCCTCTGGAAGAGTTATCTGGAGCTCTTGCTGTTCAGTCACACTGTGAAGTCGTTGCTGCCCACTGGGTTCTGGCTGCCTCCCTGTGACCCTTCTCAGCAAGAGAGACAGCCATTCCTTCTCTCCTCAGATCCCACAAGCCTCCCTACAATTAGTCCAGCCAAACAGGACGCAGGTCTTCTTCCTCAAAGCCTAGGAAAACCTATGCTCTCCTTCCTTGCCCTTCAGAGACCCACTCCTCTCCTCAGCTGGGGAAGGGGATATGGCAGGAGGATGCACTGCTCAAATTAAGGTTGTCTCCTAAATGTTTCATGCATGCCAGTAATGCATGGCTTTCCTGAAAGGGCCTGGACTTCTGGAATGGAAAGTGTCATGAGCAGACCATTTCCTGCATTCTTTCCCTGTTTTTCACTGTCCTGACTCTCCCCCTGAGGCAATGAGCCTGGAATAGTTTCACTTTTTGGAACGGATTAGAGGATCAAAGTCTCCTAAGGAAATACATGATGAAGGAGGATGGAAAGAAGCAGCTGATACTTTTTTTAAAATGGCTCCACAGACAATATGATGCAGCAGCAGAACTGGTGCAAGCTAGTAAGAGGGCAGACATGGAAAAAAAAGAGAAGAAAGCTGGCACCACTGGGTTGTGACCGCTGCTTGTGCTGCGGCAGGCTGTTTGGGGGATTGAATGAAGTTGCTTGTTTTTCCTTTAAGAGCCAGTTTATCTAATGAGGAAACTGCTTAAGCCAAGTTACAGACTTGGCTCAAGACAAGAACCAGGCTGCACTGTGTGAGAAGTACTATTTCAGACATGTGTATTCCTCCTTCAGAAGGTAGGAGTGATATGGGGTGGGAGTGGGTGTGTGGAACGAAAATGGTTTCTGTGTCAAGAAAAAGCTGCCCGGGGTCTAGTCACAATAAAAGGGAGCCAGACACAGGCAGACCAGCTGCAAAGGACCAGAATAAAGGAATAAATTATATAAAAATAACAAAATCTGCACACAGGAATACAGAGAAACAACTCAACACTGTAAGAAAGCAAAGACTGAAAACAAAGCTTTGAATAGAAAGAGGAGGGAAAATGCCTCAAGAAGAGAGAGACAGAGAGCAAGAGTGAGAGCGAAAGAGAGAGAGCGAGAGAGAGACACCCAGTAGGAAGGAGCAGTAAATAGAAAACGAATAGTAAGTTACTGCTGGGTAAAGAAGTACATATTCATATATGATATATTACAGATGCATATTCCTTAAATCAAGTTATTGATAAATCAGTAGATTTGGTAAGTATTAATACTTCATTAATCATTTGGCAAATGGATGTTTTGAGAATCAATTATAGTCACTTAGTGATACGGCCCAGCATCTAAATTAGCCTCCAGACCCCAAGACCTGACTCTTCATAGCATATTCCACTTCCTCCTGAAACAAATGAAAAAGATAAAATAAAGTAGCCCGATAGGAAACTGAATGGGGCCTTCAAATCAAGCTGAGAAAGATTCATTAGGTTCACCCAAACATCTCGTAAACAAAACCAGAAGCAGGAAAGGAAATAGTTGCAGAAGGATCTAACCAGGACTAACTGGATCAAGGGATGTTTGTGGGGAAAGGACACAGGAATTTCCTCGAATAACTGTAAGTATGTATGTGTGTGCTTGACAGGCTGAGGCAGGAGGATGGCTTGACCCCAGGAGTTTGAGACCATCCTGGGCAACATAGCGAGATCCTATCTCTCTAAAAAAAAAAATTAAAAATTAGCCAGGCATGGCGGCACACACCTGTAATCCCAGCTATTGGGGAGGCTGAAGTGGAGGGTTCACTTGAGCCCAGGAGTTTGAGGCTGCAGTGAGCTATGATTGTACTACTGCACTCAAGCCTAGGTGACAAAATGAGACCCCGTCACTAAAAAAGGAAAAAAAAAAAAAAAACAAAAAAACAGTAAGTGTAAATACAAATGCATGCAAGCATTCTTCATTGACATGAATACCTTCTAAAATGTTTAAAGGGACTTTACTTACCAATATAAAATCTGTTTTGTTTTCAATGTGGCATATAAACACACACATATATACAGAGAAATATCATTCATCCTTTAGAAAAGAAAGGACATTATACTCAGTTAAATAAGCCAATTACAAAAGGAGAAATTCTGGCCAGGTGCGGTGGGTTACTCCTGTAATCCCAGCACTTTGGGAGGCTGAGGCGAGTGGATCACCTGAGGTCAGGAGTTTGAGACCAGCCTGAGCAACATGGTGAAACCTCGTCTCTACTAAAAATACAAAAATTAGCTGGGCGTGGTGGAGCACAGCTGTAATCCCAGCTACTAGGGAGGCTGAGGTAGGAGAATCGCTTGAACGGGGGAGGCAGAGGTTGCAATGAGCTGAGATCACACCACTGAACACCAGCCTGGGCGACAGAGCGAAACTCCGTCCCTGCCCCCCTCCCCCCAAAAATAACTGATTCTGTATGATTCTGCTCATATAAGGCACCTAGAATAGGCAAATTCATAGAGGCAAAAAGTAGATTAGAGGTTACCGGGTGCTAGAGGGGAGGGAGAAATAAGTTATTGTTTAAGGAGTACCAAGTTTCTTTTGAAATGATGAAAAAATTCTGGAAATGGGTACTGGTTATGGTTGTACAACATTATTAACATAATGCCACTGACTACGCTTACAAATGATTAAAATGGTAAATGTTATGTTATGTATATTTTACCACAAAAAAAAAAAAAAAAAAAAAAGGAAGAGGTGGGCAGAAGAGTTACTGTTAAAGGAATGCTGAGAGGTGAAGCCAGCTGGACTTCTGGGTTGGGTGAGGACTTGGAGAACTTTTCTGTTTTACAAGAGGATTGTAAAATGCACCAATCAGCGCTCTGTAGCTAGGATTGCAAATGCACCAATCAGCGCTCTGTGGCTAGCTAGAGGTTTGTAAAATGCGCCAATCAGCGCTCTGTAAAAACACACCAAGCAGCTCTCTGTGGCTAGCTAGAGGTTTGTAAAATGGACCAATCAGCACTCTGTAAAATGGAACAATCAGCAGGATATGGGCCGGGACAAATAAGGGAATAAAAGCTGGCTACCCAGCCAGCAAAGGGAACCCGCTTGGGTCCCTTTCCAGGCTGTGGAAGCTTTGTTCTTTTGCTCTTCACAATAAATCTTGTTGCGGCTCACTGTTTGGGTCCGTGCCACCTTCAAGAGCTTTAGCACGGTGAAGGTCCATGGCTTCATTCTTGAAGTCAGCAAGACTGAGACCAGGAACCCACTGAAAGGAACCAACTCCAGACACAATGCATGTGAGAAAGATTCAGCCCTATTTTCTGACTTTGAAGCTGGAGGAAGGAGCCAGGAGCTAAAGAATGAAGACATTTCCAGAAGCTGCAAAAGGGGAGGGACAGATTCGCTCCAGGAAGCCCCAGAAACAAATACAGCCCTGCTGACACCTTGATTTCAACCCAGTGAGACATATTTTGGACTTCTGACCTATAGAGCTAAAATAATAGTAAGATAAAAAAGTTATGTTGACACCACTGAAAACAATTTTATTTTGCTTTGATTTAAGCTAACTGAGCTAATACAGCTGCCATATTTTGTGACACTTGCCTAAGGAAGGCTTCCCATACGTGCACCGCTCCGGGCTAACCAGTCTTTTCTCAGGAGTCCTGGAAACCTCCCACTCAGAGAGGTGTAGGGCAAAAAAATCACAAGCCGATGGCTCAGGATGTAGCAAATAAAAATACAAGACCAAAATGAAACCCAACCGGAACACCGAGTTAAACGTGAATTGACCATGCGATATTTGGGACATACTTAACACTAAAAATTACTGGTTGTACATCTGAAATTTACCTTTAACTGGTTCCCTGTATTTTACCTGGCAACCCTACCCCTGGGTCACAGTGAGACTACACATGGGGTCTTTTGGTCATTTCGCAAGTTTAAAAGACTAACGGGAACACTAGCATTTTTCAAAGCTCGATTTCCAAACCTTCTTTAAACACTTGTCCCCGTGCCCTCCCCGCAGGCCTTCAGTAGCTCTGGCACGCGGGCCAGCGCGGGAACACCCTGCGCAGGCGCACAGCGTTCCGCAGGGGGATGCTCAGTAGGGTCTGGGACGCGCGCGGGGAGACCCTGTGCATGTATAAAGCTGACACCGGGGCTGTAGTCGCCGTCTGGAACCAGCGCGGGAATAGGTGCGCAGGCGCACAGTGGCTGGCTGGGCAGCGGCGGCGTGGTCTCGGACCACCTCCAAGCCGAGGGCAGCACCTGTCGCCTCGGAGACGCTGCCAGCCCCCTCCCTCCTCCTCCGCAGGGCGCGGGACCTCTATTTATATCGTTCAGCCGGCACAGTCCCATATTGGGCAGTGGCGTCAGTCAGGCCCGCTGGCCGCCCTGCCACCCGGTAGCGTCCAGGCCAGGTCGTGGTCCATCGCGGGGCCCCTGTGGAGCGAGTGGGGACGCGCCCCGAACCAGGCAGCACCTTCGTAAGTAGGGGTGACGTCCCAGGGAACGCGGCCCCAGTCACAAGTCCTGCCTCAGCTCCGGGCGAGGCTGAACCAGGGCGCGGGCTTGGGGCCACCGACACTTGCAGCCTCTTCTCTAAGTGACTTTCCTCGTGGGCCGGCGCCTGGCCTCAGGTCGGGCTCAGCAGGAGCTTCCCCTCCAGGCCATCTCCGCCCGGCCAGGGGTCTCCACCCTTCCCCGTCGGGTTGTTCAGGCTCGTAGCCTTCATAGTATTATCATCCTCTGAATTACCTGACCAATGTGTTATTGTGCCTTCCCTCACTAGACTGTAAGCACAACAAAGGTAGGGGCGCTTCTCTGTTCCTGTTTGTCTTCCCGGAACCTAGGATAGTGCTGGGCACTTAGAAGGGTTCGTTTAAGTTTAATAAATGCTGAATGTATCCCTGAGCAACTCTCTTAACTTTAAAGCCAGGAGAATAATTGCCCTACATTTTCCCCCAAATGATTCTTAAAAGGAACTAATGAGCTATAATGCAGATTAAAGCACTTTGAAAAGTATAAAAACACTGTGAAAATGCAAAACAGTGTGAACTCAGCAAAGAAAAGAAAAGTAGTCTTATTTGTCTTTATCATCCATGTGCCTGGCTGTTACTGGATGCCCGGTGTGTAGGATGGATTGTTATGAAACGAATCAGGTCTTTTTCCATGCTAGTGAGAAACACAGAGTACATTTAGGGTGGTGCGTGTGTTCTGAGCCATTTCCTACCAGCCTCTCCAAGTGTAGGATTTGAGCAAGATGATGTTGCTGAAACAAAATAGGGTGTGGAGACGTAATCGTATAAACTGGGAGTCACAAACTTAAATGGCTGTAGGATAATGTAAATGGACAGGAAAGAGAAAAGCAACAGCGTAAGAATTACAAATAATGACCGTCACTCAGGTCTCAAAGGGGATAATGGGGCCCAGTAGATGTGCCAACTGAGAGGTGGCAGCTGGGTATTCAGGTCCTGCACATTGTTGCCACTTGGGAATTAAGTACTCAGTGTTGCCATAGCTTTCATTTTTTTCAGTAGATGCTGGAATATTTCAGCTTAGCATGTTGACAACTAATTTACCAAAAACAAAACAAAACAAAACGCAAAAACAAAAAAAAACTGAGCAGCCAATTTGTAATCTCAGGCATAAGTGAAGCCAATACATGGCTTCAGTTGTTCCTTAAGAATGGGGCCAAATCCCAGAAAGCAGATGATGACTGGGAATTAATTTTGAGGGTGCAAGTGAAAATTGGGTGTCATAGTGCAAGCTATAAGCAAGGGAGTCACTTCACTTCACGATTCTGAATGATTTATTTGACTGAGACAAGAGGATAGCAACTTGAAGCATTAAGCATTGATGAGTAGGAAAAAACACAGAACTGTTTTTCCGCTGCTGTCACACAACAATCAACACAGAAAATGTCTGTGACCTCTGCTAACCAAGAGGTATGTGGGGATTTCTCCCCAACAGCAAGCAATCACTTAGTTCTGCAGCAGACACCAGCTGGGTGTCCTCTAACTCAGTGCCATTCTGACACCATCTACCTGGAGACAGCGTCAGATCCCACAGGTTAAGGGCTCAGTCCCACAGGGCTCCAGCGTCCAGAGCTTCTGACTGACCCACTTCAAGTTGGGGTTCCTTCTTTGGGTTTAATTTGCTAGGGCAGCTCACAGAATTCAGAAGAACGCTTAAGTTTTCCAGTTTACTATAAAGGATATTAACATGGATACAGATGAAGAGATATATAGGATGAGATATGGGGGAAGGGGTACAGCCAGGGCCACCACTCTTCAGGAACCCACCACATGTTCAGCTATCCTGGAAGCTCTCCAAACCTCCTTTTGGAGGTTTTATCAAGCCTTCATTACATAGGCATGCTTGATTGGTGATCAACTTAACTTTCTGCCCCTCTCCCTGGAGGTCAGGTGATGGAACTGAAAGTCCCAGTGCTCTAATCCTGCCTTATTCTTTCTGGTGACCAGCTCCTATCCTGAAGCTCTAGAGGCTGCCAGTCCTCAGTCAACTCATTAGTGTACAGAAAGGTATTTATCACTTTGGAGATTCCAAGGATTTTAGGAGTTGTATGTCAGGAAAAGGTCAAACACCAAATAAATATTTTATAGTATCACAATACATTTTATATGTAGAAAAAAATCTTGAATATAATGTTTTATTAACATGTATAAAACCTAGAAAAAACAGGTTATCATTAACTTGTAATTTAGCACTAAACAAAGCATTAGTTTAATTGAACAAACCTTATTGAGCAACTCCTGTGTGCCAGGTGTCATCACAGACAAGAATACAGAAGTGGCCAAGTATGGTGGCTCAAGCATATAATCCTAGCACTTTGGGAGGCCAGGTCAGGAGGATTGCTTGAGGCCAGGAGTTTGAGATGAACCTGGACAACACAGTAAGACCCTGTCTCTACAAAAAAAAATTAAGTGTGGTGGTGCATGTAGTGGTGCAGCTACAGGGGAGGCTGAGGTCCCAGCCTGGGCAACAGAGCAAGACCCTGTCTCTAAAATAAATAAGTAACCATTTTAAAGAATACAGAAGTGATGCAGACAAGTCCTTTACCCACAGTGTGCTCATCATAGACAGGAGAGGCAAGCATCTGTAAAAGTGAATGGCAATAGCAGTGCAGCAACCACAGTGTACACAACACAGGCAAGAAAGCAAAGGGATGCGTCAGTGAGGAAGTGGTATCTGAGCTGAATTTTGAAGACCCGGTTATATTTTTTCAGGTGGATGGGGGAGATATGTCTGACACAGGTTTACATGTGTAAAGACAGAACAGCATGTTAAAGGCCCATATGCGTTAGAACTGTAGTAGTTTGGTACTACTCAAAGATTGAAAAATATAAGGAAGGAAAGTCAGGAGATGAGGCAGGAAAGGTTGGGAGGTGCCAGAATGCCTGGGTAGTGTTGGTGAAAATCAGCCTGGGATGTTTTTTTAATGTGGGGTAATAACTTTATACATGGTGGTGGCCAATGTACAAAAGGGTCCCACCCTTAAAAATGGTTTTGTTTTAAACATTGAAACTGGGACATCATTTTCTGATATCATAATGTCGATGTTCCTTGGTTTGCCAACCAAAGTCTGTTGGAAGTTTTTTAAACAGACTGTGGAATTTAGCCCTGTCCAAATAATTTCTCGTCTTCAGTTTTTCCTCCATAAAAATCAAGGGTTTCATGTTGATCAACTCTATCATGATTATAAGCTACTCACCATACTGAACTTTTTTTTCTGAGACAGAGTCTTGCTCTGTTGCCCAGGCTGGAGTACAGTGGTGCGATCTCGGCTCACTGCAACCTCCCCCTCCCAGGTTCAAGCGATTCTCCTGCCTCAGCCTCCCAGCGGACTACAGGTGCACGCCCTATGCCCAGCTAGTTTTTGTATTCTTAGTAGAGACGGGGTTTCACCATGTTGGTCAGGCTGGTCTCGAACTCCTGACCTCGTGATCCACTCACCTCAGCCTCCCAAAGTGTATACTGAACATCTTTATGGGAACATTTTTATGGGAAAAAATACACGCCAGTTTAGGAATGCAGTGACTTATTTTCCCACTGAAGGAGGATTAGGAATTGCATTTGCCCTTCTCTCTCTTGCAGGCTGATGCCAGGGATATTGAGGCGGAGGGAGGGCTATAACCACAGTTTCCAAAGCAGTCCTCATTCAGACTGGATAAGGAGGTCATAATTTTTTGTTTTTTCCAATCACTCATAAATTGGGCTACCTACATTAAAAAGAAAATTCATGATGTATCTATTATCTCTCATTCATATATATATATATATATGTGTAAATCTGGTAACGCACACATGGTTTACATGGTTTACAACATTTAGGTTTTTCAAAAGCTGTAAGTGACTCTAATGCAGTTTTAAAATTTTTTTTAATTATACAATATTTAAGATATACAAAGAGGCTTTAATAATAATAAAGTATGTCTTGGATACCCACCAAACAGCTGCATAAATTAAACATTTATACAGTTGAAACTCCTTGTCATCCTTCCCTGCTTGCATCCTTCTTTTTCTGCAACTCCTGAAGGGAAACACTGTCTTGAAATGGGGTTTATAATTACCCTTCATGTTTTTATATTCCACTACAGTTGTACAGATCCTTAAAGAATTTATAATTCCAAACTTACAGAAAAGTTCCAAGAATGGTAGAAAAAACTCCTATAGGACCTATGCCAGATTCACCAAATATTCATACTTACTTTGTCAGAATCGATCATCAGTATTCACTCTATTAGAATATTTAATATTGTTTTGCATATTAGAAACACATCAGTGGTAAGTGGCATGTATATTCTACAGTCCTTTTTACACATTATTATGTTTGTGAGATGCAGCCACATTGACACATGTAGATCTAGTTCATTCTTTTTTTTTTTTTTTTTTGCTGTACTGTATTCTCGAGTGAATATACTACAATCTGATCTCCTATTAAAGTTATTTCCAAATTTTTGCTATTTCAAACAGTGCTGCTGTGAATCTAAACTAGTGAAACTTCAGCAGAACATGGAGAGTTTCCTAGAAAAGAAGGCATAGTCATATATCAACCATTATTTAGAGAAAGTAGCAACTTAAGCAGTAAAAATAATATAGTAAAGATAATGTAAAGATTATAAAATTAAACACTGTCAAACATTTGTGGCTTAAAGAAATTGACATTTTTGTACCACACTAACATTTACAGTGGTCCACTTCTCAAAATGAAATATAGTGGACAGGAGTATAACTGCTTTTTGGACTTGGAAAGTAATTAGAGTTTATTCTTGTGATTTATATGCATCTTTTCTACTCCATTTTCTCTATTATTATGGGTACTATTATTATGAATGCACCAGTTCAGTCTTCTGTAAATTGAAGCAGTGAGTAACTTCCCATTTATATCACCGAGAACATTTATACAGTTTTGTTTTGCTGATAAAAGGAGAATGTACTCTGCCCTCATTACAAGGGAAAGTTACTGTCAGCTCTCTTCACTTAGGAGCTGTGTCTGTACCCAAGCAAGTCTTACCAAGAAAACTTGGTAAAATTTTACTAAGTTTTACCAAGCAAATTTTACCAAGAAAATTGTATATTGTACATGCATGGCCTTACTTAATTCTCCCGAATATTCTTATGAAATTCTCAAAATGAACTTCAGGTGAGAAAACTAGAACATAAAGAGGCAAAGGAACGTGTTCATATTGCTAGATAATGGAGTAAGGATTCAAACTCAGGCCTCGGCCACCCAAGCCAGAATCTGCGTTCCTAACCTTTGAGTTTACTATGCTATATCACTGGAAACTAACAATAATGTCCATTTATTGATCATTTGGATGCCAAAGACTAACTTAGCTACTTTATTTATGTACATTATTCCCATTTTAAGATGAAGAAGCCAAGGTTGAGGCTAAACTGGGATCCAAACCAGGGCTCTCTCACTTTAAAGCCCCCATGTGCCATGCCAGTGTCTTCTGTGTACCTTATGTGCACAAGAAACAGTGCTGAGAATGTTTTTTGAGATGCGGTGGCTAATATCACTGCCCAGGTATTTTTCTGGATTTCCATCAGTAAATTCATTTGGTCTATAAACCCCTAACAATTAGAGTAGCTTTCAGGAGTTGTATAAAACGCAGTTGGAAGGAAGGGATACAACAAATATATATAGGCCAGTTATTTACATTTTAAAATAAATTGTTTTTTGTGATTGTTGTCAAAGCCAATGTTTTTGAGACAGAGAAACTGCATCCAAGCAAAATATTTATTTAAGAAGTTGATTTATGTTTGGGAATCTGGGGACATCCAGATGTTCTTTTTAAAACAGGACATTTCACTTCTCAAAACTCTTCTGCTGGGTTTAAGCAGAGAAGTAGAGAATAGTCACCCCAAAAGGATATTATCTTACTCATAATCTAGAAGTGTATTAACTTTTGACTTTTCCCATCAATGTTATTCTTGCTGCTTGCAACTTACAGCCAAGTTAGAACTGGAAAAGGTGGTAGAGACTTGAGATCCTCTTCTAACATTAAGGTTTCTGACTCTAGGAATGTCCTTCTTTAAAACAAAAGCTAATTTAAATTAACTTCCTTGAAACATCCGATTTCCATGTATCCAGGGAAGGTGAAGATGAGACAGCTAGCTTTAAAAAACAGACCAGTGCTTGTTAAGGTGAAGAGAGATTCAGTCTCTGCCACTATGAACTGGGGAAATAATAAAAGCTGAGCAAGGAGGGAGGACAGAGAAATCATATGATTTTAGGCAGTTGAGGGTGATTTAGTTGTGTGTTTTAAATATTGTGATTTTCAGATCAGCTGACATTTGGTAGTGCCTTCCAAAGCCCAGTAGATATGATCTCTGTGTTATCTACTGCTTTGAATTACATGCCCCACATCAAAGTTTGAGCAAAATTTTAGTGGACTTATATTGTACAAGGCCCCAGTCATGAATTTATGGACTGACCATTATAACAGATGAGTGTGTTTTTTGGAGGGGATGCATATAACCTTTGGGGTGATTTTTGCATCTCCTCAGAGAGAATATTAACTGATGCCCCTATATCCTCTGCCTGCAGGTCAACTGCATTTGGTAACTAGAAATGGAATTGCAAAATGTGCCCAATTTATGGCTTCTCTTTCCATAAATGTTGGGAGGGAAGTCTTTGCAGTCCTAGAAAAATCTCTGCCACCGATTAGGAGAATTTGTGACAGCAGTTAATTTGTTACTGTTTATATAATCAAAATTAATATTTTTAGATACAAAAGTAGTTGTCTTAAACTGCTCTGCTTAGAGTGAATAATATTTGTTTATATTTTTTAGAACTAACGCTGCATATCTAAATTATAGAGAATTTTTTCTTAGAAGAAAACTGCCTTTTTTCTTTCCCTTAGAAATGTTTCCTGACATCTCTGTAGCTTCATGAGTAATCAGACATGCAAATAGCCCCTCAGGAATCAAGCTACACTTAAAGAAGACTTAGTTGGAAACTTTGGAGAGTAGATCATGGAGTGCAAGACTGAGGGAAAAGAAAAATACCAACATAGCTTGAATTTACTGAACAAAATTAAGAATATGAAAGAACTAGCAGAAATGATTGACGTGGTACTCATAGCAGAAGGAGAGAAATTTCCTTGCCACAGACTGGTCCTGGCTGCATTTAGCCCTTATTTCAAAGCTATGTTCACCTGTGGACTACTTGAATGTAATCAAAGGGAAGTCGTACTTTATGACATCACAGCAGAAAGTGTGTCGGTGTTATTAAATTACATGTACAATGCAGCTTTGGAGATCAATAATGCCAATGTACAGACTGTAGCTATGGCTGCCTATTTTATGCAGATGGAAGAAGTCTTCAGTGTGTGTCAAAAATATATGATGGACCACATGGATGCCTCCAACTGTTTAGGTATCTATTATTTTGCAAAGCAGATTGGAGCTGAAGATTTATCTGATCAATCGAAGAAATATTTATATCAGCACTTTGCCGAGGTCAGCTTACATGAAGAAATACTAGAAATCGAAGTGCACCAATTTTTGACACTTATTAAATCAGATGATCTTAACATATCCAGAGAAGAGAGCATTCTGGACTTAGTTCTGAGATGGGTAAATCATAACAAAGAATTGCGTACAGAGCATCTTGTTGAGCTTTTGAAGCAAGTCAGATTGGAACTTGTAAATCCTTCTTTTTTAAGACAAGCCCTAAGAAGGAACACAATGCTTCTGTGCGATGCAGATTGCGTTGACATAATTCAAAATGCATTCAAAGCCATCAAGACGCCCCAACAGCACTCTCTAAATCTGCGCTATGGCATGGAGACTACCAGTCTTCTGCTTTGCATTGGCAACAATTCTTCAGGAATCAGATCAAGACATAGGAGCTATGGGGATGCCAGTTTTTGTTATGATCCTGTATCACGGAAAACCTATTTCATCTCATCTCCCAAGTATGGAGAGGGTTTAGGAACTGTGTGTACTGGTGTTGTCATGGAAAATAATACTATAATTGTGGCTGGAGAAGCAAGTGCCTCTAAACTCTCTAGACAAAAGAACAAGAATGTTGAAATTTATAGGTGTGTATCTAGCAGCAAATTTGCTTAATTATGTTGTTTTGATACTAGCAGCAGTAGAAGAAAGAACTGCAAAAAGTCATCACATCTTAAATTATTTGTAGTCAAAATTACCATATACATCTCCCATAAGGAATAGTATACAGAACATGCTTTTGCGTGTCTGTGTGTGTATACATTTATATATATAACCTATGACTCTAAATATAAATATAGTATATATAAAAATTTATAAATATATCATGTATATTATATAAAATATAAATGTAGCACACATAACTTTCATAATTAAATCACCAACACTTTAAAATTATTTTTTCTTTTCCTTTGTTAACATATAGTTAAATTTGCATAAGTTAAATGTGTTTGTTATGATCCCATTTTAGTTTTCACTCTTAGCTTTATTTATCCATAATAGGGTTTAATATACTGCTTTGCTTTTAAAAATCTTACTATAACAAGAAGGAAAGTTTATTAACACAGACTCCTTTGAATGTATTTTTTAGTTCACAGTTTAGAGTAATTAGTAATTTTTTCCTTAACCATAAATTACTAATAATCTGTCAGCTTTCATTCTGCATCCTTAATTTGTGGATTTTGCTTAAATCTCCAACATTGTAAAATGTTTGTAGTCAAAGAATGCTTTAATCCTAGAATTGTAGTAAGAGGAAAGAATGCCTGCTTTCATCTAGTGTATCATCTAGATTTTGCTTATGAGAACACATACATTTATTTGCTGTTTATTCAGCCAGTATTAAATGAGTATTTAGCAATTAAATCTAAGTGAGAAAGCTAGAAATATGCACATGGAATACATTCTAGATAGTAAAACTTTCCCCCAATATTTTTCTCCTCTCAGTTCTCTTTTACCAGGGTTTGTTCAGACTTTTCAGTCAGAAAGTACTTCTTAGCAGTGAAGATGGAACAAAAGAGGGATTGAAGAGGTCTAGTATTTTTCTGTCATCTCCTAGCATTACATTATCTGTCTCAAGCCATAGACCTGTACCTTTTCCACATTCATGCTTTGAACACATGTCTAGTCTCCCCTAGTAGGAGAGAGAATGCAGAGCTCTGGCTGAGTGACCTAGACCCGTGCCCATGGTGACCAAGCATGTCCCTGAGCCACAGGAGCAGCCTTCTTCAGAATTATCAGGGAGAGACTACCGAGCCAGGAGAGCAGATCCCCACAGGAAGAGGAAGCCTTGGCTTCCCGACGTGGTTCTCACGGGTCCATGCCACCTGTTTTACACTTGCTCTTGGTTGGGTGCCCTTCTTTCCACCTTAGAACCTCTTGCCCCCGTACTTCAGATTCTTTACATCGTTTTTTTCTTGCTCCTCAAGATAGTCTACAATTCTGCCATCACATCTTATTTTTAATAAACCTCCAACCCTGTCATGGTGTCTTTCAGTTTTGGTCCTCAGACATCTTTCCTTTTAACTTGTTGAAAGCCCATTTCCGGCCGGGCGCGGTGGCTCAAGCCTGTAATCCCAGCACTTTGGGCGGCCGAGACGGGCGGATCACGAGGTCAGGAGATCGAGACCATCCTGGCTAACACGGTGAAACCCTGTCTCTACTAAAAAATACAAAAAAACTAGCCAGGCGTGGTGGCGGGCGCCTGTAGTGCTAGCTACTCGGAAGGCTGCGGCAGGAGAATGGCATGAACCCGGGAGGCGGAGCTTGCAGTGAGCTGAGATCCAGCCACTGCACTCCAGCCGGGACCACAGAGTGAGACTCCCTCTCAAAAAAAAAAAAAAAAGAAAAGAAAGCAAGCCCATTTCCCTTTCTAACAGCAAATGTCTAACTATACCCCATGTTTTCCTTCCTATTTATCTTGAACTCAACGAGGTTCTCATCACCAACTGTTTCCTCCACATTGGTCAGAGTTAGAGTAAAAGTTATTAGTTACTCGCATCATTTCCTCCAATAATGAAATTGTCAGAAGCGTTGCTTTAGGCTTAAATGAGACTTCCAGCTGATGTTCTGTGTAGTTAAAATCTCCTAGCATTACTGGAGGTCATTGTAGTGCCAGTTTTGTGATATGCATAAGAAATTTATCATCCTGTGCTACATCCCTGTTATATTATTTGTGTATCTTATTCTTTTTATCTTCGTCCAGATGTTCTTCGGCTTGCCTCGACTCATAGATTTCCATGCAGATATATTTCTCCTTGACTTAAAAGAGGAAGTAAACTAGTACTCTGGAAGATTATTTCTTTGTAAAAAAGATGTACCTTTCCATCTCCTTCACTTATCTCCATTTGTCTTTAAACTATCAATCTCTATTAGCAATGAAGGCCTTTGTCGCTATTGTTTTCTTTTTTATGTCATATCCACTTAATAGTAAATTGTAGAGTTTTATCTGGGCATTTTCTCTCCCTGTTTTCAGTTCTAAATGTGAGAACAAAAATCAGATTAGGAAGTCACCCAGCAAACATCTACTTCCTAACCTTTACAGGATGTACTTCATTCCTAGCCTATTTTCTTAAATTATGTCTCAGAAAACCCAAACCCATTTTTTAAAGTTCATTTATATATTCATTCAGTTGGCTTTACTTTGGCAGCCCCCACATATATTACAGATACCTATTCCTCCTTTCTATTCTAAAATTCAAACAATTAAAAATAGTGATGAAAATATCGCCTGTGATTCTAGAGACTTTGGTTCTCTGCCTAGAATTACATAGAAGACAGCCATCATAAGGTTTGATAAATTTCTGCATTCAGCTGTGACAAGCCAGACATACCCTCTTAGAAAGGAGCATGCCTTCTAACTTCCCTGTCAAGCCTCAAGTAAAGATGTCTCTTTGGGAAAGAACGTTAAGAGTTGGCCTAGACAACTGGGAAAAATTCCTATCATAGAATTAACTGGCAGGTGTTAAATGCAAAATAAGTACTCTATACTTAAAAATTTTACTCTGTATAAAACACACGTAAGTTCCTAATTCGTTTCCAAACAGCTCAACTTTTTTCTTAATTTCCATGCTTTCCTGTTTTGTGTGTGTGTGTGTGTGTGTGTGTTTAATTTTGAATTCCAGACATACTTTCTAGATTTTCTGGGACATTTACTTTCACATATTTTATCCCTCTGTCCCCATGAAGTACTTTTGTCCTTCTCAGACTGTGTATCTTCAGTCATGACTGGAGATAAAGACTTATCATTATCATGATGCAACACAAAGGATAGCTACAAACTCATCTACCCAGTGACCATACAATGCCCCATCACACACATAATTAGTTAATGTGTTGGATTCTGGAAGGCATTGAAAGACCATATATACTATTGTCCATAGCTCTTAAGACTCTTCTTAGAGTGATACTCTGGAAGAAATTACTGAAATTGCCACATCTAGTAGATTAAAATAGATGTTAAGTGTCCAGCAGACAATCTACAGGTAGGTTTTTATACAGTGCTCTTAACCCAATTGTAAGCCAGCTGGAACTACAACAGTTCTTAAAATTCTACGTATTCTAAATCATCCTGAGAGAAATGTATGAACTGAGATGTTTTTAGATTATCTGCCCTAAAACTGTGATTTCTTTAATGTTCATGTTAAAGTGATAGTTCTTGTCCACAGAATAAGGCATTCTTGTATTTTTGCTTACTTTTATGGTAAAATTAGAAATGATTTGCCGAAAAACTTACTATTCATTCTTGATTTTCTTTCCCAGAATTATAAAATGAAGGCTACTCCTGGATAGTCTATACTTTTTCTCTATATTTTTCCTAAAACTCTTCAGGTATATGTGGTTAATTATTTTAAAGTACATTATATTTTGTTCATCATTCCTTTAAAAATAAAAGCAAACCTGTATCACTTTCTTATATTAATGTTTTTTGTCCTCCAATTGGAAGAACCATATCTCATTATTTTTGGTCAGATAATAAATAAGTGTATATCTTGGGTAAATTGCTTTCATGTTACCTCTAATCCTGGATACTGTTTCTCTCTTTTGCAGGTATCATGATAGAGGAAACCAGTTTTGGGAAAAGTTATGCACAGCTGAATTTCGAGAACTCTATGCTCTGGGCAGTATTCATAATGACCTTTATGTTATAGGAGGACAGATGAAAATTAAAAACCAGTATCTCATTACAAACTGTGTGGATAAGTACTCTGTAGAACGGGACAATTGGAAAAGGGTGTCTCCCCTTCCACTGCAATTGGCATGTCATGCTGTAGTGACAGTGAATAATAAACTTTATGTGATTGGAGGCTGGACCCCTCAGGTTAAGAAATTTCCTGTATACATAACTGGCATGGCAATACTGAGTCTGGCTGCTATGTTAAAAATTGTTGTAGTTGTTGAATACTAAAAGAGTGTGACTTACATTTTGGTAAAGTGCTTTCTGTTTTATAGAATATAACTCAAGGTTTTAAAGTGTTAAAGCAATTTAGGAGAATGGATTTTTAAAGTGTGTTTTCATAGACGTGACTTGGTTCAGTATTCATGCTGTGCTCTTCATAATCCTCCCATTCTTGCTAATTATGAAAAATATTTGTGCTGAGGGATTATCTGTAGGGAGCATCTAACTAGGGGGAAGAGAAGCTGGATCCTTATCCAGTTCTGTGTGTCTAATAGATTTGTGACCTGAGGCAAGTAACTCATAGGCCTTTTCCATATTTAAAATTCTTACCCTAAGTGAGACACCAGAACACCGATCTGTGATGGCATAATCACTTCTATGAAAGCATATTGTGATTGTAACACTTGATATTTGTATTGGGCATCAGCAGGCAGAGAACCCAGAATGCTGTTTCTATTGAAGTCCAGTGAAGTGATGGCAAACCACAATGAAAAGTCAGGGGTGTGTGGCCATAGTGGCCTTCTCCTTCCCCACTGGATGTCCTCTCCTGGTGCCTTGGCGCACTCTTCTTAGGATCACTTCAGCTGCCTCATGCCCCGACCAACCGGACTTTCTAATAAAAATTAATCTCACTAGCTCATTGGTCATCCTCATGGCATACAGTAAATTTATTTTTGCCTGTATTATTTTTTGTTTCTCCAAATTTGCTTCAGGATAAAACTGATGCTATTTGCATTCATTTTAGAAGCTTGGAATTTGCCATTTATTTACAGTATATCATACTTGTTTTAAAAACTTAAACCTCACATTTAACACATTTAATTTTTTCTGCTGTATGTCAGAAAGTAGTACAGATTTCATCACAGCTAGCAGGAGAAACCTGACAGATTATTTGTAATTAAACTTTTTCAAAATTATCCATTTACATAGTTAATTTTGCATGCACAAGCTCCAAAAACAACTTAGAAGCTTTTCTTTGCATTTCTTTCACTAAAATAGAGATTAAATACTTAAATTAGAAGGAAAATTAAAACCATAAAGTCAACGATTGTTAATTTATAAAGTTTCTGAACAGATAACATGAACGTTTACCTCATAGAGGAAAGGCTTTGCTACCCAATTGAGTACTTGTATAACAATTGCAAGATCACACAGGGTTGTGCGTGTGTCATGGTGAGCATAACTCTTGGTATATTTAAAGTAGATAACTAAAATTCATTGCATAAGCTTTCATAAGTATGCCAGTTATTTCTTTGTTGAACACTTGTATCACCCAAGAAAATGACACTCATGAATCCTTAGCTTGAAGTCATATAAAGTTCCACATACATGTATGCAAAAGACATCATTTCACCTAACATTTATGAATAGAAAAAGCCACTTCGCGCTGTAGTCCCAGCTACTCGGGAGGCTGAGGCAGGAGAACGGCCTAAACCCGGGAGGCGGAGCTTGCAGTGAGCTGAGATCCGGCCACTGCACTCCAGCCCGGGCGAGAGAGCGAGACTCTGTCTCAAAAAAAAAAAAAAAAAAAAAAGAAAAAGCCACTTCTGTGTAAGAGTAAAATTGTTTAATTTGTACCTTCTCTAGTCATTAAAAATATATAAAATAAGTATGTTAAAATAACTGCAAATAATTTAGATTAGTCCATAAGTCTTGAAAATTGAATTCACACCATTCCTATATAGGCCATAATTATGGTGTAAAGACACTAAAATGTTTTGGCAACTTTGTTTCATATGGATTAGAAAAATATAAAGAAAATGTCTTCTAAATTACTAAAATTAGTTTCTCACAAATATTAAAACCAACAACTATAAAGTTTGGTAAAATAGAATTACACTTTAAATACTATTCAAGAGAGCTTGGTTTTTTTTTAAGGCTTTGCAGTTGCTTCTTTAAAAAAAAAAAAAAAGCTGTAATGAATGTCTCACTGCTAAGATCACAGATTGTTTGCTATAACCGAACACCTTTGGCCCATTATTTCAGAATATAAATTCCTCTGATATTGACAGTACACTTATAACCCCTGTCATGGGGTTTGGTGGGTTTGTGAGTATGAGTCACTGCAGTTAACCTCTATTTATCTCTTTGGCTGTCTGCTTTGATTAATTGCATTCAAAGATCGCTAAATGGGATGTTATTATATTGGCTGTCATATTTCATACAGATGGATCTTCCTGATGAAGAACCTGATCGATTAAGCAACAAACTGTTGCAGTATGACCCCAGCCAAGATCAATGGAGTGTGCGGGCATCCATGAAGTACTCTAAATACCGATTCAGTACAGCTGTAGTCAACAGTGAGATTTATGTTTTGGGTAAGAAGAAGCAGATTGCTAACAGTATAACTACTTTTATTTTCCTCAGCAGTTTGCCTCAGCAAAAATGAAATGTTCTCCTTTGCACTTGTATCCCAGTTCAAATTTATATACAACTAGCTGAACTTCATCTTTTATTTCTTGTTTTCTAGAGCACAGTCAAATAAGATTAAAGGAAGTCCATTGACATTGAGAGCAAAACTATTTTTATGGCATTTATAAGTGCCTTGGAATGTAAAAACAGTAATGATATATCCTTATATATACTACCAAATAATATACTTTGAAATAGGAATAAGCCTTTGGCCACTTTTAGTCAATGAAATGTGGGCTTTGCACCAACTGTGATGGATCTGTGCCATTAGAAGAGAAAGCCACCATAGGTAAGACTGTGCCACAGATTGTGCCAATCCTCATTTTGCCTAATCCACCAAATTTCTAGACAGGTGTTATCAAGCAATTTTCATTTGAGTGCACTTTTTTCTTATGTGTGTCTTGTACTTCTTATATGTATGGTCTTGTACTAACTATAACTAGCAAGAAGTGGTAAAAGACTTCAGTTCCACTAAGGTGGGTACAATAAAAACAATTCCACAACATCCCCTATGTATCCCCTATCCTTCTCCACTCCTTGATTTTTCCTGTTATGTTAAGTCCCTAGCTCGTTTAAGGACATTCCAACTACCTAACATTATCCTCTATCACCTTCCCTCACCTTCCATAAGTATGGGAAAGAAACACTGAGGCAGGGAGGTTGACTGGACTGATGAAATGATACCTATGCCAATTCTTTATTTCATCCAATCTGCACTGATGGCTAATGGGAAAAACACAGAAAAGATGATGGGTAGCAAAGACATATGCAACAAAGCAAGGAAGAAATATGAAATAGGGGATGGAAGCAAACTAAGCATTTAAATAGAAAGTATTACGATGATAATTTTTTTTACTAGAGGGAGGCCATTATCTCTTAGCTGTTTGCACAGCATGAAGCAAAATAATTAATGCACTCAAGAATTACTAGTTATTTTATGATTTTAAGAACAAGAACATTATGCAACATAATTTATGACTTCCTCAGTTATGAGATTCACTTATAATTAAGTTTTTTCTCTTGATATGTATTTCTTTGTTATAACCATATACTATGTCACAGGCCCAGAAGAGACAACCCCTAACCTATGATAGATCACCTAGGATAGGTGTATCACTCAAGGGGATGAAGGGCCTTTCTACTAAACATATTAAAGTTGGGGGCAGCCAAAAGTGGGATAAAACTGATATATCAATTGGACCAGAATGAGATTTCCCCCTAATGTGGAGCCACAACTATGCTAGATGTGGAATTTAAATGATAGTATATTGTTTGATAAACTACATGGGAAAGGCACTTGTGGGAACTTACACTTCATGGCATGGACACTGTCCATTGAATGAATGAAACGAGGTAGATTTAAAAGAACATGTAAGATTTGGGTGGATGAAATCTAGAAAAGAGTACACTCCAGGAAAGGGTGCAATGAGAGGGGGCAAAAAAGAACAAATAAGGAGAATGAAATAAGCAGTGGTTTGGAGGTGAGGATGAAAGTGGTGAGAGTAGAGGATAAAAAGAGCGTAAATGAGTCCACCAGGGACAGGGAGTTGTGAGAGAAAGAGCTGAGTAGTAAACTGAGAAGCAGATTATAGAGGCCTTTGGATGAAGAATTCAGGAAATACTAGTGAACAGTAAGAAACCACACAGAAGCAACATGATTAAAATGTTTTAGAAAACTGGAGAGATAAGCATATAAAGAACACAGCAAAGACAAAAAGAAACTGGAAGTGGAGAGACTAATTAGGAAGGTTTTTACAGTAGCTTATGCTGTAGTTTCTGAATATTCAGAACTGGAGAACAGATTCATGATCACCGCAGTAAGCTTTACCACCCTGTAAGATTCAGCCCAAAAGAGTCAACTTCCTCAACATTTGCTACTTAATTCCCAAATATATTTATAAACTTCTAAATGGAATGTAGTTCGGTTGTTTAGGTATTTTTGTAGTAGTCTTAGTTCATATTTAATTGTTCACTGTATATATAATTGGAATTTGGGCAATTATCATATAGAATCCTAAAACCTTATTAGTTTCAGTGACTCACATTATCTTAGCAAAAGCCCTCTCTGCTTTTAGGAATCTGTATGTACCCCCACTGTGATTTGGGTCACTGTCAATTAGTATGACAATGAGCCCTCTTTCTAATCCCTATAATGGATTTAATTTCTTACTATGTCCTAGATAGTCTACAGGGTATCTTCCAAAAAGCAGCCACTGAAACCTCCTTCACCAGGAAGGCAGCATGGTAAAGTAGGGAAGGCACTAGCTTTAGAGTTGAGTGTGTTTGGATTGAAATCCTGATGTACCACCTATATATTCTTGGTCTGGTAAATATTTTTATGTTGTTGTTGCTAATATTAAAATGGGAATGCCTACCTCTTTCGAGATATTAAGATAATATATGTATAATTCCTACAATATAAGTGTTCAGATATTGTAACTTCTGTTTATTGAGCCCCTTTGTTACAGACACTTTGCTAAATTATTTGCTTAAAGTTTCACTTAATAGTTATAAAAGCAGATAAATTATTAACTGATCTGTATAGCTGGCTAGATATCTAGACTCATCCTCCGACTGCAAAAAACCTAAAAACGTTGTAAAGCATATCTTTAGAAACCTTTTAAGAGCTGACGTGCCAGTAAGAATTTAGCAGACCAAAAGCCAAATGAAAGCAGATTTCCAACTATGAAAAACTGAAAAAGTCAACATTCTATACTTAAAAATAAAATAAAATAAAACCAGGCATATTTGTCAAAAACAACCATTTTAGATCTCTAGAAATCAATCATAAGTAACAAATTGAGAATAGTTTCTTTGTTTAAAAACAATACTGAGCTTGAAGTAAGACTTCAGGCAGTCTGTAGCATTCTCCCGAGGCTCCATTCCTTACCCCAGCTCATTCAACATGATAATACTGCTAGAGTGGGGCTGGCTACAAAACCTAGCAGCTTTTTTTTGCCAAACGGAGCTGACATGTTTGTGAGTAGAGGATGGAAAACCCACACTCACAGTGGAAAATAGGAAAAGCCTAGAGTTCTCCTAGGCTGAGGTTTTAGTCCTGGTTGGTACAACAGCAGACAAAAGAACTGGCCAGAAATTTAACAGGAAGATCCTGGAAATCAGAAAGTCACAGAGAGACTTGATAAACTCATCCCCTGGAGGCCAAGAAAGCTGCATAAACATGCAGCCCCATAGACAGCCCAAGCTCTCCACACATTCCTAGATGACTGGTAGGTTGAGCACATGTACAGAGCAGATCCAAGAGGACCAGGCAGAAAGTGAGAGTCATAGCAGACTTGGAAACTATCTGAACTTTTAAGGTACTCCCATGCAGATCCACCAGGAGAGAGTGGAAGCCTTACTGGTGTTTGACTACAACCACCAGTCATTGACAGAGATTAAGCTATGCAGAAATAAGGGTAACTCATAGGCTAAAATATAAAAATGTGTAAGATTTCCCCTCTGAAAACAGAGGGGAAACCACAGCAAACAGTAGAAGAGGCATATTCAGTTTAGGTAAATTACTTAAAAACAAAAGGCAGTTAAAAAAACAGAAAAGAAAGAAACCCTCAAAGAAAAAAAAAGAAAATCAGGATAAAAAGTTGCTACAATATATTATCCATAATGTCCAGTACCAACGAAAAATTACAACACATGCAAAGGAAAAGAAACAGAAAAGCATAACACATTTGGGAGTGGGGGTGGTGCAGAAGTATTCAATAAAAGTTGTCCCTGAGTGAGCCTGGATGTTGGATTTAGGAGGCAAAGTCTTCAAAGTGACTATCAAATATATGTTCAAAGAATTAATGGAAACCAATTTTAAAGAATTAAAGGAAAATATGACAATGAGTCCACTATGATATTGATAAAGAATAGAAATTATCTAAAAGAACCAATGAAACTTTTAAGCTTGTAAAGTACAATAAACCAAATAAAAGTGCACTGAAGGGGCTCAGTAGCACATTAGAGATGTTAGAAAAAAGAATCAATGAACTTGAAATCTATAGAGATTATATAATCTGAAGAAGAGAGAAAAAATTGGAGAAAAATTAGCAGGGCTCAGAGTCAGGTGGAATAATATCAAACCTATGAACACATGTTTAATGGGAATCCCAAAAGGAAATGAGAGAGAGAAGTAATGGTCAAAAATTTCTGAAATTTGATGGGAAAACATTAATCTACAGATCCAAGAAGTTTATCAGACCTCATGTAGGATAAATTCCCAGAGATCCTCACGTAAATACATAATAGAAGAACTACTAAAGACAGAAAATTCTTAAAAGCAGCAAGATAAAAATGCCACATCATGTAGAAGGAAACAAGAGTATACTTAACAGATGAGACTTACCAGAAACTTAGAGGCAAGTAGGCAGTGGAATATTATATTCAAAGTGTTACAAGAAAAAAATGATCAATCAAGAATTCTGTATCCAGCGAAACTGTGCTTCAAAACTTAAGGTGAAACAGACATCCCCAGATGAATAAAGATGGAGACAATATGTGGCTAGCAGACTTACAAGAAATACTAAAAGAACACTAAAATCCTTCAGACTGAAAGGAGGTGATGCTAGACAGTAACCTGTGTCCAAAGGAAGAAATGAATAGCACAAGAAATGGTAAACATATAAGGAAATGTAAAGGGCTGCATAATACATGTTTTTCTTTTTTCTTCTCTTAGTTTCTTTAAAAGATATAAAAGAATACAGATGCTCTTCAACTTACAGAGATATTACATTCCAATAAACCCATCATAGGTTGAAAATATAAAAAGTAAAAAATGTATTTTATGCCCTGATAAGCCCATCATGAAGTTGAAAAATCTTAAGTCAAACCATCATAAGTTGGGGACCATCTGTAAAGCAGCAATTGTGATACTACATAGTTGGGTTTTTCACATATGCAGCTGTAATATATATGACAATATCAGAGAGTAGAGGAGGAGAAAATGGGGTTACTTTGGAACAAAGTTGCTGTTTGTAATGCAACCAACTCAGTATTAACCTAAAATAGAGGATGATAAAGCAAAACACACATCAGAATTTCTAGAGCAACCACTGAAATTTTAAAAAGTAGTTTAAAAGTCAACTAAAGAAGCCAGGCACAGTGGCATGCACCTGTAATCCCAGCTACTTGGAAGGCTGAGGTGGGAGGATCACTTGAGCCCAAGAGTTCAAGACCAGCCTGGGCCATATAGTGAGCCCTCTGCTCAAAGAAAGCTGCAAAAGAAAATGGTACACTTAAAAATATGTTAAATACAAGAGAAGGCAGCAAAGGAGGAACAGAGAAAAAGAGTTTCAAGAAGTAGAAAATAAATAGCAAAATGGCAGATGTATAGCCAGTCGTTATCAAAAATTACATGAAATGGGAATAGACCAAACACCCTAATCAAAAGACAGAGATTTTCTTATTGAATAAGAAATTAAGACCAAATATATGCTGTCTATAAAAGACACGTTTTGCATTCAAATTCACAAATATTTACTATCATTTTACAATAGAGAAAGACATAAAATGCAAAAAGTAATATTAAGAGAAGTGTAGTGACTATATCATCAGACAAAATAGAGTAGAACTTTTACTACAGACAAACAGAAAAATTTCATGATAATAAAATTGTCAATAATATCAGGAAAATATATCAATTATAAATGTGTCATACCCAAAAAGAGAGACCTAAAATACATGAAGCAAAACCTGAGATGAAGTGACGAAGCTGTGCACGGTGGCTCATGCCTGTAATCTCAGCACTTTGGGAGGCCGACGTAGGCGAATCACTTGATGTCAGAAGTTCAAGACCAGCCTGGCCAACGTGGTGAAACCCCGTCTCTATGAAAAATGCAAAACTTAGCTGGGTATGGTGGCATATGCCTATAGTCCCAGCCACTTGGGAGGCTGAGGCAGGAGAATCGCTTGAACCCGGGAGGCAGAAGTTGCAGTGAGCTGAGATCATGCCACTGCACTCCAGCCTAAGCAACAGAGCAAGACTCCACCCAGGAGTCCAGGAAAAAAAAAAATGAGATGAGAAATAATCAAACAATCATTAATAGAGATTTATTATCAAGAATCGATAGGATTAGACAGAGTATTAGCAAGGTTTCAGAAGATTTAAACAGCACTATCAACCAACTTTACTTACCTTAACTGGCTTGTGCTAATGGCTGCATAGCTTTGTAAATATACTAAAAATCACTAAATTGTACACACAATGGGTGTATAATGTGGTGTCTAAGTTGTCTCAATAAGTAAATGTGCAGGGCACCCAATCACTTATCAAGCCTGGAAAATTGTAAGCTTTAGTTTCCCAGGCTTGTAGCTTACCAAAATTACTCGAGGTGGGAAATCTAATTAGAGTTACTATGCACATAAAGCTGGTACTTCAAAGAGCTATAGCCTCTGTGTAACCATATTCTAGAAGTAAACCTGCCTTACATCTCTCATCTCAGAGGACTTCAAAGAAACATCTTGGCACTGAGAAACTTACTGATGAAAGGCTCATACATCCCTGAGAAGTAATAATCATAAATAAGCTCTTGAGTGGAATTTCAAGCCACATTCGCACACCCAAGTGGGAAAAAAAAAAGACAAAGCTTGAATCATGAATTTAGTTTAAGATGCCTCAGACTGATAGTGTGCTCAGGTACCTGGGAAAAACAAATTCACATTCTCTCAAGAAATGTGTCTTTATCCTAGACCTCAAAAATCCCCCACAAATAATTTTCCAAGGAAAACAAGCATTCCACACTTAATGAAGCAAGACACCTTGAGCAAGAACCAATGGAAATAATGGCCAGTAGAAAAAACAAGCAACAACAACAAAAAACCAGTGGAGACCTCACATACTGGAAGTATCAGACAAATAGTGTTTACTCTGTTTAAAGAAATAAAAGATAAAATTTACAATATCATCAGGAAATAGAAAATGATAGAGAATGATAAAAAATGTTTGGGTAAGAAGTGACTTTATAACTCAAGGAATGTAAAAATATATAACAATATTAAAACCCAATGGGTATATTTGAGAGCAGAATATACAAATATAAAGAGAAAATTAGTGAATAGAAGAGAGTTCTGAAGAATTTGCCCAGAGTATATCACAAAGATTTTTTTTAAATAGAAGAAAAGTTAAGATAGATGGGTAATAGAGTGAGAGGATTAATAATGTTTAACAAAGTTCTATAAGGAGAGGAAAAAGAAAACAGGACAAAGGCAATATTTGAAGAAAAATGGGTGAGGATTTTCTAAAACCAGTGAAAGGCACTAATGCATACAAACAAACAAAAATAATGAATGCCAAGCACAACAAACAAGAAATGTATACATACATTTGTAGTTATCATGAAACTGAAAAACACCAATGAAAAGAGAATATCTTAAAAGCAGATTAAGAAAACAGACCGATTACTTTTAAGAAGTGACAGATTGACATCTGACTTATCAACAGAATAATGGAATCCAAAAGACAGTCAAATTACATGTTTAATGTGCTAGCAGAAAATAAATGCTAAAGTAGAATTCTATACCTAATGAGACGGTCTTTCAAGAACATGGATGAAACAAAGACATTTTCAGATGAGGTAAAACTGAAAGCACACCACCAGCAGACCACCATAAGCAGGTAAAACTGAAAGCAGACCACCATAAAGGAATTTTAAAGTATGTTTTTAAGCAAAAATTGTGATCCCAGATTGAAGGTCTGAAATGCAAGATGAAGAGCTAAGAATGTGGTAAACATATGGGTAAATGGAAATATTTCACACTTAAATATTTAAGATAGACTTTTAATATCAGTTATAAATATTAAATTGACTTATAAAATAATAATTAATAGTTTTTAAACAGTGATTAAATAGTAGTAAAATAAATGAAATCAAAATTATAACAACAAGTTGGGACAGAGGTGAGTGGAGTGAAAGTGTCCTAAGATCCCCTTATTATCCAGGAGGAGGACCAAGGAAGGGATTAAATTTGCAACATTTGATGCAGACATTAAGTATGCATGTTAAATTTCTAGGCTTACCACTAAGAGAATACAGAGTATACAAATTTTAAACTAACAAATGGGAAAAATAGAATTAAAAATCAGTACAAAAGAATGCAATAAATAAGAAAGAAGAAATAGAATAAACAAGACAACTGCTAATATGAAATAAAAAGCTGGATATTAGATGAAATGTATCAACAATTATATTAAATGAAAATGCACTAAATGCTTCAGTTAAAAGACAAAGATTATCAGTCTGTTGGAAAGAAAACCAACCATATTCTGTTTAAAATATGACTTGATTGAAAAATACATTTTGGGTAAATTCTAACTAAAAAAAAGCTGGTATAGCTGTTTGTTAATATTAGCCAAAATATACTTTAAAGCAAAATCAATTAATAGAGTTTCTGGCTCCACGTAAAATGAAGTAAGCACACTTCACGTTCTCTGCCACTGAATACAACTATAAAACATGGACAGAATGCATGGAAAAGGTATTTGAAGACTCTGTAAACAGAAGTAGGTGCATCAAGAAAGAACACCAGAATTTTAAGTACCACCACCATATGACTTACTATGTTTTCTCCTCTGATAGCACCTAGCCTGAAGTCAATGCAGCTAGAAACCCAGAAGTGGGCATTATTCATAGAGAGAGCTCCAAGAAAATCTGTCTAGCTTCGGCATGAGTTACTGAAAAGAGAGGTTATAATTATCAGAATGTAGATATCCCCTCACTATTTTCTCTCTGTACTCTTACATCTCAGTACCTAGATAATCCCATGGCAATGATGACCAGGAAGAGCCAAAACTCAAAGGGAGAAGAAACTTCCTCTCCATTTAGTCAAGCTGCAGTTCCAAGAGGGTGTGGTCAACCCACATTGCTTTCCCCTTTTCCTTTCTCCCTTGTTCTGTCACTTGAGCCCAACAAGAGTTCAAATACAGAAATGTGTGGCAGAGAGGGGTAACTAGAACCTCAAGTTTCTAGCCAGAGAGGGAACATTTGGGAACTAAAAGTACCAGGGAGATCTTAGGGAGGGTTTTTCAATGTATTTAGGTGTAATCTATGAGACATATGTTTACATAGCATGCAAGAGGGAGGGTAAGTGGAACTATGAGGTGAAGATTCCAATATTCCAGTTACTGTGATAAAACACTGATACTAAGTAGACTATGAAATAAGTACATATTTTGTAATCCCAAAAGAAACACTACTCAAGGAGATATAGTAAAAATCACAATAAATGCATTGAGATGGAAGACTGAAAAATGTTTAAATAATTTAAAAGAGATCAGACAAGGTGAAAAAAATACCACAGAGAGAACAAACAAAACAAGCAATAAATCAGTAGATCTAAATCTAGCCACAAAAATAATTACCTTAAATGCAGATGTTCTAATGATATCAATTAGAAGACAGAAATGGTCAGAATGGCTTACAAATAAAAAGACCTAAAAATATTCTGTGTACATGAAACACACTTCAACTATAATGATGTAGGTAGTTTAAGAGTAAAAGGCTGGAAAATGTATGCCATACAAACACTGATCAAAAGAAAGCTGGGGTGGCTTTGTGAAGATCAAATCAAGTAGACTTCAGCAGAAAGAAAGCTACCAGAGATACAGAAGGACATTACATAATGATAAAATGATTGATTCACTAAGAAGACATAACAATACTAAATGTGTATGTACCTAACAACAGAACCTCAAATTACATGCAGTGAAATCTGAAAGGAGAAATAGACAACTCCACAATTATAATTGAAGATTTCAACACTCCTCTCTCAGTAATAAATAGAACCAGTAGATAGAAAAACAACAAGTACCTGTATATAGAAAGAGCTCAATAACACCATCAACCAACTGGATCTAACTGACATTTATTGCCCACTCCACCCAGAAACAGCACATGGAATGTTCACCAAGATAGATCATATCCTGAGTCATAAAACAAACCTTAAAAAAATTTAAGGAAGTAAAATCATACAAAGCATATCCTCTGACCACAGTGGAACATAAGCATAACTGAATAGTCTTCAAACACTTGAAAACTGAGCAACACATTTCTAAATAATCCATGGATCAAAGAGGAAATCTCAAGAGAAATTCAAAAATATGTTAAGCTGAATGAAAATGGAAACACAACATATCAAAGTTCGAAGAGTGCTGCTAAAGCAGTGTTTAAAAGGAATTTATAGTATTAAGTGTTTGTATTAGATAAGAAGAAAGTTCTCACATCTATAGTCTAAGCCCCTGCTTTTAAAAACTAGAAAAAGAACGACACAAATCAAGTGAAGAAAGTAAATAAAGATAGGAGCAGGAAACAGGGCAATTAGAGGCTGAAAAAATAAGGAAAATCAATGAAACCAAGCTGTTTCTTTGAAAAAGCCAATAGGGTTGGTAAACCCTAGCAAGACTAACCAATAAAAGAGGAACAAGGTACAGATTACCAATATTAGAAATGAAAAAGGAGATATTACTACAGTCTCTGTAATTATTAAAAGGATAATAGGACAGTGCTACAAACAACTCTACAGAAATACATTTGACAACTTAGATGAAATGGATCAATTCTTTGAAAACCACAAACTACTAAAAGCCACCCAAGATAAAAGAGATAACCCCAAAATGATTAAATACATTGAATTCTTAGTTTGAAACATTTCAAAAAATAAATACCTAGGTCCAAATGGTTTCACTGGTGAATTTAACCAAGCATTTAAAAATAACAGCAATTCTGCTACCTCTTTTAGAACATAGAAGAGGGAACACTGCCCACTTCATTTTATAGGCCAGCATTACCTGATACCAAACCAGACAAGACAGTACAGAAAAAGAAAACTACAGACCAATATCTCTCATAAACACAAACACACAAATCCTCAACAAAATATTAGCAAGTTCAACACAGCAATATATGTAAAGAACACACTGTGCCAAATGGGTTTTTTCCTGAGAATGCAAGATTGGTTCAATATTCAGAAATCAATCAATATGATCTACCATATTATAGTCTGCAGAAGAAAAGCCACATAATCATATCAATTGATGCCTAAAAATCATTTGAAAGAGTGTAACATTTGTTCATGATGAAAAATTCTCAGCAAATTGAGAAGAGAATTTCCTCAACCTCTCAATCTGATAAAGGACATCTATGAAAAATCTACAGGTAACATCATTCTAATTTTTTATTATTCTTATTTTTTGAGATGGAGTCTCACTCTGTTGTCTAGGCTAGAGTGCAGTGGTGTGATCTCAGCTCACTGCAACCTCCGTCTCCCAGATGGAATCTTTCAGATTCAAGCAGTTCTCCTCCTCAGCCTCCCAAGTAGCTGGGGTTACAGTCACCTGCCATCACACCCAGCTCATTTTTGTATTCTTAGTAGAGATGGGGTTTCACCATGTTGGCCAGGCTGGTCTTGAACTCCTGATCTGAAGTGATCCAACCACCTCAACCTCCCGAAGTACTGGGATTACAGGCCATCATGCCCGGCCAATATCATTTTTAATGGCAAATTTATATGCTTTCCCCCTAAGTTCATGAAAAAGGCAAGAATACACTTATGACTATTATTCAACATCATAGTGGAAGTCTTAGTACAATAAAGAAAGATAAAGTTTTGCAGAAGGGAAGAAATGAACCTGTCCCTATTTCCAAATGACATGATCATCTATGTAGAAAACCTCAAAGGGCCTATTTTTTAAATTTCTAGAACTAACAAAGGGGCTTAGTGTAGTCAGCAGATACAAAAGGTCAATTATTTACTTTTTAAAAATGTATATATTTAAGGCATACAACATATTTTGATATAGTGAAAAGATTACTATAATCAAGCTAATTAACATATCCGTCTCCTCACATAGTTACCTTTTATGTGTATGTGGGAGTACCTGATATCTACTCTTAGCAAATTTTCAGAATATGGTACAGTATTAACTGTAGTCATCACATCATGCTGTACTATGGATCTCTAGGCTTATTAATTCTACATATATTCCACATATAGCTGAGCTCATGCAATATTTTTCTGTGTCTGGCTTATTTCACTTAGTGTAATGTGTAGTTTATCCATGTTGTTACAAATGGCATGCTCTCATTTTTTAAGGCTGAATAATATTCCATTTCTTTATTCAGTCATCCATTAATGGACATTTAGATTGTTTCTGTATCTTGACTATTGTGAATGCTGCAATGAAGATGAGAGTGCATATATCTCTTAGTCCATCTTGTGTTGCTGTAACAGAATACCAGAGACTGGGTAATGTATGAGGAAAAGAGGTTTATTTAACTCATGGTTCTGCAGACCAGGAAGTTCAAGGACATGACCTTGGCTTCTGGCAAGGGCTTTCTTGCTGTACCGTAACATGGCAAAGAAGGTCAAAGAGGAAGCTGACCTGTGTGACAGAACCCAGGGGCATCCTGGCTTTATAACAACAGACTCTTGCACGAACTAATTTATTCTCATGAGAACTAATCCAGTCTGCCCAGAGACAGAACTCACCACTTGGCTCTTACTGTGTTGGGGAAATGGTCTTCTCTACATTTTATTCTATTTTATTTTATTTTTTGTTATTTATTTTATTTTATTTTATTTTTTGAGAGAGGGTCTTGCTCTGTTTCCCAGGCAGGCTCAGGTGCTCTTCCCACCTCAGCCTCCTAAGTAGCTGGCACCACAGACTCATGCCAACCCACCCAGCTAATTTTGGTATTTGTTTTGTTTGTTTCTTTGTTTTTGTTTGTTTTTTTGTAGAGATGGAGTTTCGCCATGTTGCCCAGGCTAGTCTAATACTTGTTGTTTTCTGTGTGTGTGTTTTTTTAATAGTAGCTATCTTAATGGTGATATCCCTGTGGTTTTGATTTGCATTTCCATAATGGCTAGTGATGATGAGAATCTTTTCATATGCTTGTTGGTTATTTGTATTTATTTTGAGAAAGGTCTGTTTAAGTCCTTACCCTAGTTTTCATTTGGGTTATGTTTTTGTTGAGTCTGAACTGGTCTTTTTATTTTTACTTTTTTTTTTTTTTGGACACAGAGTCTTGCTCTGTCGCCCAGGCTGGAGTGCAGTGGTGCAACCTTGGCTCACTGCAACCTCTGCTTCCCAGGTTCAAGCGATTTTCCTGCCTCAGTCTCCTGAGTAGCTAAGACTACAGGCATGTGCCACCATGCCTGGATAATTTTTATATTTTTAGTAGAGATGGGGTTTCACCATGTTGGCCAGGCTGGTCTCGAGCTCCTGGCCTCAAGTGACCTGCCTGTCTCGGCCTCCCACAGTGTTGGGATTATAGGTGTGAGTCACCACGCCTGGCCCATTTATATTATTTTGTATTAGTTGCCCCAGAGATTTCAATATGAAGTCTTGACTTATTACAGTCTACCTTAAGTTAATTTACTCTTACCTCTTCTCAAACACTGTAAGAACCTGACAACAGTTTAATTTCATTCCTTCCACCCATTGTACTTTTTTGTCATATATTTTATATACCCTTATATTGTGGTTGTGGTTCTTTAAGCAACCTGTTATGTTTATTCACAAAATTGCCATTTTCAGCATTCTTCATTCCTTCCCAAAGTTACAGGCTTCCAACGTTTCAATAAAGTGTCTCTAGCTTTAATTTTTTTCTTTAATACTTACGGTAGTGCAAGTCTTCTGGTAATTAATTCTCTTGGCTTTTGATTGTAAATGTCTTCATTTGTCTTCATTTTCGAGGTATATTTTTTGCTGGTTATAGAATTCTATATTGGCAATATATGTCAACACTTTAATATGTCGGTCTATTTCATCTGGCTTTCATAGTTTTTAGTTAAAAAGCAAATGTCAGTCTCATTGTGGTTCCTTTGAAGGTAATGTGTCCTTTTTTCTCTGACTTCATATAAGATTTTTCTTTTCACTGTTGTTTTCAGCAATTTGACTATGATCTGCCTAAGTGTGGGTTCTTTGTTTTTATTCTACTTGGGGTTCACTGTGCTTTTGGAATTTGTAGACTGATGTTTTCATCAGCTGAAATTCTCAGCTTTTGTCTTTTTAAATATTGTTTCTATTTTGTTCTCTCTTCTTTCCTTGTGAGATGCTCATTTCCTGTACACTAGACCTTTATTTATGTGCTCTGTGTCTCTCGGGGTCTTACTTGAATTCTTCTATAATTTTATCTTCCCATACTTCAGTTTGAATATTTTTTATTGAAGTATTTTCAGGTTCACTTACCCTGTCTTCCATTGTATTCAGACTGCTGTTAACCCAGCCATTTTCTTCTTCTTTTCAGATACTGTATTTTTTAATTCTAGAATGTCCACCTTATTCTCTTTCATAGATTCCACTTATTTTGTGAATTTCTCTACTTTTCTCATCCATTTTATCTATTTTTTTCTATTTTCTTTATCTTATTATTAATCAGTTATTTCAATATTTGGATAGTTCACAAGTCAGCTTCTGTTCTATTTTTGTCTTTGATCAGCCATATTTCGCTGCCTATGCCCATGTCTGGTGATTTTTTTCTTGTATACTGAACTATGGAAAAGAACCAGACACTCCTGATGATCTCCTCCCTGAGAGGATTCTGCCTTTCCTTGCTAAGTCACAGCAAGGGACTGATTCCCTCAGTCTAATCAGGGCCTGGACTGGGCCAGGGTAAGTTGCAGCCTTAATAAGGCTCAGTCTTCTGTGATTCGGCCCTGTTCCTTGGGCATGGGCCACTCTTCCCTGCCACTCCTGACTTTGGATGGTGAGCTGGAAGGATTTGTCTCCTCTATCCTGGAAGACTGTGGGGATTCTGTTCTTTCCTTCAGAGTTGTTTAGCTTAGCTTTTTAGCCTCCCTGAACAACAAAACCTGACAAATATCTAGAGATGGAGACCACATGCGTGTTTGTGGCAAGCCACTCACTTAAGCCAGACTTGATCACCTATATACCATGCAGCAGCAAGAGGTTTCTCTCTGACCATTGAAAGCATTTGGTCCAGAATCCAGATTGCCCCAGTAATCAGTGCTTTTGAGGAGAAAGTTGGCCACGTGTTTGAGGTTCATCTGTGCAGATCCTCTAGCTACCAATCTGTCACAAACGCCCCACACAACTGCCAAAAACTTCCCTGGTCTCACTTTCCTTCACCAGCGTTCCTCTGTCTGTGCCAAATCCAGCTCTTAGCCTTGGTCCAGAATCAGCAAATCCCTCAAGGGCAGAAAACAGCCTAGAAGAGGCTCTTCCCTCTCTGGAATGTTAGCTCATCTAGTCCTTACTGTTTCCGCACCTCTCTGATGCCTTTCAACATATGACTTTTCCATACATCCATGATCGTAATGATCACTGCATTATGATCACTGACCTGCCATGCCATCTAATAAAGAAGTGGAAGAATGGTTATCATACTTGTTAAGTTTTAGACACATTTCTTTTTGTATATTTGTTTTATAATTTTATAAAGGGAAAAAGGAAAAGAATGGGACCTCAAAGAGGTTAAGTACCTTATTCAAACTGATGGTTACTAAGTAGCATAGCAGTAATCAAAGCCGGTTATCTGACAACAAAACCCTTACCATGCATTCCTTCCTGACCTCAACATCATGGACTTTTGTCCTGCTGTTCCACTGAGGCCACTTCAGTACCATCCTAAGCAGTTAGCAGAGGCCTTGGGGAGCCCCTAGTTCTGTCTTTACCTTGAGGCACCTGAGGGTGGAGCCAGTAGCCCTGATGAGTTATATATTGGTTGATGCTGGCCCCGTACTCTCTGGTACTCTTGCTTTCAGGATTTGGACTTCAGAATTACAGTATTTTCCTTATCTCTTGCCAAAGATCATGAACTAGACCCTCCCCCATTAGGTGGCTTAGGGAAACTGGTTCACATTATGTAAGCATATCATTCTGTGAAGTTTTTCCGTAACTGGAAGAGTGGGATAAAGCACAGACAAACTCTAGTCAAGATCAGCATCTCCTCTGTAAATGCTCATTTTGCAAAGGGGGTTTTCAAAGTACAGATGGCCCTCATGGTGGTAGTGAGAATCCCTGGTGTACTAGGTAAGCCTCCAGCTCTGGGCTAGGCTCCTGAGCCCATCTACAAAGTGTCTTCTTCCTCCCAGCAAGCAGGTGGACATTCAGTCACGTTTGTTAGATCCATTTACCTAAGATTATCTTATGAAATAGTTTGTACTCAAATTAGGATTTAATAGCAAAATCATAACAAAACAAGCAAAGACAGTGAAAGGGGAGGAAAGAGGGAACTAACTTATCAGCTGCAAAACTGACTAGAAATTTTCCTATATTCAACCACTCTAGCTTAATACCTGTCTAGCATATAAAAAGTGCTCAATAAATATTTCTGACAGAACACTAGTAGGGATAAATTTTCCCTTCCCTGCCCACAACCATTATTATATGGATATAATGGACACAGTTGCTGCACAGGTTAACCTCAAGAAAGCTGGCAGGGAAGACACACCAAACAGAAATAATTCCATGCAATGATTGCTACTTACAGAGGCCTATACAAATCTAGGGATTCGGAAAAGATGTCACAGAGAGATTGACCCCAGGCTTACTTCAAGAAGCTGGGGTTTGCCCAACAGAATAGCACAAGGAGAGAATTCTTGGTCGTTAACATACCAATTGCATGTCATGTTACCTGACGGTAGTTTTGAGTGTCAGGAACACCAGCTGCACAATGAAGCAGTAGCAGGAGGTGAACCTGGAGAGCTAGACAAGAGCCAGCCCACAGAGCGCTTCAAATGCCATGCTTTGGAATTCATAATTTATCTCTAAATGATGGTGAGCCATTGAAGGATTTCAACAGTAAAGTAATGACAAATTAGTGCTTATTAAAAGGACCAGACACCTCAATTCTACCTACACACAGATTCAAGAGAGTAAAAGGGATTGCCTATTCAGAATTATTAAGTGTGGGGACTATGATTGTCTTAGAGTTCACTCACTGCCCCAGGTATTTGCCCTAAATATAGCTCCTGAGTGGACAGATGGGCAAGAACTCCATCTCTGGTATCCTGAATTAACAGACTCGGTAAGGCCCTTTCACAAAATCCAAGTTGCGAGACGGAATGGATGAAATTTTGAAGCTGAAGTAGCTGGGTCTTGAAATTCCTGGTCTCTGGAGACTGAAGGAGATGAGGCTGCTGCTCTTCTCTATTCCTACATTTAGTCCCCGTTTTGCGGCTGTGTAAGCCAGGTAGTGAGCCAGAGAAGGGGAAGGAGTTGGAAATCAAAGGGGAAAGAGCTGGAAATCAAATTAGCTGATTTTGACCTCTGACTTAACAGCATTTATAAATAGTTTATAGGGTAATCACTAAATTATTGCTTAGATGAAGGGTACATTCTTGTCTACATTTTCTTTGTTCCCTCTTAGAATATGAGAATTTAAGAGTTGGCTTTATAGTTTGACCCACTGGGTTTGAATAAGAATGTAATGTGACTTCTATTACTTTTTCAGTTTTTGAATTTTGCTCTTGAGTAATTGAACTCGACATAGTAATATTTGCAATGTACCTAAAAATTAAAATTACAAAACATGCCATTGGGAGGAAGAGAACACACACGCAGGAGAAAGAAGATATAGTATAGAAATTCAGAATTATCACAGGGAGGGAAGTGGGAAGAAAGAGGTAGAAGGGCCCTAGGCTAATGGAGAGGGACAAACATCCAGAGATTTATGGACAAAAGTAGTTCTTAGGAACTAGATCAGTGAAAACAAGCAAAGTTTGGCCTCTCAGAATTGAAGGGAGAAATAATTCAGTGGAAAGTAAGCCTTTGTAATAACAGGTAAAATTCAATTGAGTACCTTTGATGTCAAATAGACTAATAATGTCCTTTGAAGAGATACTGGATTTTTTTTTTTATCATACCGTGATTTGACTCAACTAATACTTGTTGCAGCAAAGAATACGTCAAACATTAGGCTGGGTGCTAAGGACCCAGAGATGAAAGACACGCTGTTTGCCCAGAAGGAACTCAGAGACTAGGGCAAGACAGATCAACTGTGCATATAGTTAAGTGCATGTAACGGAGGATCAGCTAACTCACTCCACAGGGAGGAATTAGTCAAATAAAGAAAAATGAGGCTGGGCACGGTGGCTTACTCCTGTAATCCCAGCACTTTGGAAGGTGAGGTGGGTGGATTACCTGAGGTCAGGAATTCAAGACCAGCCTGGCCAACATGGTGAAACCCTGTCTCTACTAAAAATACAAAAAGCCAGGCGTGGTGGTAGGTGCCTATAGTCCCAGCTACTCAGGAGGCTGAGGCAGAAGAATCACTTGAACCCGGCAGGCAGAGGTTGCAGTGAGCCGAGATCACCCCATGCACTCCAGCCTGGGCAACAAGAGCGAAACTCTGTCTCAAAAAAAAAAAAAAAGAAAGAAAAGAAAAGAAAAGAAAAAAGAAAGAAAAATGAGAAAGTTGCTTGTACTTTACACCAGGAACAAGATATATCGAAGTATGGTAGAGAAAGATTAGGTTGAGTTACTTTAATGTTTTAATGTCCTCATTCTCCAGTATTCATGAATGAATCTTAATTTACTCTATTTTTTTATTAAATGTCAATTATTGTTAAGAGATAAGACCACACTCAGTATATGAAACCACGAAAGCTGAATTTATTGATTACTTAGTGTAGGAATGGTTACTTGGTGAGAGATACTGTCATTGAACAAAGCAAACTGATGATTTTATATAGGATTGTGGGCAGGAGTTGAGTCTGGTTTAGTGTTGGTTACAAAGGCAAGAGTAGATTGCTGTTCCTCAGAAGTGTGGATTATGTTTGTTCATTACTGAGGCAGGAGGGGGTCAGGTCAGCCTTAGAAGAGGACTCAGTGGAGTGAGCCTCTGATTGACTGCCTTCCAGAGTGTGAGTCTGTCTCTGACTGGTTGATTCCAGAGTCATGGTCACTGAAGCAAGCTGTCATTGATTGATTAATCAGGTTGAAAACCACTTCTGATGTTAACTTGTCATGGCTCGGGAACAATTAGTCTTTTCCCAGGAGCATGGGACTTTTCTGTATCCCACACCCCTCCCTTTCTCATCTTCAATCAGCCAAAGCAGCAAGACAGACCATCAGGGATTGTCCCCGTATTCACCACCATTGTTAATTTTGTCTTTAAATTATTCGTTGAAACATTTCTTAGGACAGTGGCTCTGTGGATTTAAGACTCTGGATAAACATATCAGACTGTGCAACAAAGTATAACAAAGGTATTGCAAGAAGGGATTAGAGGGCAATCTAAAGGCATGATCTAGATTTTCCAAGGTCTGACATATTCTTAAGTAGATAAGCTACCTTGACAGTTTGAGTTCTGAGTAGTACAAACACTGTCTTCCTGGCTTTGTTGGAAAATGAAAGATTCTATATAGTTACATTTTCCCAACAATTCATGCCAGCCCCTTTAAGTGGCTAAATATGATTACATTTTTAACAAGGAAAAACGTATCTCAAGTTATCACACTCTTCTTTGCCTTCTGAAAGAGTTCTTTGAAGGAAAATCATATTTTTTTGAAGAACTACTACATTCTAGGTGATTTCATGTATTGTCTCAATTCTCACAATATCCTACAAAGGTAAATTCTTTATTTTTATTACACAAATACTGTGATAAAACCAGGGTTCAAACCCAAATCTGTCCAATTTTAAAGTTAAAATAAATTTTTAAAATATCTCAATCATTAAGAGCATCAAAAATTGTGCTTCTCTGTATGTGAGTGATGTCCATTGGCCATTGAGTAATGTAGTACTACTGTATTTGCTCCCTAAACTAGAAGGCCACAAATTACAGGGTTTCATGGGATTTTTCCTCTCCTTCCCACTGCTGTTGGTTACCATTACTTTTCTTGTTGCTCTCTCCCTCTTATGTTACCAGATTGTACACACAAGATTATACATCAATCATACATATAAATAGATTTTACATACAAGACTACATATGCAGGCAATCATACATATGTGTAGATTATACATACGGTTAGGCCATTAGACCTTGCGTCATTAACAATGTCTCCAGTTTTTTCAGAATAAAATTCAAGGTCTCTTATCACAGCACCAATATTCAAACACTTGTTTTACATTGCTCAGGGTTTTCACTTGTGTTCTGGGCACTGGCAATTGTCTGACTTCCTGTTAAATGAGGAGTTACTGTAACAGGCAGCAGCATCTAACCATCACAGGGAAAGACTTAGGCAAGAGGGATAATCGGAATCATTTGGTTAATGGCCCTTGCCTTTACCTGATTACGTGTTTTATAAATTTTCTGAGTAAATCTCATGTGTACAAAGGTTTCCCAGGTATCTTCTCTAACTGAAATAAGTCATAGAAAGGAAAGGTCCTTCTGCAGACAAATCTTATCTCTGCAACTTAATAGCACCATGTGATTTTGAGCAAGTTGCTGAATTTTGCTAAATCTGTTTTCTTTATTCATAAAATAAGGAGGATAATAATACATTATTAACTCATGCAGTTGTTGCGAAGCTTAAGAGAGTATTATGTCAAATGCTGAACACTGTGCTTGGCATACGAAAAATGCTCAATAGATGGTAGTTATAACAATCATTATTGCTTATAATAAGTGGCAAGGAGTCCACTATGCTTTAGTGTCCTAATAATGCTCAGCCCGTCATCTTATTGTTAGTGCCCTGCCAGGCCTAAATGAGGAGGCATACTGAGATGAGGTCGTTCTGTCCTCATGCATTGGGAGTCAAAGGACTGAGTCTTTCTACTTTCTTCGTTTCCTCCCATTGTAAATATGCGCTGATAACATACTTACTGTACATTCACACAGCCTGCTTTTCTGTATGGAGCCAGGTACACATTTTCATGTAAGGAACTCTTTGAAAATATTGTCCAGAATGTATTCTTCTAATAGGAATTAAAGATGAAAACATTATACTACTGGGCATTGCGGCTAGCACTGACCCTGGAGGTTTGCTTTGTGTTGTAAAGATTTTAGAATATGGGCTTCAGCTAAAACCTGTGCTGAATTTTTCTTGTGTAAATGTTTGTCTTTAAAAAGTGTGTTGTCACAGATACCATGAATAATTTGGATTTAGATGAAAACAGCTTCTGGAATTATGGCGAACTAGCCAAGGGGCAGATTAGTCATATGCTGGATAGTTTTTCCTGGAAATCTATAAATTGCCTTCTTAACTTAAAAATAAAGGAATAGATATGGCCAGATTGCTCAAGCGACTCCACGGCTCATGTGGTTACATGTGCATTTTGTCAGCTCTGCCACACTGTAATTGGCTTTTCTGTTGGATAACTTCCTAGAAAGTCTAAAATTATTTCGTCTATATAAGCCTTATGAGTCAATGATACCCTAAGTGGAAACACAGGTATTTAAAACCAGCCAGCTTTCCTTTTGACTTTTTTTTTTCCTGAGGCCCTTCTCAGGAACGTAACTATTTTTGTTAGGAAGTGCAGAAAGGAGTGGTCTGTTGTTTAATGACAGAACCACTGCCAGGCAGGAGGAGACCAAAGGGAAGGGTGCCGTTTAAGGCTATGCACTTTAACGTGCCTTAGTTCTAAAGAAAAATATTTTGCCATTTGTACAATGAAAGCTTATTATAAGAGCTAGTTAAGCTTCTTTAATCCAAAGTACATCCTAATTTCCTAAAAAGGTAGTCCTGAAAATTTAGGTTAATATATAATATTGCTATAGAAAATATTAATGCATTGTTTTCAAGGTTTTATATCCATTTTATGAATAATAAAGTAGAAAATGAATCAAATACAGACTCCTATTAGTAAAATTTTGGGGAAGGTAGAACATTCTGGGTTCATCCTCATTGAAATCTCGTTATGAGTCCTTGGTGAATGCTTCTGTTATAAAATACTGATTTAAATATGGTACCAGGGGCTCTCTCTTTGAAAAGAAGTTTGCATGTAAGATAAACTGGCAAGTATTTTAGATCTCATACTATTAGTTATGCTTTTGAATAAATTATGCTTCCTTCTGAAATGAAAATGTATATTCATGAATATGCTTTGGATTTCCATCAAGTGTTCTTAAAATGTCAAATTGCATTCAAAAGTTGCTTCAGCTTGATGGGTCAGGCAAAATCAAGTATAGAAAGTGAGGCCAGAATCTATTTATGGAGGCAGTAGACCTTTCACACGTGACCCCAGCCTGCTCCTGCAGCCCCAGCTCCTCCTGCTACTCCTCCACTCCACAAAGCCTAGCGCCAGCCACAGGGACTCGGGGTCACTTCCTGAACATGCTTTCCTCCTGTGCCTTTGTTTACCCTGTTCCCTTTGCATGTAGGGCCTAACTCAACATCCTCAAAATCTGGCAAAAGTCCCATCTCCTTGTAGTGGTTTATGTAATCCTTTGGTCAGAATGAACAGCATGCTGCTTTGCCAGTCGCTGCCCTTGTCACTCTGTACTCAGACTGTCTAAGGGACGAGACATTGTTTTACTCATCTCTGTGTCTCCTCTGAAAGCCAGCCCAGGACCTGGCTTTATGTTATAGATGCTCAGTAAGTATTTGTTTACTGAATTGCATTTTCACATCTCTGTAACCTGTCCTATTCTTCTATCATATGAAATGCCACAGAAATTATCAGAGTTTTACAGGTCTTATGGAGAATGTTTTGAAATGGGGACTTTTTATTTCCCTCTCTAGGGAGACAGCTAATGGAGTTTTCCCACATAGCTAATGTCCCAAACTATCAATGTTTTCTCCAGGAAACCATTTTGTGCCTCATTGGTTTACTGAAAACATAACAGCACTGTCCAAGTCTGATTCTCAGCTTGAATGCCATTAAAGAGTAATGAAGGGAAAAGTTACATAAAAGGTTCAAATTATTACAGTAAATGCATTTCAAAGATCATTCTAATGGTGAATTAGTTTATGAAATGAGAGGATCAAGCTCCATTGTGGTAAGATTTTACCCTTTTCTTTTGATAAAATTCTAAGCAATTTTTAAAAAGTGTAAGTCTCAAGTTACCTAGGTTGCCTACCAAAATGGCAGATCCCTGGCCCTCACTATTGGCAAATTCAGAGTCAGTAAGTCTAAAATGAAACCTAGGAATCTGAATTGTAGGAAATACAAAGGCAATTCTGGTGTGAAAAAAATCACAGGATTGCACTTTGAAAAACGCAGATGTTCTGAGGAAAGTGGAAAGGTAATATCATATTAATGGACGTATTATATGCTCAAAATATTTGCTAAGCATGTGTTACACAAGCCAGGCCCTGGGCTGGCTTTTAGAAGAGATACAGCTTAATAAGGCAATATCTCTTCCTCTAGACAGCATCATTGTGTACTTGAATATTCTAGGAAGTTGGATAAAGTTACTTGGTCGAAGTGTCCCGGCACTGATAAGCCAAAATAGGCTGTCAGTTATGTTCTGCTCTAATTGCAAGAGTGTTCTGGGCTTAGATACACATTTCATACATTTATGATGAACAAGGAAAGGAATGCTTTGCCGTGGCCAAAGAAGTCAGACGGGATATTCCTCATGCCTCCTTGTTCTGAAAAAAGACTTGGATTTAGAGATTCAGTAGCTCTGAGCTGGAGTGAATGGTTCATTATGTTTTTGCTATAAGTATCTATAAAATATATTTCCAGTTAAGCACCTGAGGGGTTTTAAACCTTTATTATCTGGCACCCTCAATGAGTAACTCAGAAATAAGTACTCTAAAAGACAAAAGTTTACCTGTGGCTCCCAAATTGCAACTTAGCTATAGTAATTTTTATCATGGATATCCCACAAGTTCACAGAGAGTTAGCATTCTATGTATTATTGGGACAGTGAGTTAGAAATTACACTTTATTCCATCCGTGTGTAATTATAATCCTGTATTATATATGTTTTCATATTTGTCCTTTATTTCCCAGCAAACTCTGAGTGTCTTATGGACAAAAATAAAAAATTTAAAAAAAATCCTCAAACTTGTTATTCTATGACACCTAGTACAAACGTGAGTGGGTATCCAAACTATACTTTTAGATTGCTTAAATTAACTACAAGTTTAAAATGTGTTTGGTTCTGAAATTAGAATGTTTAGAAGCTTCTACAGTGTGAAAGCCCCACAGGACAGTGCTCGTGTTACTGCGGGTGGATGAGAAATATCCTAGGAGAATGCTGTCTCAGGTTCTGATCTACCAGTGTGTGTCTGCAGGAAAGCTTAATGTTACACAGGCAAAGAGTTGTACAACTACACAATCTGTGCTTTGCTTTTATGAAAAAGAAGTAAATTGTTAAAGAAGAAAAACCATGCCAATAACAAGGATTTGTTTAAGAAAGCAAATCTTAGGCATGTCTTTGTGCAGCTTAATGTGTAGAACCATCTATATCCATGGCATATTATACACAGCAGATCATTTTCTTACTCCCGAGTCCTTAAGAAAATATTCCACTATATTTGGTGTCTTCAGTTCACTAAGGCAGAGAAGAACGTAATACATATTTTAAAACAGTATAAAGAGTTGAAATGGAAAATTTTTGTGCTTTAAAGAGGAAAGTATCGATTACCAAAAAACCGTCATTTGGAGTAAAATGTACTATCTTTCTTCCTTTATCCTAATTCATACATGTGATCAATATTTTTATCACTCCCTTCCTCTGCCATTTCTTGGTTAAATATGGAAATGAGCACAAACTGTCATTTTCTGTAAAACATTTCACTTAGACACAAGATAAATATGCCAAAGACTTATTATGGTCTTTCTGTCTTTAATATTTATTTCACAAATACTGTCAAGCATCCTTTAGAAGATATTATGCTTGGCACCTCAGGGAATATAAAGATGTAGACCTTGCCTTCAAGGACTTACATTTTGTGTCTCTTTCACTTCTAAGCTGCGGAATAGGTTTGACTAATAGCTCTTTGCAGGACCATTTCATGGAAGTATTAGTATTAGGCAGGCAAATCTGGGGGAAAAGATCAGCCCAATAACAGACAGCAGTCATTTTTCTCTGTATCTGAGATTAGATTCCTATATTCTTAGGAAGATGACTTTTATAATCGGCCAACTTTTAGCTCTTTGGATTTAGGACTTGCCACGTTCTGAAAAGCAGATTAGACTTCTATCCTCAAGGGACTTACAGTCTCATCTAACAAGGAGGCATATAGGGAGATAAGTCAGAGCAAAGTATTTTCATAGAAACCTTGATTTCTGTTCAGGACAGAGGGAATGGCCAATTCTGTGTAGAGATATAATAGGCTTTGGGAGAGGTTGAAGGTGGAGCTGAACCTTGAAAGAGGAGTAAGGGTTTGCCAAGTTGAGGAGGAGAAGAGGCCATTCTAGGCAGAGAGATCAGCCCAAGCCTAGGCCTAGAGAATAACAGCCTCCCTTATTTGGGGAATGGTTGAGTGTTCTGGAGCCTCAGGTGCAGGGGCGGTGCAGGAGGGAAAAGGGCAGACCAGACATGTGAGGAGTTAGGAGCAGCTGGGTCACCAAGACTTGGTGTCTGTAGGGGAGGGGATGGGTATGGGAGGCACTGAGGAGGTACAGTCGGCAGAGTCGGTGACTGCTGAGAGGAGGGCTGTGGTGACATTCATCTGCAACTGGCACCTCTAGCCTGTTGTGGCATCTACAGGCCATGCCCTAAGCTCACTCCCACCCACCATGTCCGGGTTCTCCCCTCTGTGCTTTCCCCTTACAGGCCCAGGCTTTAGACCTGCTGGGACCCCTGCAGGACAAACTGGTGATAGGATGGAGAAGAGACAAGGAAAAGATGGGCCCAGGGTTTGAAAGGCCCAGACCAACTGAAAATCCACAAACACACAGTGCTGTGTTGACACAAAAGCCCAGGGATCACTCAGGATCAGGTGGGACAACATTGTGTAATTGCGGCTTATTTGGCACTCAGGGCCCAGCTCCAGAACGTTCTATTAAACCATCTATATGTCCACTTGGAAGTTATCAGACAATTCCAACACTTGATTTTTCCCTCCAAAATGAAGCAAAATCAAGCTGTAACAAATGGAACTTGGTTTTCCCCTTGAAGCTCTTTTATTTGATTTTCATAGTCATTTGTGTGGGGTAGCAGACAAAAAGCAGACAGATGATTGTGTTTTCCTGGCCTGACAAGAACAAGCTGGTCAAGGGCCATGAAGGCCAGCAGATAGAGAGAATGGAAAATGGCCACAGTACAGGGGGGCCCAGCAGCCCTGTTCTGTGAGCCCAGGCACCCTGTGACGAGCACTGCACAGTATCAACCGGAATCCAGTAGAAGGCAGGTAAGCAGCTGTCAGCCTTGTACTGAAGCGCTTCATTCTGAAAATACACAAGAGTCTCCTGTGTCAGACTTTAGAATGTGGCAAGAAGCTAGGTTCATGTTTTCTAGGGTTTTAGCATCAAAGCTAGAATTCTGATACGAGGTTGGAAAAAAATCAGAGAGCTGACAACTTGTGTGAGAATGAAACAAATCGTCACAAGCATTATATTAGCAGTGAATAGATCATGTTTGACATGTGAGTCAGAAAGTAGCCCATCCACTCAGATACATGGGCCAGTTTAACTCCTAGAAACCTACAGATTGCAAAATCCTTTTCTATTGTTACGTCCACTGACAGCTCCTACCTCTCTCAAACGTTTATGACCAAATGAGTTACTCTAAGTCATGTCAGGGAGCTTTTCCCTCTGCCTGAAGGCTGAGAGGAAGGCTCTGGCCATTCCTCAGCCCTTTGGCCTTCTGAATCTCTCTATCCAACCCCAAAAGAAACTATTACGGTCAATTTGACCATACAGTCAGTAAACTATCAATTATAGACATAGCAAATACTTAAATTGAGAGTAATCAAAGGTAGAATTTCAGCAACTTTAATAAACACCGGTTACACATGCGACATCCTAGAACATGAAAGAAGATGAGAATTAACATTTGGGTGCTTCCTGCATGCTAACCATTTTGTTTACACACCGTGCGTGAGAATAGATATTAAAAGAAAATTCCTGTGGCAATACTTGTGAATAGGTATATAACAAATGTGAGTTCTTCCTTACCCTTCTCCGCCTTTACATGGTTGCCTAATAAGTTAATCTGTGCAACAGGTTATGGAATTGCTGTCATTATCCTTAATTTACTGATGAGAAAAGGCTGAGATAAATTAAATTGACCAACTTTGTCTAGCTAGCAAATGGTGACACAGATAGGGACCAGGGTCTGTGTGTTTCCAAGGTCCACATACTTTTTCCAGGGCATATGGGTGCTGACAATAGTAAATATAAATATATGTATATTTTTCCCCTAAGTCTGGTTTAGCACGACAGGTAACTTTGGGAGTTTATCCGAAGGATTACAAAACCCCCTTCCTGTTCTGGATCAAACCCAGAGGAAAATAGAATACGCCTGCCACCTTGAGGTGACCCTGCAGGCAGAGGGCATTGGGAGCCAGCACCGCTGCATTCAAGGGCACCTTGGGCAGCGAGTACCACTCCCCTCTGCCTCAGCCAGCTCCCTGCCAGGCTTTGTGTGGGAGGAGAGGTTCACTCCTGCACTCCCCCAGAAGAGAAAGAATCTAAAATAGCCACACCCACAAGAAGGAGGGAGTCTTTATAGAAATGATGAAGAAGAGAGGGAGGCATTGTCCTCTTCTATAATTTCCCCCTTTCCACTACACACACACCAAAAAATATAAATAAATAAAAACCAGGGTATATATTTTGCATTTAGGTCCATTTGGATATGACTTGCAAAGATAATTTCTATTCGTTTGTCTGTTTTTGAATAAAGAAAAGTCATGCTCAGAGGTTCGTATAAATTAAAGATATGGAAGTATCTCATTGAAATTCTACTGATGTGCTGATCCTACCCCAGGACACCTCTCATCAAAAGATTTCTCTTGTAGTGCTGGTGCTAACTTATTAATAAAGATCATGCTTTCATTTGATTATCTACCTAATCAGGATTCACCTTCAGCTTAAGCTCATTAAGTCTGCTGCTGATAGAGTGTACTTGATGGTGGAATTACATCCACGTGAGACAGAGAATGTGTTCAGACATTAATGGTCAGAAACAAAGACAGAGCACCCTGTAAGCTCATGTCACCCCTTGAGGTGAACCCAGGCATGTGAACTGCCTGGCCACCAAATAGAAACGGCTAGTTTTGTAGAGTAAGGGCTGAACATTATAATTAAATACATTTGGTAACAGAGCAACAAAAGTGACAACACACTAATTATTGCAAAAATCAAGAGAATAATACCCATTCTGTATATGCATCATGTTTCGGAAGTCCTCTAATGGGCTTTTATGTGAAACTTGTGAGCTAGATTCAGGATGCTGGTTGCTCCGTGTGCCCTAACCCAACTCCAGTGACTTGCATTTGACCTCTTTGCTTCCACTTGCTGGTCTTCTGGAGGAATTGTAATACAAACCAGCCTAGTAACATTTCTCCTGGATCTCAAAAAACAGACAACTAGATCATCTTATTCTTACCTTATGGGTGGTTGCTTGGTTCAACTCCTATGAATAAATCCTCTTCTTTAAGTCCTTCTTGCCCTACAAATAGGAAACTCTACTTTTTGTTAGGCTGAGAAAACTCTCGCTACCACAGTGCCACATTGAAAGAGGGCCCAGGAACAGCAGAGCTGTGCTGTTAACCGAGGCCAGTGTGTCCCCTCCTTGGAACGCTGCAGCTCAGACTTGGCACTGTAATGGGCTAAATTATTTATCCAGTCGGATAAGAGAGAAGGCCACTAAAAGCCTCCTGAGTTAGTTTATAGCCTCAGTCCCTGGATTCAAACTGAGACAGGAAACAGGCCAGTTTACATCAGCAAAGAGAAAAAAAGACTTTTCCTTCAAAGTGCTCTTCCATCAGCTTGTATGCCTGGCATAAGCCCCAACCATGGTGAAAATAAGCTGTTCCCATCAATCTTCTTGGATTCATTGAGTACTGTGTGGCAGGCCCTGTAATATAAAAGATGCAGAATATAAAAGATATAATATAAAAGATGGCCATTGCTCCCAATAGCACACTCACTTGGACAGGCAGGGAAAGCACATGCAAAATTAAGCTTCTCATTCTTCATTCCATACACACAACATGTCAGGCACTGGGCTAGGTACTGGGGATGCAATATGGAAAACTACAGGCCAGTGAGCAGGATAGGAAAACAGGTGATGGTGAAAATAACACCTGACTGATGCAGTGATGGGCAAAGGGTATAAAATGACACTGAGATAAGACGGGCCAGGAGACACATGAGATTAATTTCTCAGTAAGTGATACATATAGTAAAAGCCATGAGATCAAAGCAGAGTTCTTAATTTTGGTTTTGAGATCGCTGTCAACAACATACTCCAGTATCAGTCACCACTCCACATATGCAGTTTGCGCAGTGAGTCTTCCAGGACCCTCTCTATGTGAAGGAGAGCTGGTTTACCTGAGGCCAGTGCTTTACAGGCTTCTTGATTAGTCACACAGACCAGGCTGTGAGTCTGGATAGAATGAGGTCATTGATGAGAGGCGTGTCTGCAAATAAGGCACATCCCTCCTTCCGGAGGGTTTACCTCAGTCTCTGGAGCCATCCTTCAGATCAGGAAATATGGCCCTGACCTTGATGATCTTTCACTGTGGACTTTGGAAGGGAAAACAAAAACAGTGCATAGAAATGTGCTGCTTATAACAGTGGATGGGAAATTTGTATGCAATTACTTTTCCAATGGAGAGTTGTACTTACAGTCATGATTCTCTAAGTGTTATTTATATTCCTTGTTACAGTCCCTGGACTTCTAAATCTCATTTTTATCTCTTTTAAGATACCTGTCTTGATGTCCTCTATTTTGTTTATTTGCAAACATGGCCCTTTCCATGCCATTAATTTCTTAAGAGCAAGAAACATGCTTTATGCATCTTTCAGAACTCCTTATTATAACTTAGCACATGGCCTTACATATAATAGGCACTTAATAATTATCTGATGAATGAACTACATCATCCAAAACTGGAAGATGTATGGGGCATTTGGGTTTAGGGCCTTTCCTGAAATTTACCGAAGAATAGTCCTTCCCTAGTTGGGAAAGATCATGCAACTTAAGAAGAGAGGGAGAAACCAGCTTGCAATGATAAGTGATGGGAAGAACACGTTCCGAGCTAGCCCCATCAGCAAAAGCATTGCTAACCATCAACAGCAAGGCAGATGTCAAATTCAGATTACCTTTACAGTCAACCCTGAAATTCTTATTATAAAGAGGATGCTCATGATGTGAACCAGCATTGGATCTTGTAGAATATAATCCAATGGTGGACTCAGTCTCATGCATGATCACAAACAAGGGGAACACTATGAATAAAAATGACATTAAATGTGGCTATGGAGTACACAGTAGACATCACTATTGCTTAGAAGTTGTCTTCAAGGTAGCAACTGGCATGAAAGAGTAAAGTTACAGTCCCATAAACCTTTGATACAAACCATTGCAGGGGGCGGTGCTGTCCACAATTGAGTTTCAGTTCCTGATCCTCTCATTTCTCCACATCGTTCTCTGCAGGGGGCATTGGCTGTGTAGGTCGAGACAAGGGCCAGGTTCGAAAATGCCTTGACGTGGTGGAGATCTACAACCCAGATGGGGACTTTTGGCGAGAGGGCCCTCCCATGCCAAGTCCCCTCCTCTCACTCCGCACCAATTCCACCAATGCAGGGGCAGTGGATGGGAAACTCTATGTCTGCGGGGGATTCCATGGAGCAGGTATTGGTCCAGTTTTAAACATTTTGTTACGTCCTTTGGTGTTGATTTGACCTTCTTTAACTGATCCAATCATCACTAATACTCCTGAGAGCAACGTGAGCACTGCAAAAGCATGGCTTTTAGAGTCAGGGACCCTGTGCAAAATCTCTGGGCCTGGGTTTCACATGGACAAAGTGAAGCTGGCACATCCATAGGCTGTCGTAAGAATTAAATGGAATCTAGTTTACAGCTATACCATCCTGAACACACCCGATCTCACCTGATCTTGGAAACTAAGCAGGGTCGGGCCTGGTTAGTACTTGAGTGGGAGAATTAAAAGGGAATCCAGTTTGTACAGCATCTAGTACATAGCAGACACTCACTATATAATAGCTGAATGTGAAGAGAAGAGAAATGGGAGAGGTAGCCTAATGCTTATGGTGAGACTAAAGAGAGATTTTAAAATGGGAAGAGTAGATGAAAGTGGAGTACTGACCAGAAGTGTTGGGTTTTATCTGATCAAGACTCAGAAAACTCTCTTATTCCTACCCCATGACTACCACTTGAAATAAATGGCTTAAAAGCATTTCTAAAATAACACCTAATGCGTGAATTTATTACTAAACTTGTTTTCCATATATCTAATTGTACTATCACTGCCTTCTACAGTATGGATTCATAATTTTTTAATGTAACAATGAGATTCCAAACTATGCATAAATCTAGTAGGCACGGCCGGGCGCGGTGGCTCAAGCCTGTAATCCCAGCACTTTGGGAGGCCGAGATGGGCGGATCACGAGGTCAGGAGATCGAGACCATCCTGGCTAACACGGTGAAACCCCGTCTCTACCAAAAAAAAAACACAAAAAACTAGCCGGGCGTGGTGGTGGGTGCCTGTAGTCCCAGCTACTCGGGAGGCTGAGGCAGGAGAATGGCGTAAACCTGGGAGGCGGAGCTTGCAGTGAGCTGAGATCCGGCCACTGCACTCCAGCCTGGGTGACAGAGCGAGACTCCGTCTCAAAAAAAAAAAAAAAAAAAAAACTAGTAGGCACATGCCTCTAAAGTTTGATTAGTGGCATAAGTAAATAAGGCAGAATGCAGTTACATTAAAAATGACTAACTGTTGAATTACATTCTCACTAACAGAAGCACAAGGCCAGCACATACCTATGAAACATGTGCCTCAAGAGCACTTAGAATTTTGGAAGAATGCCAGGTTAAAATAAAGCTGATACTGCAGCAAAGCAGAGCCTTTTGCAAGCCTGCCTTCACTCTTTAAGCACATGATATGTTAAAGAATAAGACGGTTGCTGGGCACAGTGGCTCACGCCTGTAATCCCGGCACTTAGGGAGGCCAAGACGGGTGGATCACGAGGTCAGGAGACTGAGACTATCCTGGCTAACACAGTGAAACCCCGTCTCTACTAAAAATACCAAAAAATTAGCCAGGTATGGTGGCGGGCACCTGTAGTCCCAGCTACTTGGGAGGCTGAGGCAGGAGAATGGAGAATGGCATGAACCCAGGATGCGGAGCTTGCAGTGAGCGGAGATTGCGCCACCGCACTCCAGCCTGGGCGACAAAGCAAGACTCCGGAAAAATTAAAAAAAAGAATAAGTCGGTTATTACAAATTAAAACAGACTCGGGAGATAGAGGAACCAAATGCAGTGGTTCGATTCAAACAGATAATCTGGGAAATTTGAATGTGGACCAGGACCAGGGTATTAAATGACATTGTGGAATTATTAGTTTTGTTGGGAATAATAGTTGCATTGTAGTTTTATATAAAAGATAAAGAAAAAGTCTGAATAATAGAGATTGTTTCGAAGAATTTGTGGGTGAAGGCCGAGCACAGTGGCTCACGCCTGTAATCCCAGCACTTTGGGAGGCTGAGGCAGGTGGATCACGAGGTGAGGAGGATCACGAGGTGAGGAGATCGAGACCATCCTGGCCAGCATGGTAAAACCCCGTCTCTACTAAGCATAAAAAAAAAAAAAAAAAAAAAAAAACGAAAATTAGCTGGGTGTGGTGGTGCATGCCTGTAATCCCAGCTACTCAGGAGACTGAGGCAGGAGAAATGCTTGAACCAGGGAGTCAGAAGTTGCAGTGAGCCAAGATCGTGCCACTACACTCCAGCCTGGCAACAGAATGAAATTCCACCAAAAAAAAAAAAAAAGAGAGAGAGAGAAGGAAAGAAAAAGAAAAAGAAAAAATAATTTGTGGATGAAAATGATATACTGTCTGAAATTTGTTTTCATCTATTCCAGCAAATATTGTTTTTAATGGCAAGAGGTGGCAGGAATACACTGAAAGTTGCCATAATAAAAACTTTACTTTTTCTTTCTCTATTTGTTCTTCAAAACATTTTTCAAAGAGGTTTTTAAAAAATTGTTTTAATCTCTTTTACATTAAACATTACATGCCATGCTTGGGTAAAGATTGTAATCTATCATAGTAGTAAGAAACCTGGCCCAGCAAGGAATCCTAATAGGGGCCCCTTGCTCAAGCCCTGCATGTAAGAAGGGAGCTGAGGAGCCAGGAGGGAGAGCCCTGGTGCTGTGCCCACTCATGTGGCAGTGCTGTCCTCCAGCTTGCTTACATGAGCACCTCCCATCTTCTGACCTTTGGCTTTCTCTTGACAAGAAAAGAAGGATAGGGAATCCGAGGGTTAGCCTCCAGAGGGATGGGCGGTTATTCACGTCTAAGGATCTAGAAGACATTCTGTTTTGTCTTGCTTCTTTATCTTTCTTTGTATAATATTGAATTAGAGAATTGATATCCTCCAGTTTTTCAAACATGTCAAAAAACTCATACTATGAGCTAACCTCTCTTCTTGGTACTATTAATTAATGGACTGGTGATGCTTTCAGTCAAAGGGACTTACTATATGAGCTCTCAAAGTCCATTTTAATTATTTATTTCTAAGATGGTAGATTGTTTGGGATTCACTAAATGAATTATCACTGGGATTTTATACAAAATAGAACAAGATTTTCAACATTTGGTGGGAAAGACAGATGGATAAACATGTAATAAACATAGTAATTTGTTTTTGGTTAAAGGTAGGTTGAACACCTCTATTTTATCTTCAAGCCCCACTAAAATGACAGTAAGTGGAATAAACACAGACAAAGAGAAAAGAGAGGAAAATAGCAACAACAAATTGGAAGCTAAAAAGTAGATGTATGAGTAGTAACTAAGTAGACCTGAGAAACTGTAATCCTAACTGGCAACAGAAAAAACAAAAAACAAACAAAACCCCTGATTTGTAACCTGGAACCCCAGATAATCTCAGAAGTTGGCAACAAAAGGTAACTCTGGACATTGAAATGAAAATGGTACTGAAAACATGAATATTAGCTGAAAGGCAGGAAGACCCCTAAATTTCCCGCCCTACTCTTGATAGTGAGACAAAGACCTTTCACCCTAACAAAGGCTAAGGTTGAGGACAGGAGTTAAGGTCAGGCATCCAGTAATTTAAAAAGAGATAGAGTGGAAGGTTGTATATTGAATATTGAGGTCCTCAGCCTCCTTCCTTCTCTGGCTCCTATAATATGCACAGCCATACCCTCTTGGCAAGAGATTGGGAAGTTCTTCTTTGGGGGTCTGACCAGCCCCCAACTAAGGCAAAACCAGATTACCCTGTAGAGAATCTCACAGAAAAAGTCTTTTATGGCATTCCACTCTTAAAAGATGAACAAACAACTAAGGATCACCAAACATTTGAGGAAGTGCATAGATGAAAGATAGAAAGCAAACTAGAGGAAACAGAGGCTATGCCAGGAGAGTTGTCCTCAGAGAGATGAGAGAAAATATTGCATCAATAGAACAGGAAAAGGATATTTAAAACATTTCTTGGAGATTAGAAAATATAGCAGAAATTAAATCTACAATGGAAAATTTGGAAAGTGTAGTAGAGGAAACTTCTCACAAAGCAGAACAAAAAGCAATTGTATGGAAAATTAGAGAAAGAGAAATTTAGGCCAAGAGGTCCAACAGGAGTTGGTCAATGGCTAAACAGAGAAAACAGAGGGAAATAAATTATCCATGAAGTAAATTAAAACATTTCCCCAAACTGAAGTCATCAGATTGAAAGGATATACAAATGCCAAGGACAAAGGATGAAAATGGACCCAAACTAAGGCACATCATTGTGACATGACAGAACACTGGGGAAAAAATAAAAGGTCGTAAAAGTTCCTAAAGTGAAAAGAACAATAGTTTTACACCAAGTGCCAAGAATCAGACTTCTGAATGACGACATTCGGAGCTAGAAGAAAACGAAGCAAATGCCGTCTAAATTTCTATGGAGAAAATTACTTTCCACTTACCATTCTATGCCTGCTGGACTATTAAGTGTGAGGGTCCATTTTCAGACACACAGTGCCTCCAAAATGTTTTCTCCTGTGTGCCCTTTTATCAGGACATGCTTCACCAAAAATGAACATATAAACCAAGAAAGATAGATGTGGAACCCAAAAACAGAATTAAACATAATAGAGAGAAAAGGAAATCAGTGGAAGATATTGAGGGGAGATTCAAGAAGCTGCACAGCAGGCCGAAAGAGTGGCCAGAATAGAATGGAGCTGGGCAAAGGGCTCTGTGAGAGATGCCTTCAAGATTCCAACATTTGGAGAAGAGAAATGAAAACTAGCAAAAACAAAATGAGACAAAACAGTAAGTTGTGCAGAAAAGGAAAAGCATGCCACACAGTCCATTTGTGAATAGCATTTATAACAATATCATAATAAAAATACTTGATACTGAGCTGACCAAAACTATGCCTTAACTGTACTGGAAAATGTGGAAACAGACCATAGGTAGATAGGGTAGGAATGTGAGAGGAAGCCAAGTCCACATTCTTCACAGTGGAAGTCAAGAGTTAATGCCTTCATATGACAAAGCAAGAGGAGGAAGTAATATAAAAAGTGTTATTTATAGAGACCATGGTCAGTGTCAGCAGAATCAGCTGGAGTGGAAAGAGAAGCAGTGAATGGGGAGCAGGTCAGGGAACAACTGTTTTTAAGGCTTGTAAAGCGGATCTTTAAATCATGCAAATGTGTAACTAATAAAACAAAACCTAAATTTAAAATATGTAAATATAGTGCACATAATAGAAGAATAACAAGAATATTAAGAAAAATATGAACAAGTGAGTCTTTGGGACATAATTTTCCATGGGTCTCAAGTGTTTATGCATGTCTTATGAGCAGAGGTACTGACTGCTTTTGTTCTGGACTATTTCTTCAAGCATCTTTGATAGCATATAGCCTTAGAAGATATAGTATCTCCATAGCAAAGAGCAGGCATGCTCACTGGTCATTATGAAAAATTCAGGTCCCCTAAGCTCAGCATTTCTTTCCAGTAATGCAACCCATTGATTGTACAGGTGTCAGCTGGCACTCTGCATATTGTCCTGTGAGAATAGGTCAAAAAACTGGCATAACAACTGGCATAAAAATGCTGATATACTAGTTGCCACTATCGCTGTAACACTGTCTTTCATCTCTAACCCAGAAATCTGATGTCTTCTATTAGCATCCATGAAGCTGTAGCAAGCTTACTTATAAAATCCCAGACTCTTTGCAGTTCTTGGCAGAGTCCTGGGACTCACCAGGAGGCTTTGTTCTCCACCTCCAACACAGAATGAGGGAGCCAGTATTGTGTTTCAAAAAGGTCAGAACTCATAACACCAATCCTTCACAAACTCTTACAAAATATACAAGAGGGAACAATTCCAAACTCATTCTTTGAAACCAGTGGAATTCTGATACCAAAACTAGGCAAAGACTGCAAGAAAACTATAGGTTAGTAGCCTTTATGAATATAGATGCAAAAATCTACAACAGAATACTAGCAAACTGAATCCAGCAACATGCAAAAAGAGTTATATGCCATGACCAAGAAGGATTTATCCCAGAAATGAAAAGTTGGTTTACCATTTGAAAATGAATCAACGTGTGGGGGAGGGAGAGCATCAGGAAGAATAGCTAATGGATGCTGGGCTTAATATCTTGGTGATGGGTTGATCTGTGCAGCAAACCACCATGGCACACATTTACCTATGTAACAAATTTGCACAACCTGCACATGTACCTCGGAACTTAAAATAAAAGTTGAAGGAAAAAAAAAGAAAACGAATCAATGTAATACACCATTAGTAGAATAAAGAGAAAAAACAGGATTATTATCTCAATAGATGCAAAGAAATAAAATAGATGTACCCTTTCATGATATAGATACTTAACAAACTAGAAATAGAAAGTAACTTCCTCAGCCTGATAAAGGGTATTTATGAAAAATCTACAGCTAACATCATACTTAATGGTAAAAGACTGAAAGGGTTGCCCCTAAAATCAGGAACAAGACATGAATGCCTACTCTTGCCACTTCTATTCAGCATTATACTGGAGGTTCTAATCAGTAAAATTAGGAAAGAAAAAGAAATATAAAGCATCCATATTGGAAAGTAATAACTAATTGCATAAGACATAATTTTTTTTAGGAAATCTTAAGGAATTATTTTAAAAAGCTACTAGAGCTAATAGACAGGTTCAACAAGAGTGCAGGACATAAGATCGTATGCCAAAAAGTTGTTTCTATACACTTTTAATGAACAATTAAAAAATGAAGTTAAGAAAACAATTCTATTTACAATATCATCAAAAAGAATAAAATACTTAGGAGTCAATTTAACAAAAAAGTATAGGATTTGTACACTGAAAACTGCAAGACATCATTAAAAGGAATTAAAATTCTATGTAAATGGTAAGATATCACATACAAAAATTGATAGGATGATCCTAAAATCTATATGGAAATGTAAGAGACCCAGAAAAACCAAAATGATCTTGTGAAAGAACAAAGATGAAAGACCCACACTTCCTAATTCCGAAGCTTACTTCAAAGCTGTAGTAGTCAAGATGGTGTGGTACTGGCATAGTGACAGACAAAACATATTGATCAGTAGAATAGACTTGAGAGTTCAGAAATAATCCCTCCATTTCGGTCAATTGATTTTCAACAAGGCTGACAAGACAAGTCAGTGAGGAAAGGATCCTTTTTTCAACAAATGGTGCAGGAATAATTGGATATTCACATGCAAAATAATGAAGTTGGAATCCTACCTCACACCATGTACAAAAAGGAACCCAAAGTAGATTAAAAACCTAAACATACAACCTAAAACTCTTAGAAGAAAATGTAGGCATAAATCTTGAAGTCTTGAATTAGGTGATGGTTTCTTAGAAATATCAAAAGCACACGCACCAAAAAAAAAAGTAGATAAATTGTACATCAAAAATTAAAATGTTTGTGCTTCAAAGAGCAACAACAAGAACATGAGAAGACAATCCACAGGATGAGAGAAAATAATTGCAAATCATATCTGGTAAGAGACTTGTATCTAAAATACATTAAGAAATCTTATAACTCAATAATAAAAAGATAACATATTTTTAATGGAAAAAGGACCTGAATAGACATTTGTCCAGTGAATATAAACAGATGACCTAGTGCTCAACATCATTAGCCATGAAGAAAATGCAAATCTAAACTATGATGAGATATACTTCATACCCTCAAGGATGACTATGATGAAAAAAAGATAAATAATAACAAGTGTTGATAAGGTTTGGAGAAATCAAAACCACCATACGTTGCTGGTGATAATATAAAATGATGCAGCTGCTCTGGAAAAGTCTGGCAGTTCCTCAAGAGGTTACCACAGAGTTGCCATACGATGCAGCAATCCCACTCCTAGGTATACAGTCAAGAGAATTGAAAATATATGCCCACCCTTGTACATGAATGTTCATAGCAGCAGCATTCGTCTCAGCCAAAAAGTGGAAACAACCCAAGTGTCCATCCACAGATGAATGCATAAGTAAAATACCGTCTGTTCAAACAGTGGAATATCATTTGGCAATAAAAACGAATGAAATACTAATAGATGCTACAACATAGATGAACCTTGAAGGCATTATGCTAACTGAAAGGCAATCACAAAAGACCATATATCACACGATTCAATTTATATGAAATGTCCAGAAAAGGCAGATGGATAGAGACAGAAAGTAGATTTGTGATTGCCAGAAACTGGAGAAAGGGTGAATGGGTAGAGACTGCTAATGTGCAGAGGATTTATTTTGGGAGTGATGAAAATGGACTGAAATTAGATAGTGGTGATGGTTGCATAGCTCTGTGAATATACTAAAAACCATTTTATTATACATGTTCAAGGGGTGAATTTTATAATATATGAACTATACCTCAATAAACCTGTTGTTAAAGTGAGAAAGTCGAACTCTTTCTCTTATTTCCCTCACAGTAATCAGCTTGGTGTTTGACACTAACAAGGAGAATTAAGCTGAACTGCCCATGGGGAGGGTGCTTGGAGGCAGGTTCCTTGAGTGAAAGAGGCAGAAATGGCCCATTCCGGAGACAGAGTTAGGCTTCCTGAGACAGAGAAGACAGTGGTGGCAGATGACACCTAGTGGCAGGAAACTATTCCCTGCTATAAGAACATCCAAGGGATAACAGCACTGTGGCCTTAGGTACCTGCAAAAGATTCCTGTGGTTGGCACACAGAAATCCTGCCTTTTAAGGGACCCCGTGGGCTTGGACAGAGGGCATCTTGGTGATAACCACAATGAACTGAATACTGAAGAGCCACTCTCATGTTTTCTAGCTCAAGGGTACCCTCAGGATTCTTGTATATCTCACAAAGAGGAGTTGCTCCTAGAGGGCTCAGCCTTGTCACTGCTGACAAAGCCCCCACTTTGGCTTTTGTTCCAGCTGTTGGCCCTTTGAGACTCAACTGCATCTTCCTGCCAGGCTCTGGTTTCTGTCTGTTTCCCCGAACTCTGGTGCAGGGTCCCCGCATTCCCTGCTATGGCAGCCCATCGGCACACACACTTGTTTGCCACCTGCGGCTGTCTTCCCTTCCTCCAGGATGGCAGGGGAGCTCAGAGAGCAGGCTGAGGGAGCAGGGAGGTCTCCTGTTTCTCCACTTCAACTCTACACTGGCTGCCAGTGGGACCCGCTCTGGGGAGGAGGATTTCTTCCCAGAGTCCAGGCTAAGTCCCTTCTGCCTTCAACCCATCTGAGCCATTTTCATCATCTTGTTTGGCTAACTTCTAGGGGACCCAAGCAACGTTTTCACCTTGGTATCAGCCCCTCCAAGTCTTCCTTCCTTCACTCAGGACTGCAAAAGCTCTCTACCTCCCCTATCTGTGCAGCAAGAACTTCCCTGAAATCACCCCTCTGCCTCCTCTAGTTTAGCATTGTGGCACAGTCTTAATGGTGAAAAGCCTCTCTAGGACAAATGTGAATTATCAGAAAGAGAAAATGCACACTGGGAAGTACTTCAAAAATGAATTCTTTTACTAACCAATGCAGATTAAAATTGACAGCTGACAGTTACCTGGTTACCCTGTGCTAAGGAAAATTCTAAGCACTTTGCATGTGTTAATTTATTTGATTCTCTCAACAGCCTGCAGCTATTATTTCCCTTATTTTAAAGGTGCAGAAACTGAAGCCATATAAAGAAGTCAAACAGAGGGTAAATGTTGAATTTGGGATTCAAAGTTAGATAGTCTGGCCCCAAAGTCTGTATTTTTAGAAGTAGGCTAAACTGTCTCTCCATACCAGACAAATCAAATCAGAATATTCGGTTATGGAGGCTGGGCATCAATATTTTTTTTAAGTCTTCAGGTTATTCTAACATGCAATCAGGGTTAAGAGCCACTGCACTGGCTGATGTCTGTTGGGTTTTCATTCAACAAACTTTTATTGAATGCCTTTCTAGATAGTAAGCCCATGCTAAATCCCAAAGATACACATACAAACGTGTTTGCTTCCAGCCCTAACAGAGCTAATTGAGGGCAAAATAAGGAAGCTGCTGTATTGGTGGGATGATGGACTCAGCTAGCTGCTTAGAATGTAGTTGTGCTTCTTCAAGAAATAGCTGATTCTAGGTTTGGAGCACAGAAATTGCAAGGTAGGTTCGGATATCCTGTTATACCAGAAAGCAGGTACATTGTCAAAGACTTAAGGGAGTCGTGAAAAGACAGAGAAGCCAGCCTCAAAAGGCAGTCAGTGGCCAGATTTAAAATAATTCAAACATCAAAAATCATAATTGACTATAATTGACTGAAACACATTGAATCAAAAGCCAGGTAATAAATGTAGAAGTCATAACAGAAGGATAGCCAAGATCCTAATTTGTGTAATAGTTGGTTCAGTCAGAAATCAGCAGCAGATGCTAAAAGCATCGGTTGAAAGGTTATAAAGAACAGGATAGTCACATGGCACTGAAGACGTATTACATGATAAATCACAGACTAATTACAACACGAAAAAATATGTACTTTTACAATAGAGAAACTGGATGGCCACCGCTGTAACCAAATAATCATCATTAATAATGATACAATTTTGTAGTATTTGCTTCCTATGTCATTCAGTATAGAGTCTTCTCATGTCCCCACCACCACCAAAACACTTAACTTGTGTCTAATCAAACCTCTACATTTTACCTCCAGTTGATAGGAAATAGAGGAAGAAAAAAGTAAACGACCCTATGAGGGGATAGGTGAATTCAGCACGTGGGACATTGTATGAGAAAACTGATCCTGACTCAAAAAAATTAATGTCACAGGGGGGAACACCTCAAGATGGGGGCCTTCCTAAATGAAACGAGACCAGAGAGACATAATGACAAAATATAATGTGTGAAGGGTGGTTGGAAGACAGTTTGAAAATAACAGCTATTGGCTGGGCGCGGTGGCTCAAGCCTGTAATCCCAGCACTTTGGGAGGCCGAGATGGGCGGATCACGAGGTCAGGAGTTTGAGACCATCCTGGCTAACACGGTGAAACCCCGTCTCTACTAAAAAATACAAAAAACTAGCCGGGCGAGGTGGCGGGGCCTGTAGTCCCAGCTACTCGGGAGGCTGAGGCAGGAGAATGGCGTAAACCCGGGAGGTGGAGCTTGCAGTGAGCTGAGATCCGGCCACTGCACTCCAGCCCGAGCGACAGAGCGAGACTCTGTCTCAAAAAAAAAAAAAAAAAAAAGAAAAGAAAATAACAGCTATTTAGTTATTCTGGGGACAACTGGGGAAATTAGAATATGAACAGGATTTTATTCAGTTTTATAGAATTAATGTTATTTTTTTTCTTAGGTATGATAATGGCTCGTGATTATGTAAAAAAATTTCCTCATCCTTAGAAGAAGTATGCTGAGTATTTAGGAGTGTCTGTAATTGATTTTTCAAGGTTTCAGGAAAAAAAAAAAAAAGCATGTGTGTGTATGGGGTGGGGATGTACAGCTAATAAGGCAAAATGCTAGCTATTATTGACTCTAGATGCAGAATACACCGGTATTCATTGTACTATTCTTTTACCTTTTCTGTGTGTTTGAAATTTCTCAAAATAAAAAACTGCTAAAGGAACAAAGCTTTGGTAGACAGTAGCTATGGTGGCCACTTTACTACAAGTCTGTTTTATCCTAGTACCAACGACTACAGAGAAAAAGATGGTATGATGGAAGTACTTTGTTTTACCTTTGGCATCCCTGTGTCCCCCAGCCCCATCCTGGAGAAATTGTATTGAACTTATGATATCCTGGAGGAGAGTTACTATTTTCATTTTCAACTTCATATCCGTCCTACAATATATACCACATACCCATACATACATACACTGTCTATATCATATATATATTAAAAAATACCTCTATTTCCACAAGGAATGGAGACAATTTACAGAACAGGCATAGACAGAACAAAACTAAAAACATGCTTAGCAGTAAGTGCAGAGAGCAATTATATTAGCAAACCTAAGCTAAGAAACATTTCCAGAATTTGGCCCAGCTTCCTAGTCGCCAAAGCGAAGAAAGAAAAATGATGGGTTTTGAAGCCCTTGTGGGAGGCATCTGACTCTGCTTCTGCTGCTTTCCCCTCCTAAGTCTGCCTCATGCTTTCCTTCCTCTGCTGATGTGTCCTTCCCAGGGGCTTCCATGATACGGAAAGAGGACTCCACAGCCATCAGTTTCATCCTGCACCGTCCCTCCAGCCTGACAGCACTGCTCTCTTTGATGCCAGAGCAGCAGACTGTAGACAGATTTTTGTATGGGCCATCAGGAAGGGAATGTCCTTCAACTGACAGGAACCTCCGGTCCCTTAAGAATGAGAAGCTAAGATCCCATCCCCAAATCCTGGAGCCTCACTACATTCATTCACGACCTGATTGCTGAGGGACAAGTTCCCTGTTCCATACATCTGACCTGTTCTTTCCCCTCCAGACCACTCGGCTTTATTTTCCAATTAAGTTTCCAAGTATAAAAATAATCATGTCTTAGTTTGAGTTCCCCCAAAGCCTACCTTGAAACAAGGCTCTGAGTGCAAATAGTTTTTTTGATGGGGAGGTGCTGCCAGGAGGCTACTAAGAGGGGAGAAGAGTAAGATGGGAAAGGAGGGGCGCCAGGAGAGCAGAGTGACCTGACAGGTTACCACTGTGGGCCACTGGGGGTCAGTCCCACTGAGAAACTCTGGGAGGCAGTGCAGAACACACCTCGCAGTTGTCTCACCCAAAGGGTGAAGGATCTGGAGGTGTTCATCCTCAGACTAACTTCCTATCTGATCCCCTGGAGCTAAGAGAAAATCCTCAGGCAAAGAGTAGCAGATGGATTTAAGTCAGCCTGTTCTGGAACAGGGATCACAGAGGAGATACGGCTGACATCTGGTATGTCAGCTGATACTTCTGACAGTCTCTTCTATGGCATCCTAACCACCCACCTTTAAACAAAGAAGGCTTATTGCTTTTAACCAAGAAGATACACATGACATCAGGAGCACTGTATGGGTCAGCAAAGACAACTTCAGCTTGCAGTGATAGCAGGCTGTCATTGTATCAGCTTGCACGAGCTTCTTCTTACCATGTAGTCTTTGGTTCTCCTTTTCCTAGAATGCATCCAAGAATAGGAACTAAGTCTGTGTGCTCTGTGCTAAGCTGACATGCAGATCTGTAGATCCCTAAAGTTTTCTATGTTTTATAAGTTTTTGCAAATTTGAAAAATTGACAGTGATTTGTTAGCATGAGATAGAATTTTCTCTCTAAACTCTAACAAGCTAGAAAAGGCTAAAGAGGTCTGCTCTTGGCTTTGGACTTTAGGCAGCACTGGACTTTAAGCCTGGCACTGGTTACTGCTGTTTGCAACATTGCCATTACAGCGACCATGAGAGAATAGAATCTTGATGAACTCTTTTCTTGTTTAAACTTTTTATTTGAAATAATTTTAAACTTACAGAAAAGTTACAAAAAAGAAGATGGTATAATGAATACCCAGATTCACCTATTGCTAAAGTTTTTCCTCATTTGCATTATTTAACATTTGCTCAATCATAAAATACCCATACATATAGACAGATACATAATTTTGTTCTGACCATATGTGAGTAAGTTGCATACATCATGCAATTTACACCTAATTACCCAGTGTATAGAATCTGAATATTTTCTTACATAAACACAGATAGCTAACAATTTTAGGAATTTTAACATTGATTCCATATTTTTATTTATTCTACTCTTAGTCTTCTGATTTTTTTCAGTTGACCTAGTAATGTTCTTTTTATAGCACCTTTTCTTTCCATGCCAGTCTAAGTATTGTGCTTGTTGACATGTCTTCTCAGTTTTCTTAAATCTGGCACATTTTAACACAATTTTTTTTTTTTTTTTTTTGCTTTTTACAACATTAACATGTTTAATTAGCACAATTTCCCCCTTTTAGAATAAAATCTTCCTCTCTTGAGGTCTATCCGATGTTTCTGGTGATGAAATTCAGTATATACATTCCTGGCTGAATATTACTTAACTGATATATGTCCATCTCAGGACATCACATCTGGGGCAGACTGTGTCTTTCTGCTCCTTGCTGGCAAAGTTCATTTTAACTACCTAGTCAATATATGATCTAATTTCATCAGTGTATAGTTACTGTTTTTCCTTCACAAATAGTAGAAAATGTGGAAGAGATCCCGTAAAATTATGCAGTTTACTTTTTGCACTTAAGTTGTCTCCCAGAAATCTTTTCCATGTTAAGTAGTAGAGGCTGTCCTTATTCATTTTTATGGGTGTATGCTGTTCCATTGTGTGTATGTACCACAGAACCTCTGTTCTTTTTGTGTGTGTTAGTTTGTTACACTTTTAATTAATTTATTTTTTTAACTTTTAGTTTCAGGAGTACATATGCAGATTCGTTATCTAGGTAAATTGTGTGTCACAGGAGTTTGGTGTACAGATTATTTCATCATCCAGTTTCTTGATCCTCATCCTCCTCACCCTCCTCCCACACTCCACCCTTAAGTAGACCCCAGTGTCTGTTGTTCCCTTCTTTGTGTCCATGTGTACTCAGTATTTAGTTCCCACTTATAAGTGAGAATATGCAGTATTTGGTTTTCTGTTCCTGTGTTAGTTCACTTAGGATAATGACCTCCAGCTCCAACCATGTTGCTGCAAATTACATGATGTTGTTCCTTTTTATGACAGCACAGTATTCCATGGTGTCTACCACAGTTTCTTTATCTGGTCTACCATTGATAGCATTTAGGTTGATTCCAGGTCTTTGCTACTGTGAATAGTTCTGTAGTGAGAATATACGTGCATGTGTCTTTATGGTAGAATGATTTATGTTCCTTTGGGTATATCCCCAGTAATGGGATTGCTGGGTTGAATGATAGTTCTGTTTTAAGTTCTTTGAGAAAGTGCCAAACTGCTTTCCACAATGGCTGAACTAGTTTATATTCCCACCGGCAGTGTATAAACATTCCTTTTTCTCTGCAACCTTGCCAGCATCTGTTATTTTTCACTTTTTAATAATAGCCATTATGACTGGTGTGAGATGGTAGATGGTATCTCATTGTGGTTTTAACTTGTCTTTCTCTAATGATTAGTGATATTAAGCATTTTTAATATGCTTGTTGGTGGTGCGTATGTCTTCTTTTGAAAAGCGTCTGTTTGTGTTCTTTGTCCACTTTTTAATGGGGTTGTTTTGGTTTTTGCTTGTTAATTTGCTTGTTAATTTGCTTAAGTTCCTTATAGATTCTGGATATTAGACCTTTGTCGATGCCTACTTTGCAAATATTTTCTCCCATTCTGTAGGTTGTTTGTTAACTCTGTTGATAGTTTCTTTTGCTGTGCAGAAGCTCTTTAGTTTAATTATGTCCCATTTGTCAATTTTTATTTTAGTTGCAATTGCTTTTAGCATCTTTGTCATGAAATTTTTGCTGGAATCTATGTTCAGAATGGCATTTCCTAGGTTATCATCCAGAGCTTTTATAGTTTTAGGCTATATATTTAAGTCTTTAATCCATCTTGAGTTGATTTTTTATACTCTGTAAGGAAGAGGTCCAGTTTCAATATTCTGCATATGGCTAGCCAGCTATCCCAGCACAATTTATTGAATAGAGAGTGCTTTCCCCATTGCTTCTTTTTGTTAACCTTGTTGAAGATCAGATGGTTGTAGGTGTGCAGCATTATTTCTGAGATATCTATTCTGTTCCATTACAACTTCTGTTCTTTACCTTTTGCTGAAACAACTTCCCAACATCTCTTTGGGTCAAAAACTAAAGCCATTCCCTGATTTTAACAACAGACTGGAATACACTCCACCCTGTCTGCCCCACTAAAGGCAACTAAACCGTCTGGCCAGATGCATCAAGCAGCAATCTGAGAACTCTGAAAAGTAAATGTTAGTGGGCAGATTGGGGAAGGAAGTCAGAACTTGAAATACCACCAAATCAACAATCATTGTCTCATTTTTTTCCCTTGATATCTCCTGGCCTGAACTCAAAGACAGCCTGAAGCCTGGAACTTCAGACCAAGTATGGACAGAAACTCTAAGAAAACCCCTCCTTTTCTGTTCCAAGGAGGAAGAAAGAGGGCTCCTATAGGTCAGACAGAGTGGGGGAGCTTTTTTCTTTTTTGCATTCTTTACCCCACTCCCTTCCCAAGCCCCCAGGCATTCCCAGGTGGTAGTAGCAGCAGCAGGGGCTGGGCTGGCCCCCTTTTCCCTGACCAGGAAAACTTTGGTCCCAAGAGTCTGAGTAGAGTCCCCATTGCTTTTCCATCTTGGTCCACTGGCCATGTCACCTTGGAGGCATGCATATTCATGGAAAGTGTGCAGCAGAGCAAAGAATCCAAAGCTCCAGCTCTTTAGCTCGAAGGCCAGGAAGGGGCATAAGGATGTTCCCGGAATCAGGAAAATGTGAGGAAGATTGCAGACAGGAGGGAGCTCAAGAAAGTGATCTCGGCCGGACGCGGTGGCTCAAGCCTGTAATCCCAGCACTTTGGGAGGCCGAGACGGGTGAATCACGAGGTCAGGAGATCGAGACCATCCTGGCTAACACCGTGAAACCCCGTCTCTACTAAAAAATACAAAAAACTAGCCGGGCGAGTTGGCGGGCGCCTGTAGTCCCAGCTACTCGGGAGGCTGAGGCAGGAGAATGGCATAAACCTGGGAGGTGGAGCTTGCAGTGAGCTGAGATCCAGCCACTGCACTCCAGCCTGGGCGATAGAGCGAGACTCTGTCTCAAAAAAAAAAGAAAGTGATCTCATAAAGTTGGATGTGAGCTCCTGGGCCACACACACATGATTTAGCCCTAAACTGTCTACCAAAGCCTTTGAAAACTGAGCTGACATTGGAAACACAGCCCACAGAAGGTAGCCAGGAACCTGTGGCCTACCTAACTGGGTCAGTTTTTGATTTTCTGCTAATACTAATAAACAAAAAAATCAATATTTTCCGTAGGATTTAAACAAGACCTAGAATCATATGGTATAATATTCAAAATGCCTAGCATATAATCCAAAATTACTTGACTTACCAGGAACCAAAAAAATATCGGATCATACAAGAGAGAAGACAATCAACAGATACCAACTCTAAGATGGCACAGATTTTGAAATAACTAGGCAGAGACTTTAAAGCAGTCTCTAAGACTTAGTGCTCCAGGGTTTAAGAGTGACCACTTTTGAAAGGGATACAGGCCAGGCGCGGTGGCTTATGCCTCTAATCCCAGCACTTCGGGAGGCCGAGATGGGCAGATCACCTGAGGTCAGGAGTTCGAGACTACCCTGGCCAACATGGTGAAACCCCGTCTCTACTAAAAATACAAAAATTAGCCAGGCGTAGTGGTGCATACCTATAGTCCCAGCTACTCAGGAGGCTGAGGCAGGAGAATCGCTTGAACCCGGGAGGTGGAGATCGCAGTGAGCCGAGATCACGCCATTGCACTCCAGCTTGGGTGACAGAGCAAGACTCCATCTCAAAAAAAAAAAAAAAAAAAAAA
>NC_045435.1:43889719-44105285 GCF_002776525.5 Piliocolobus tephrosceles
GCATTTGAAGACAGACAAATGAAAATTACCCAATCTAAATAACAAAGAGAAAAAAATTTAAAAAGTGAACATACCTCAGCGACAATACCAAAAAGTCTATAATGTCATCATATCCCAGAAGGAGAGGAGAAAGGATGTGGGTGCATAAAAAAATTTGAAGAAATAACGGCTGAAACTTGCCAAATTTGACGAAAGACATACATTTATAGATTTAAAAAGCCCACAAAACTAAAAACAGAATAAACTTGGAAAAACCCACATACAAATACATTATAATCAACCAAAGATAAAGAAAACAATTTTTGAAAGAAGCCAGAGAAAAACAAAAGATAACAATGAGGGAACAATTATTAGAATGACTGAATTTCTCAAACCATGCAGGCCCGAAGGCTGTGGAACAGAATTTTTAAAGCATTAATTAAAAGAACTGTCTAGATTCTATATCCAGCAAAAATATCCTTCAGAATGAGGGCAAAATTAAGATAAGATATTCCTAGGTGAAGAAAAACTAAGATAATTTATTCTCAGCAGAACTACTCATAAAGAGAAAGCTAAAGAAATTCTTCAGATGGAAAGCAAATGATACCATAGAGAAACCTGGAACCTCAGGAGTCAAGGGAAAGAAACAGAAAAGACAAATACCTGGGTAAATATAATGGACTATTTTTCTTATCTTCAATTCTCTAGAATACGTGTAACTGTTGATAGCAAAAATGTTCACATTTTCTAGCATGTTTATGTTACATAGCAAGGGTCATTTCCTTGGACCATGTTTGTGACAACAATTACAACATGGGGCGAGGGTAAGGGACTTACATGGTGGAAAGAGTCACACGTTCCACTTGAAGTGATAAAACGTTATACCAAAGTAGTCTGTTTTAAAGTTAAGTATGTATATTATGCTTTGAACAATTACTATACAAGGAAGTATAGTCAAAAACTCAAATTAAAATGGAATATTTAAAATACTCAAATAATCCAAAAAGAAGGCAGGAAAGAGAAAACAAAGGGAAAAAAAAATTTTTTTTTTTGAGATGGAGTCTCGCTCTGTCATTCAGGCTGGAGTGCAGTAGTGCAATCTCGGCTCACTGCAACCTCCGCCTCCCGGGTTCAAGCAATTCTCCTGTCTCAACTTCCCAAGTAGCTGGGATTACCGTGCCACCACTCCTGGTTAATTTTTGTATTTTTAGTAGAGACAGGGTTTCACCATGTTGGCCAGTCTGGTCTCAAACTTCCGACCTCGTGATCCACTCGCCTTGGCGTCCCAAAGTGCAGGATTACAGGCATGAACTACCGCATCCAGCTGGGAAAAATTTTTTGAATAATAAAATAGTAGACCTAAGTCCAAATTTATTAATATTTATTAAATATAATGGTCTAACCCAAGGATTAGCAAACAGTAGCTCACAGGTGAATTCTTATAAATAAAATATATAAATATATATTATATATAAAAGATATACAAATACATAACATATAAAATATATAAATATATTATATATAATATATAAATATATAACATATAAATACATAATATATAAAAATCTATAAATAAAATAAAATATTATTAAAAATAAATATTTTTATAAATAAAATGTTATTGGAAAACACCTACACCCATTCACTTGCATCTGGAGTCTAAACAAATTAATTAAAAGATAAAGATTGTCACAATGGATAAAGAAACCAGACCCAACTATATACTGTCTATAAGAAATCAAATTTAAATAGAATGCCATAAGTAAGTTAAAAGTAGAAGTAGGGGAAAAGACATACCATGCATAAACTAATCAAAAGAACAATGGAGTGGCTGTATTAATATGAGGCAAAGTAAGTTACCAGGGGTAAGAAGGAGCATTCCATGGTGATAAAATGATTAATTTGCTTAGAAGATATAGCCATGCTAAATGTTATCTGCACCTAACCAAAAGCCTCAATATACATGAAACTAAAACTGATAGAAGGGAAAGGAGAAGAAATGAACAAACTCATATATATAGTTGGAGACTTCAATGTTCTTCTTTCATTAAACAATAGAATAAGTAGTTCAGAAAACCAACAAGGACATAGAAGAACTGAACACCACCACCAACCAACTGGATCTTATTGACATTCATAGAATACTTCATCCAACAACAGCAGAATACATATTCTTTTCAACAGCACACAGAATAGTCATCAAGATAGACCATATCTTAGTTATAAACCATATCTTAAATTATTAAAAGAATTAAAACCACAAAAAAAAATGCCCCCTGACCATAATGGCATTAAACTTGAAATCAAATACAGAATGATAACAGGAAGATACTCAGAAATTAAACAACACATTTCCAATAATGCATGTGCCAAAGAGGAAGCTTCAAGGGAAATTAGAAAATATTTTGAACTAAGCAAAAACAAAAATAGAATAAAGGTCTCAGGTCAACAATCTGAGCTTCTACCATAAAAAACTAGATAAAAAATAGAAACAAAGATCCAAAGCAAGTGAAGAAAGGAAATAATAAAGATAACAGCAGAAATTAAAAACAAAGAAACAATTGAGAACATAAATGAGCCAAAAACTGTTTTTTTTAAAACAACAACAACAACAACAACAAAATAAACCTCTAGCCAAACTGAAAATGACAAAAGTAGAAAAGACACAAATTGCCAATAATCAGGAATGAAAGAAAGAGTATGATTACAGACCTCACAGACATCAGCAGGCCAATAAGGGGAATCCTACAAACAACTCTATACATGTGACTTTAACTCTTACATGTGACTTGATGCATAAATTTATCTATAGATAAATTTCACAGCTAAGATAAAATGGACAAATTCCTCAAAGCCATGAAGTACCAAAACTCACCTATGAAGAACAAATGATGTTGAAACATTTGGACCTCCATATGCAAAAAAAGAACCATAGACTATACCTCACAAAAACTAACTCATAATGGATCTAAATATAACATAAAACTTTTAAAGTTCTAGAAGATAACACAGAAGAAAATCATGACCTTAGATTAGGCAAATTGTTCTAACATGTGACACTGAAAGCATGATCCATAAAGGAAAATGGATAGATTGAACTTCATCAAAATGAAAAATTTTTGCTGTGCAAAAGACAGTTGAGAATGAAAAGAATAACTGCAGACTCTGAAAAACTATTTGCAAACCACATGTCCAACAAACTTCTATCCAGAACATAGAAAGAATTCTCAAAACTCAGCAGTAAGGAAACAAACACAGCAATGAATAAATGGGCAAAAGATTTGAGCAGACAGTTCACTAAAGAAGATATATAGATGTGAAATAAGATGTTCAACAACATAAGTCATTAGAGAAATGCAAATTAAAATCAAATGAGATATCACTACACAACTATTCAAATGGCTGTTTTTAATACAACATGAAGAGCTGATGAGAGCATGGAGCAACAAAAACTGTCAGTTATTACCAGTGGGAATGCAAAATGGTACAGCCACCCTAAAAAAGTTTCTAATTTCTTATGAAGTTAAAATATATTTACCACATGATCCAGCACATGGTATTAGTATTTACCCAAGAAAAAAACTTATATTAACATGAAAACTGATACATGAATATTTACGATAGCTCTATTTATAATTGCCAATATTGAAAACAATCCAAATGTCCTTAAACAGATAAATGGATAAAAAACTGTGGTACAATGGAATACTACTCAGCAGTAAAAAGGGACATACTAATAAAACATCCACCATGTGGATGAATATCAGAGACACTGCTGAGTCGAAGAAGCCAGGCTCAAAAGTTTACATATGGTATTCTGTTTATATGGCTTTCTAGAAAAGGCAAAACTACAGGGACAGAGAACAGAGTTTCTTGGAGGAATGAAACTGATAATGATAGTGGCTACAGAAATCTACACATGTGTTAAACTCTGGCAACTCTAGACTCCCCAAAAAGTTAGTTTTACTGTATGTGAATTTTTAAAATAATAAAAAGCTGAGTGGACATACCCTCCTAGGTACTTAGAATGGCAATTCCAGAATTTGTGTCTACATACATATGTGTAGGCTGAGCTTTTGAACCACACTGGTAGACTACCGCACTCTTCCAAACTTGCTGGTCGAGGGCCTAACCCTTTGTCAGATAATTTCATCGTATAGGCCTTCCACTTGTGCTTAAAGAAAGCTTAATGCATTTTCTGAAAATGTCTAAGAACCATTTCCTGTTTTAACTCTTACATGTGACTTGATGCATAAAACACTCTATATTCTTATAAATAAACCCAGAATAGTTAGAGTTCATTTATAATCTATTACATGGAATACCAATTATCCCTTAATAAAAAGTGACTTTACATATCCATTTTTTTAATTTGATGGAAATATAAAATCTGTGATTAATTAAATTCATACACAGAGAATGTTGCTATGCAGCCTTTTATAATTATGCTTGTATACGCTAGAGAACAATAAAGAACTGTGCTCCTCTGTTCCATTTCTTTTGCAGGTAAGCAACTACATACATACAGACATTCATTTGTTTCTTTTTTGCCCACTTGGTGGATGATCAGCCTCCTCCACTGGCCAGGGCCATCTGCTGGTCATGCCCATTTGTGACAGTCATGATGTTCCCTTTTTTGTTTGAGTCAGGGGCTGTTAAATTGCCTCTTTCACTGACAGGTAGCTCCCTTACCACTAGGGAGGGTAGGTACCACCCCTTACTCAAAGACAAGCCTACCAGCTGGGCTAGCCAAGTTAGCCTGAGGTCAGTTACTCACTGTATGGTTTATTATTTATTATTTATTCATGCACCCACTCATGCAAGACAGAATGAGATTCAAGATGGCTTATCATGGGCCATCAAATCATCAACACAATAAGATCAAATACAACACACATAGCATCAAACACAGCCAGATAGAAATGATGAAGGGAAAATAAAGACAGAAAAAAAAGTTAAGCAAGACAGAGGTAAAGTTGGTATGCAAGTATGCCCCAAAGCTCTTATGCAGTGGCCATATACAGACCACCAGTTTATCTCTGATCTCACGAGAGTCCAGAGCAAAAAGGAAAAGAATGTTCGGTTACAGATTTGCAGTACCCTCCGGGGAAGAACAAATCCCTTGTTAGAGGACACACATCTTTTAAACACGAGAGAAACTTCTCCCCATAGCCTCACATAGGGTAGTGGGAAATGTCCTCAATAATATTCCTAAAATAAACAAAATAGCAAGTTAGTATTTCACCAAAGAGCAAGTCAGAGGAAATCTACATGGGATGAAAAAGCACCCGACGGCTTCAGTTTTCTGATAGTCTGAGTTCAAGGATGAAATTTAAACTAAAGCGTTGTTTCTCAAACTTCCCCACTGAAGTACCTCCAGCAACAGAGAGCACTCCCTAAAAAGCATGAGGTGCGGCCCACGGCAGCCTACCATACACAGGGAATTTCTATGACGCCTTATTATTTACCTCAAGAAAACATGTCAATTTCGTATTTATTCCATAATGTATCTGTGCCTGTTTTCCTGTAAAACAGTGTTTTAAGTTGTTTACTATTGGAGTGGCAAGGTGCAGGAGAGTTTCCTGACTGCCTTCATGAGTGCTTTAAGTGTGCCTGTTTCTGGAAAGTTAACTGAATTGAGTGGCGCTAACACGGGTTCATCCTCCTGTTTCTTCTTCCTTGTTAGTGGATGATACCTCAAGAACCCAAACTCACATAAATAGGTGGTTACAAATACCAATCGCTTTCTCCTAAAGTGATTTATTCATACACCCACTCAGGCAAGACAGAATGAGATTCAAGGTGGCTTATCATGGACCATCACATCATCAACACAGTAAGGTCAAATACAACACACATAGCATCAAACGCAGCCAGACAGAAATGAAAGTCAATCAGGAAACAAGATGAAGGGAAAATAAACACAGAAAAATAAGTTAAGCAAGACAGGGATAAAGTTGGTATGCTCTCCTAAAGTTGGCCTCCTCTCCTAAAGCAGCGCTTCAGGAACTCTGCTAGGGTGAAAACTTAGGAGAGCACCAAGAATGACCCCAAGAAGATGCACAAAGTCTTCAGGCTATTCTTGGTGAAATGTTGACATGTATGTTCTTCCTGAGAGTTCATCTCTGGGGCCATAGGAGAGATCTGCCAACTAGCACACTCTCATTCACAGTTCAGAAAACTCTCTGATGAGCTTCTTTAGTTTGCATTAATGCGATGATTTTCATCCCTGCAAATAAGAGATTTCTAAGAAAGATGTGATATGTATACATGGTTTTAAAAAAAAAAAAAACCCTCCCTAATAAACAATGAAAAGAACAAATTAATGCAGAAAATCCATCTATTCTGAAATTTTTTAAAAAGTCCAGCCTGCGTTAATTTGAATAAGGACACTGAAAGCCTTCATCCAACTAAAACAAAACAAAGCAAAACCCAGCCATGGCAACGGTAAAAGATGCACTCCAAGACATGTGCAGTGAATGAGATGGGAAAGGCTACTTCACCTGGGTGGGAAGATAATTGAGAAGATGCCACAATTGTACCAGACACCTGTCATTGTTTGGGCCATCCGTTGTCCAAGCCCTCTCCCTTCAGAGTGGATGCAGTGCCCTGCTCCCACTGGAAGGCCAGACGCGGGGCCTTCCCCAGCTACCCTCTGACTGACAGTACCAGTGTTGTGCCAAGCAGCTTCTCACGCCAGGACCCAGAGGGGTCAGCAGCGTGTCCAGCAGTTGTGCCCACCAGCTGCAGCAGGCAGTGTGAAGGAACAGTGGTGGCTCTCTGGCCAGATTGGGCCTCTCCTCAGTCTGGAGAACTGCGTTCTTTCCAATAAATCCCCATTTTGCTAAAGCTGGCCAACATTGGTTTCTGTTGTTGCTACCAAGAACTCCGAAATAACAGGCATGACCCCTTGTGCATTTAACAACACAACTTTGAAACATAAAGCAGAAACTATTGGAAACAGTCACATAAATGGATAAATCCACAAAATTTGCATGGACTTTTTCAGAAATCCATGGATCTAATTGATTTTTTAAAGCTAAAGCAAAAAGAGATCCAGAACTGAGCTGCCCAGCACAGCACAATGGTCAGTAGCCACTTACAACTATCTGAATTTCAACTTAAGCTAATTCAAATTAAATAAAATGGAAAAATCACTTCCTCAGTCTCACTAGCCACATTTCAAATTACTCCACACCACATATGGGCAGTGGTTACCTCTATTGGACAGCACAGATTACAGAACATTTCCCTCATCACAGTGAGTTCTCTTGGACAGCACTGGTATCAAGGATTTAAACAGCATAATTAGCAACTTAAATGTCATAGAAATATAGAACCTTATGCCAAACAAACAAAACCTATACCTTCCTTTTAAACACTTAGAGAACACATACATTGACTAACCATAAATTACAGCAAAGAGGCCAGGCATGGGGGCTCACGCCCGTAATCCCAGCACTTTGGGTGGCTGAGGCGGGCGAATCACCTGAGGTCAGGAGTTCGAGACCAGCCTGACCAACATGGAGAAACCCCGTCTCTACTAAAAATACAAAATTAGCTGGGTGTGGTGGCACATGCCTGTAATCCCAACTACTAGAGAGGTAGAGGCAGGAGAATTGCTTGAACCCGGGAGGCAGAGGTTGCAGTGAGCCGAGATCGAACCATTGTACTCCAGCCTGGGCAACAAGAGCGAAACTCTGTCTTGAACAACAACAACAAAAAATTAGGACAAAGGAAAATCTCAATATATTTCCCAAAATAGAAATTACAGAAGCGATATGTGCTCTCCATAATGCAATTAAATTAGAAGCATTCAGTGAAAGGGTAGTCAAGTGCACATGCGTGTACTAACACATACACTCAGCTGGAGAGGTTAAAACATTTTCCTAAATAAGTCTTGGGTTAAAGCAGAACTTAGGCCTGAGATTGCAAACTATGGAGAAATTTGAACTGCACCAGAAATCTTCTAAAAAGAGGTACTCGGAAGAAATGTATAGCCTTAAGTGCACGTTAGAAGACATTGAAATATGAAAAAAAGGAACTAAGCATCCATTTCAAGAAGATAGAACAAGAGAAGATAAAACAAGCTTGGTTCAAATTAATCTGTCTCTAGCACATTTCAAAGTTTTTGGTTTGAGGTAAGAGATCTAACAGAATTCCCTGGTTTTGGCACTGCTAGTGTAATTGTTGGGTTACTTTATTTTATTTATTTATTTATTTATTTATTTATTTATTTATTTATTTATTTATTTGAGATGGAGTCTCGCTCTGTCGCACAGGCTGGAATGCAGTGGTGCAATCTCAGCTCATTGCAACCTCTACCTCCTGGGTTCAAGTAACTCTCCTGCCTCAGCCTCCCAAGTAGCTGGGACTACAGTTTGGTGCCCCCACGCCCAGCTAATTTTTGTATTTTTAGTAGAGACGGGGTTTCACCATGTTGGCCAGGCTGGTCTCGAACTCCTGACCTCATGTGATCCGCCCACCTTGGCCTCCCAAAGTGCTGGGATTAGAGGCATGAACCACCATGCCTGGCCAAGTGTAGTTGTCTTTGATTGGATTATAATTCCATCCATAAACCACCCCTCTGTGGCCAGGAGGAATGCAGTACTCTGAGTCAGCCAATGGGTTATTTTAAATAAATTACATTGAAAGACATAAAACATTTCTCCCACTCCCAAAATTGAGAAATACATCATGCTGCATGATTCGAAAACTGTTAAGATGTTACCTTTCCCAATCTGATTTATAAATTTAATAAAAATCCAATCAAAATAATACAAATTCTGTTTTAGATTTTTGGTTGGTTTTCATTTTTAGAAATTTCACATTATATACCAAATTAGAAAGAATAATACAATTAAGTCAATCTGACCACACCAATTTCAACAATTTTGCTGTTCTTATTTCCAAACGCACTTTTTCTTTTCTTCTTTTTACTTTTCTTTACTGGAGTACTTTAAAACAAATCTAATAATCAGGTCATTTTATCAAAAAATACATTAATATCCATCTCTAACTGGATGGATATTTTAATATACCTACTGTGTGAAATTCACACCTATGCACATAATCCCTTACTATTGTCTGATATACATCCCAGATTCTAGACTATCTAAGACAGCTTGTTCCATGTGCTTCTTCAGAGCCTGGTTCTGCCATGTATCAGTTGTCAATCCTGAGGCAAGTTAACTAGCTTTTCTGGACCTGTTACCTTTTCTACAAAATGGAGAAAATAATAAATCCTTCGCAGATGATTGTTCAAAAGACTAAATGAGATCACACATTTAAAGCACCTAATACTATCCAATAAATAGTCATTATTATTAACATAACAGATTCTGATATAAATAGAATTACTTCTAAAAACAGTTTATCCCACTTTTGATGTTGCTGAGATTGGTTAGTGGGTTCAAGTATATTTGGGGATTGGGGATTTATTTCATTAGGTTTTGGAGGAAACAAATTCTGTAATCCAGTGTCCTGCCAGTTTTCCTCAAAAGTTCCCACTTTTTCTCCAGCATGTTTGTGATACATACCCAGGTGTGAGAAAGATTGTCTTTTTGGCCAGGCACGGTGGCTCACGCTTGTAATCCCAGCACTTTGGGAGGCTGAGGCAGGTGGTTCACAAGGTCAGGAGATTGAGACCATCCTGGCCAACATGGTGAAACCCTGTCTGTAATAAAAATACAAAAATGAGCTGGGAGTGGTGGCAGGTGCCTGCAAATATGTGGAAGGGTTGAATAACAAGGCCTAATGAACACGTGGAACACCACAGCCAATAGCTACAGGATATATATCCTTTATGAGCACACGCGGACCATTTTCAAAAATTAACTTCAAAATGCTGAAACTAGGCTGGGCACTTTACACACATTATGTTCTTTAGTTATCATAAAATTGTTAAAAAGGCGTCCAAGCTGGAAATCTTCCATTTGTCCCTCCACACTCACCCGCTACCCTTCCCCACCTCTCGCTGTGTCCTTCCAGGATGGCCTCTATAGACAGCATTAATGGTTCCTTTCCTCTCTGGCTTCTGGTTGGTTCAGTTAGCAGGAGGAAAGAGCAGGAAATTATCAGGTGAGAAAAAGGAGAGTCAGGGTATATCATAAACATTTACAATTTTATGTAGATTGTGATGCTTTGACATCTTAAGAGGCCTTTCTGGTTGGGGAATGATTGCCCTCCCCAGGCTGGACAGTCCTTAAGGACAAGAAAGGGCTCTGCCTAGAGCACGTGTTTGCTGTGCACACGAGCCAGCCCAGAGCCACACCTCCTCTGTCTGGCCCCGACACCCCAGGAGACAGTGTGCCTCTGCCTTAGTCATCCCAGGGCCAGGCACCAGGCAACTAGCGACCACTCCTGTCCCACACCCACTGAAATTATTCAAACCAGCCAGTCCTAAGGTGTCCACTCTCCCCTGCCTGGACTCTCACCTTCCCCTCACTCCTGTCTTCTGCCTCCTGCCTCTGGGATCTGTGAGGATAAGAAACCTTGCTTCCCTGAGCCTCTCCCTTGCTTCTACCTGACTTTCACATAAAAAGAGAAAAAAATGCAAGGTATTTGCCCTCCCTGCTGCCTCCCTGCTGAGGACGGCTATGTCCGTCTTTCTCTGCCCAAGCCAGGTGCTGCTCCCCAGACAGGTCCCCTGTTGCAGCTCCAGTGCTCACTTCCTCCCTCGCCTTCCAGGTCTAGGGACAGTGACAGCCCCTTGCTGTGATTAGTCCTGGGTACCGTGCCATCCCCCTTGGGCCTTCCTAAGCCCTGCTCACAGTGTTCTAAAGGTCCCTTGACTGAACCGTTCATGTTGCCCAGGTGGCGTGTGCTGTGTTTCCACAGGACCCCAGCTGACAGCGTCCCTATCTCAAACACAAGCTCAGAGGGCAGCGCTAGCCCAGGGCCACATGACTCCAGCCGCGCCTCCTCTATGGGGCTGGAAATAGGGCAGTTTCAACCCTTGTTCGCATCATTGCTAAATCATTTGTATGGCACTGGAACACTTTTCCATCTGGAGACAACGGCATGCCCTATTAGAACTTCTTGAATACTTTTTGACTGAATTGTGAACGTGGCTTTTCTTCATTTCTTAGAAGTCAGGAACACTGTCTTCCATTTAAAGTATCTTTATTCAGTTGTTAATTAATTTTTGGTGTTTAAGTCCTGCTGTGATTTGAGTTTCTTCTCTCTGAAACTCATGTTGAAATTTGGTCCCCGGTGTGGCGGTGGGAGGTGTCTGGTCATGGATCCCTCATTAATAGATTAATACCCTCCCTTGGGGGTGAACTTGGGCTCTCATAAGAATGGATTAGTTCCTGGGAGAGGGGGCTGTTAAAAACAGTCTGGCGGCCGGGCGACGTGGCTCACGCCTGCAATCCCAGCACTTTGGGAGGCCAAGGCAGGCAGATCACAAGGTCAGGAGTTCGAGACCAGCCTGATCAACATCATGAAACCCCGTCTCTACTAAAAATACAAAAATTAGCCAGGCATGGTGGCACGTGCCTGTAATCCCAGCTACTCAGAAGGCTGAGGCAGCAGAATTGCTTGAACCCAGGAGGCAGAGGTTGCAGTGAACAAGATTGTGCCAGTGCACTCTAGCCTGGGTGACAGAGCAAGACTCTGTCTCAAAAAAAAAAAAAGAAAAGAAAAACAGTCTGGCTTTCTTGGTTTCTCTCTTTTACTCCTTCCCTGTCCCAGTGACCTCTTTGCAAACACCCACTCCCCTTCCATTTTCTGCCATGAGTTGAAACAGCCAAGGCACCCACCAGATGCAGATCCCCAGTCTTGAACTTTTCTGCCACCAGAATTGTGAGCCAAATAAATGTCTTTTCTTGATAAACTACCCAGTCCTAGGTATTCTGTTACAGTAACAGCAAGTGGACTAAGATATTGCCTTTTGGAGGAAGTTACTCAGTATGGTGCTGATGGCCTCTGAATTTAATACCCACATAAGATTTTTGTCTTCCCACTTTGCTGTTTTTCAGATCGCCATGAGGTTATCTCCAAAGAAATATTGGAACTGGACCCGTGGGAAAACCAGTGGAATGTTGTAGCCATCAACGTCCTCATGCATGACAGTTATGATGTCTGCCTGGTGGCCAGGATGAATCCCCGAGACCTCATCCCCCCGCCTTCAGATTTGGTGGAAGAAGGCAATGAGCACTGAGGTGACCTTGCTGGAGGACCTCCCGCTGTGGCTGCAAACAAGGCCTTCAGAACGGAGAGGGCCCACAGCATCTCTGTCATGCCAGTCATATGCACTGCATGCGTAGTGGCCTGTGTGTGAAGAAGCAGTGTGTGCCGGGCACTGGGCGGGGGGCATGGGGAGTCTCCCTTCAGGGACTTCTCAGTCTGATAGGGTAAATGAGACACTACAAGGAAGAGGTGATGATGGCCACAGGAGGGGCACAGGGCCACAGGAGGGCAACAGATGGAGGGTCTCACTCTGCTGGGGACTCACACACAGCATTGCCAAGGAGTAGACCTTTGACTGGAGCCCCAAAAGGATGAGGAGGAAGCGGTCCCATGGGGGCAGTCGATGATGAGTTCATGGCAATAGCCAAGCAAGGGCCCAGATATGGAAAGCTCGTACCTGTCTGCAGACCCTGGCTGGGCCAGATTGCCTGGGGCACAGGGTTTGCAGTCAAGGCTGGAAAAATAGGTTGTAGCTAGATGACCAGTGCCTGAAAGAATGAGGAGTTGGACCTGGTCTGTAAGCCAGGGAATTAATTGTCTCAAAATAGTGAGTTAAGGGAGACTTCTCTCTGTGCTCTGTTCCAGCTTCAGTCTTATAAACACCGGCCATTCTCCTTCAGAATCCCCTTCTACTGAAGCAACGCCACCCAGCCCCTAACAGCCGAGACACTCAAGCCAGACCATAGTGGCCAGAGAATCCTGTCCTGGGCTGACTCTCTCTGGGACAGGAATGTGGGGTTTTCTGTCCACTCCAGGTGGAGCCTGGTCCACTCCGGGGCTGGCAGGGGGTGTCCTGGAGTGGGCTTACCCAGGCTGCCTTTGCCCACCTCTCAGACACATACGACCTTCTGTAGGGTAGTCCTGGCTGAACAGGACTGGCCCAAGCCACCCAAGCCAGGGACAGAGCAGGCTCTGGCTGAGGACAGGGGAAGTAGCATCTCCTCCAGCTGCTGCCACCCCCGTGGCCCAGCCTTTGCAATAAAGATGGAGCCACCCACTTCAGCCCACAATTGAGCATAATCAGAAGACAGTCACTCCCAAAATACATGTTAGAAACGACATTTAAATGACACATGGGAAGTCCGTCTATCTTACTTCCCATCTCTAATTCTGGAAGCACAGTGGAGTCAATGAGTGCATCTTCATAGCTGTTCTTCAGCAACTTCTCCAAAAAGTTTCACATTGCACAAGGCTCTTTCGGAAGCAGGAGTGGTCAGTAAATTCAGAGGGAGACAAACCCTAAGTAGAGACAGCTTTGTTTGGGCTGAGCTGTGTGACTGTGATGACCGCTAGCCTGTGCCCCTAGGTTCCAGCTGCCCACCAGGCAGGACAAGCAGGTCTTGCCAAAACTGGAGGCTGTTGGAAACCTATTTCTGCCACCAAGGAGAGGGACCAGGAGACCCAGCGTAGGTTGGCCCCAAGTAGGCTCGACTCTGGGAGGGTGGGGGCCCTGCCTTTCTCTTTGTACTTGTGCCCCAAGTGCACTCACAGTACCTGGCGTGTGGGTGACATTTTGGATGGCCAGCATGGGGCAGTGTTTCTCAGCCAGAGGGCCTGGGCCCCGAGCATGTCCAGGAATCTGAGTTAAAGTGAGCTTACTCTTTCCCCAGTGGATGGTCATGATTGATCTGTGCGTTCTTTTTCTTGATACAAAGATGTTCCTCCTAGCTGCTGTGTTGACTGTTGGCGACCAGGGTTGAGGATGGCCTCCGCAGGGCCTCCACTTCCCTGCATTCCTCTTCACAGAGTCACTGGGCCTACTCCACCTGCTTGAACAGTCCAGAAAGCTGCCACATCTCCCTGGCTCAAGGAGGCCTTGTTGGCATGTCATGGCACATCTCCTAGATGTTCAAGATCTGGGCTCCAGCCCCAGCTCTGCTAGTCAGCTAACCATGTGAACTCGGGCAAGATGACCTTTCTAAAGCCTCGTTTCCATTTCCCTCATATGCAGAGTTGAAGGAAAATATTAATACCTACTTTATAGGATTGGTGTGAGGATTGAGTAAGTGCTGAGCAAAGTGTCTATGAAATCTTGAAATAATAAGCATGTTTCAGCTGCTATTATTATTATCATCACTGTCATTATCGTTGCAGTCAGCACTTCCCAAAGCAAGGTGCCCAAAACAGATTCAGTGCTTTGGTGCAGTCCCTTGGGATTTAGGGGCAGATGTGCATATGGCTTGAGATGGTTCTTTTTTTCTTTCTTTTTTTTTTTTTTTTTTTTTTTTTGATGGAGTCTCTCTCTGTCACCAGGCTGGAGTGCAGTGGCATGATCTCAGCCCACTGCAACTTCCATCTGCCTGGTTCAAGTGATTCTCCTGCCTCAACCTCCAAAGTAGCTGAGACTATGGGCGCCCACCACCACGCCCAGCTAATTTTTGCATTTTTAGTAGAGACAGGGTTTCACCATGTTGGCCAGGATGGTCTCGATCTCTTGACCTCGTGATCTGCCCGCCTCGACCTCCCAAAGTGCTGGGATTACAGGTGTGAGCCCCTGTGCCTGGCTGAGATGGTTCTTAATTTCCCATACCCTGTTGCTTGGCTCCTCCAGTTGGCGGCTGAGAGTCAAGCAAGGGTTTACTCGGATCTGAGGCCCCTAATATCCTCAATGGACACATTCAGAGCCCTGCGGCAGCTCAGCAGAGACACTTGAGGGTCACACTGGGTGAGACCATCACCTGCCTGTGGGAGGCCAGATAAATGGGTAAACACCATTCCTGTCGAATGCGAGGTCTGGGCAGTGTCCCAGTGGAGATTTCCAGAGACTGCTGAGGGAGGACCGAGAAGGGGCATGACCTCTGCTGCAGCCAGGATGGCAGTGACCAGGAGCTGGCTTAGCACTGAAGGGAGGCAGGCATCAAGGGCAGGATTTCTCAAACTTCTTCTGAGGAATCCCTGAGGCTGAAACTGGTGCTTCACAGATTTCACATGTCTGATCTTGATTTTTCTTTGATTCCATACAACAGATTGCGTGCCTGGGTTAGTGCCTATTTTAAGTTCTTGGTGCTTCTTGTCTGACTTCTGTATTTGCAATTAAAAAGAACATGACCCTCCCCACCTGCAGCCAGATACTGTTAGAAATTCAACTTTGAAATATATTCCTATCACTCCTGTTTTCACTTTAATAGAAGGCTGTTGCAGTACTGCACGATGGGCTCTTATAAAACTTCTACTATCTGCTAATTCTTATCTTTGTGACAGGACTGTTTGACACTGAGCAAGGAAACACAATAAGGAAGTAATTTGGATGCTGGCAGAAGCCTGCAGCTGTCAACCACAGCCTGCCCCAGTGTGTTCAACACGGTGGCATTGTTCTCCCTGACTTCATAATGAGCAAATGCTTCACATTTGAACTTACAGAATAAATTTTTACTAATAAAAGATCACTTTCATCTTGTTTTTCACACTGCAGTTCCAGGAGATGCTGAGGGTCCCTTGAGTTGGGGAGTGGCAGCCAGGGGACAAGCAGCAGCAGGCCCGGGGCAGGGCCGCGAGATGGCTGGGGCAGCAGGGGCATCCCCAGGGTGCTGCACAAGAGGGCAGCCAGGAAACTGGGGAGAGGCTGGGCACGGTGGCTCATGCCTGCAATCCCAACACTTTGGGAGGCTGAGGCAGACGGATCGCCTGAGGTCAGGAGTTCGAGACCAGCCTGGCCAACATGATGAAACCCCGTCTCTAGTAAAAATACAAAAATTAGCCGGGTGTGGTGGTGCACGCCTGTAATCCCAGCTACTTGGAAGGCTGAGGCAGAAGAATCACTTGAACCCAGGAGGCAGAGGTTGCAGTGAGCTGAGACCCCACCATTGCACTCCAGCAACAGGAATGAAAACTCCGTCTAAATAAAAAAATCAAAAAGGTACACACCATTCACAAAAGACCTGGAGGCCACACCAAGAGTTGGGTCTTTACACCCCAGCAACACGGTCTCGGGCAAGGAAGTCTTCTAAGAACATTATCCACAGCCTAGAGCCACTGAGCAGGGTGGAGCAGGCCTGGCAGCCTGGCAAGACGTGTACTGGGGACCAAGGTGGGGGGAGGCTGGGCAAATCTGAGCAGTGAGATCAGAACAACAGTGTGGGTTGGGTGCAGCCCAGGATGGAGGATATCTGTGTTTGCTGTCAGATTCAGAGAGCAGGGACAGGCCAGAATTTTGTCCAGAAAAGAATGGCCAGTCAGCCAAAATCAAAGACCAGAAAATCTTTCAGGGAGTACCCTATTGACAAGGGGACCTGCCTCTCCATCAGTGTTCCTAAAACAGAGCCACTACCCAGTGGCTTCGGCTGTTCACCCTTGGCCCACCTGGGGCACCAAGAGACAGAAGAGGAGGCCCTGGGGTGTACAGTCCTGTCACCCACTTTGCCTACCTAGCAGACAGTCGGGTGTGTCCCTGTTCTTCCTCAGTTACAGACACAAGGACCCTGACCCAGCTTATATGCCCAGCACAACCCAGGCATAACAATAAACATAACAATCCCATTCCTTTACCAGGGGTTAGTTAGACATGGCCATGTGGCACAATCCCGGCCAAAGAGACATAAAGGCAAGTTTGCAGAGGGGCTGGGGAAAGTTTCTCTCACCTTTGAAATTGATGTTGAGGAAGAGATGGGCTATTTGCTGCTTAGGAAGTCCGCCTGCCCCCTACAACTGCAGCCACCGCCCTGCAGTAGTAACAGAGGTGGCTGGAGACAGCTGCAGGTGATCCACAGAGGGGGACGGGCCCTGCAGAATCCGGGGCCTTGGTGATGTAACTGAGCCACTAAACCAACCAGGTAGGAGGCTTTTTGCCAGGTGCTAATTGTTACAATAAATGTTTCTTATTGTTCAGGCCACCTGGAGTTACTTGTAGCCCAGGATTTCCTAAGTAGTACCCCAACCTTCCCCCACAATGCCACCTTCTCTTAGGATGGCATTTGTTACCCCTGCCAACAAGGAGGACTCAGACAGTCCCTGGTCCCTGGGATGTCAGGTGACAAGGTTGTCATTCACTGCAGTAGGGTAGCTTCTTCAGGGCTACTGAAAGCTGATGGTTTATGAACCTGAGTCACTATTGCTTTTTCTCTCAGATCTTCAACATATTTGTTTGTTTACTACAAGTCCCACCCAACACTCACTTTGGTAAACGTCTTATTGGAACGCAGCCATGCTCATTCATTTCTGCATCATCCGTGGCTCCTTTCTGTATTGTCTATGGCCATTTGCAGAGAAAGCTTGCCAACTGCTGGTGTATTCCATCAAATTTTCTTTTGATGGAAGAAAAATACTGTACTAAGGGAATACATGTACTATAAAGGAATATATATGCATATTCCTTTATGATAATTACACATGCATACACACACACACACACACGACATGGTTCTAACTTATTCTTTCACCAACAATATCTCTTAAAGACAGTGCTCCATATGGGAGCGTGTGGATCTGCCAGTTTCTAACACCTGCACAGTATTCCATCACGGGTGTAGCAGAATTTTGTTAGCAAGTCACCCAGAGCTGCAAATTCCCATTGTTTCCCATAGCTGTTGCTTTGGTGGGCCACAGGCGTAGGGGCATCTGACCATCCCCTCTTTTGCTAGGAGTTGGCAGTTGTTTAGAAGGTGACCTTTACAGTGTACTTAGGTTTTCTGTGGGTGCTCAGGAGCACCAGAGACAGCCCTGGGAGGCTCCCGTTGTGCTGTGAGTGGCTTCAAGCCACTTGGAGGCACTTGGGCTTATTGAGAGATGTGGCAGGTGGTAGCCAAGTGAGGAGGCAGGCCAGCCTCACACCAAGCCTGGTCTCCACGGCAGAGAGGAGCCCAGGAACGGAGTGGACGGCCAGCCTGGAAAGGAGAACTTGGAAGCCACACTCGCCCTGCAGCACTGAGACACTCAGGAGCCCATGATCCTCTACCAGCCGTGAAGCAGCGGAGAAACTCACAGCCCGAAACGCAACCGAAGCCTCCAGCTCCATGGCCAGACATGGGTGGAGGCAGAGGGAAGACCCACAGCCAGCCCGCAGTCTCCCTGCAGCCTCGTGTCTGCCCTCTTTCGGCCACTGGCCTGCAGGGCGCCCGGCATCCTCAGGGTGAAGCGTCTGAGGGCTGAGCCATGATGAGGGTGGCCCCGGAATGGCAGGGAGCAAAGTGTCCCCAAGGCTGGGAACCAGCAGGCCCAGCTCCAGGGCAGGCCTCTCCGTCCCCCTTCTCCAGCTCTGCGGAGCATGTGCTGGTGCTGATCAGGACTCCCGGAACAAAGCAGGAGGCCACCCCGCCATGGAGGATGGTCTGGGGGAGGACAGTCATGGCGATGACCTCAAGGCACTGGTCACACACTCAGCATTTTCTGAGCCCTTTTCAGCACCAGCACAGCACTGGGCAGGGAGGTGAAAGATGAGACACAAGGCCCTGCCCTGAGCCTGCTCGCCTCCTGGAGGAGAGGGAATATGCAGACGCAGAGGTTACACAGCAGGCAGAAGGCCACACTGTCCTCACTTGTGTTCGCTTCCTGCCACCACCAGAATACATGACCACAAATTTAGTGGCTTAAAACAAATTTACGTTCTTGCAGTTCCGTAGTTCAGAAGCCCAAAATAGATCTCCGTGAGTCAAAATCAAGGTGTCCACAGGGCTGCGTTCCCTCTGGAAACTCTAAAAAGAATCCACTTCTTTGGAAGCCTTTTTCAACCACTGGAATCCGCCACCATTTCATGGCTTATGACCTGTCCTCCACCTTCCAGGCCAGCAGCTGAGCCACCCAGCTTTGCTTTTTCATCACACCTTCTTCTCTGACCCCTCTTCCACTTTTCAGGACCCTGGGGTTACACTGGGCCTGTCTGGACAGCCCAGGATGCTCTCTCTGATCGGCAGCCCCAGTCCCCCTGCTGTGTGATGCCACCCACTTGGGAGGTTCTGGCTTCTGTGGACCTTTTAGGGGAAACATTATTTTGCCTACCACAACCCCCAAATCCCCATGAAGTGCGGTCATCACAGATGTGCACATGCAGCGTTTATAGGAGTTCACATACACACCAAGGTTGGGAACCCAGCGAGGAGGGAAAAAGGAGCACACACACAGATGCCTGGTCCTTAGAGCACACTGCCTTGGGACCTCCGTGACCAGCAAGGGCATGCTGAGAGGTTCTGGGAGATCCTCTGCTCCGTGGAGGAGCTGGAGGAAGCACGCAGGCCTGGGGCTGGCGGCGGCCCTCTTCCAGCCGCAGATGAAGCTCACAACATGGAAGGAAAATAGCAGAGCAAGAAGAACTCAGGCCACTGACGACATCACTGTGCCCCTGAATGAAAGCAGGCCCGAAGCCTGCTGCACCTCTGGCCCTCCCAGGTTTCGAGCCAACACATCACATTCCCTTGTGCGTAGATTTGTTGTTTCTTACATCCCAAGATATTTTGAGGATGGTGCAAAAAGTGGGATGTTATAGGCAGGATGCGGGGAGCAGGGTGGAGGCTGCCCCAAGGCCACACTCCAGGCTGAGAAGCTGGCATTCAGGCTCTGTGACTGTGCTGCCATGGGCTGAGCTGTGTTCACTGCACCTGGGACAAGGCCCACTGCAGATGGAGGCTTAACATTCAAAAGCGCCTGTTGAGAAAGACTCCTGATGTTGGAGCATGAGGCTGCCTCATGGGGCCCTTATTGTCTGTCTCTTGGGACCTCCAATAAGGCCCTATGGGGCAGAAACAAGCTACTTTGAAAGTGGTCCATTAGAAAACAGGAAGGAAAAAAAAAAATATGCTTATTAGGAGATGCCCTTCCTGGGAAACTGGGTAAAGGCTACCCAGGATCTCTCTGGTATTATTTTTTATAACTGCATGAGAATCTACAACTATCTCAATTTTTTAAAAAAATTAATTTTTAGAAGGAGAGTGAGAGATGCCCCTTCTACCTACAGACTATAGTAAAAACAGACCCCTGACCCCTTCGGGATTCTGGCAGGAACATGTAAACTAAGATCATGTAGCCTGGGCCCCTGGGTTCCTAACCTGGCTCCACTCTTTCCTTATGTGACCTTGGGGAACTTAGACACCCTGCTCTTCACGTTTCCCATCTATGAAAAGGGAATAATGATGGTACTACCTAATAGGGTTATTATGATAATTAAATGAGATAATACATGTGACATCTTAAAACGGTGCTTAGCATGGTAAGTGCCCCAAAATGTCAGGTCACGATAGTGGCCGTCATAATTCAAAGGTCTGGAGAAGTAGAAACAAAAATGGGGGGGCTCCACAGGAGATAATATTGCAGCCCCAGATAAGTCTTACCCTCCAAGAAGATATTTCCTCCCTAAAACAAACAAAAATGAATTATGAAAAAGAATAGAGAAAAATAACTACTAGAAATTTTTTTTGTTTTTTTTTTTTTGAGACGGAGTCTCGCTCTGTCACCCAGGCTGGGGTGCAGTGGCCAGATCTCAGCTCACTGCAAGCTCCGCTCCCGGGTTTACGCCTTTCTCCTGCCTCAGCCTCCCAAGTAGCTGGGACTACAGGCGCCCGCCACCTCGCCCGGCTAGTTTTTTGTATTTTTTAGTAGAGACGGGGTTTCACCGTGTTAGCCAGGATGGTCTCGATCTCCTGACCTCGTGATCCACCCGTCTCGGCCTCCCAAAGTGCTGGGATTACAGGCTTGAGCCACCGCGCCCGGCTAGAAATGTTTTAACATGAGAGCCACAATAAAAGTTTCAATGGAAGAACAGGAAAATAAAGGGCAAGAAAACGGCCCAGAAAGTGAAAATACAAGAACAGAGAGAGAGAAAAGACCTAGAGAATCAACCCAGGAGACCAACAGCCAGCACTTGGGAGTCTAAAAAGAGGACAGAGACCAAAAGAAAGGAAAAGGCCCAGCAAAAGGCAGGCTTTCCCCAGGACTCACCTCTCACAGCAAGTGTGCAGTAGCCCACATGAGGCTCCTCATGGGAAATTTCAGAACTTCCAGATGAAGTGAAAACCTAATAGTGTTGGGTGGGTGGAGTGGGTAACGTTTAAAGGGATGAGAACTGGACCGTGGTGCAGTGACTCATGCCTATAATCCCAGCACTTTGGGAGGCCAACGTGGGAGGATCACTTGAGGCCAGGAGTTTGAGACAAGCCTGGGCAATACAGTGAGACCCCATCTCAACTAAAAAATTGAAAATTAACCAGCTGTGGTGTCACATGTCTGCAATCCCAGCTTCTCAGGAGGCTGAGGCAGGAGGATCGCTTAAGCCCAGGACTTTGAGATTATAGTGCACTATGATCGTGCCACTGCACTCCAGCCTGAACAACAGAGCTAGACTTTGTCAAAATAAAGTTAATTTAATTAACAAATTAAATTAAGTAATGAGAACTGGAGTGGCATCAGGTGCTCAAAAGCTAACACTCCCAGCACTTTGGAAGGCAGAGGCAGGAGAAATGGTTGAGCCCAGGAGTTCAAGACCAGCCTGGGCAACATGACAAAAACTCCAACTCTAAAAAGAAAAACAAAATTAGCCAGGAACAGTGGCACATGTGCCTGTAGTCCCAGCTACCTGGGAGGCTAAGGTAGGAGTATCCCCTGAGCCCAGGAGTTTGAGGCTGCAGTGAGCTGTGATCATACCACTGTACTCCAGCACTGGGGTAAAAAAGCAAGATCCTGACTCTATTTAAAAAAAAAAAAAAAACCTAACACATCCTGGAGATTAAAGGAGCAAAACCTTTAAAATTCTGTGGGAAATTCGTTTTCCAACTATATTCTTATTCCCAGTCTTACCATTCAACAAGAAAGAGAGCATAGCAAAGTCATTTTTAGACATGCAAAAATTAGAAAACATTTTTTTCCAGTTGTCTATTGTTGTGTAACAAACTACACCCAAACTTAGCAGCAACTCTTTTATCACATCTTATGATTTCATGAGCCAGGAACCCTGATATGGCTCATCCTGGTGATTTATCTGTTCTATATGGCATCGACGGAGGTCCTCGGTGGCTTTCAGGCCTAGCATCCCTCACAGGCCTGGTAAGTTGGGAGGATAGCTAGAAGGCTGGACCCAGCTGGGACACTATGACCTCTCCAATATGGCAGGTTCAACTGGAACTCTATGGTTCTCCTGCATGGCTGGCTCAACTGGGACCCCATGGCCACTCTAACATGGTAGGGTCAACTGGGACTCCATGGCCTCTTCAACAATGCAGGCTCAGCTGGGACCCCATGGCCTCTCCATTATGGTGTTTCAACTAGGACCCCATGGCCTCTCCAACATTACAAGCTTAACTGGAACTCCAAAGTCCCCCATGGTGAGCTCAGCTGGAATCCCCTGGCTTTCCAATATGGTGGGCTTAACTGCCACCCCATGGCTCTTTAACTTGGTGAGCTCAACTGGGTCCCTGTGTGGCCCTCCAATATGGCAGATACACAGGTCCAAGAGTAAGTGTTCCAGCGAGAAAGGCAGAAGCAGCAGGGCCTTGCATGACCCACCCTCAGAAGTCTCTTAATGTTACTTCCACCGTACTTTATTAGTTGAAGCAGTCACAAGTTTCAGACCCAAGAGGAAGGACATAGACCCACCTCTCAATGACAGAAGAACCAACAAATGTGCAGCCATGTTTCAAAACTGCCACGTCTACCATTCATGTGCTTCTTAAGAGGTTCCTTGAGGATGTGCTCAAGCAGAATAAGGTAGTAAACCAAGGAAAAGGAAGACATGCACCAGGAAACAGTGGATCCTACTAGGATAGTCTTGGGAAGTCCCAGGCTGACCAACTCACTGTGGGCCAGAGAGCACCCACTCCGGGTGGGAGAAAGAGAAAGAACTCCAAGAAGGAGTTCAATATAAAAGCAAAAACAAAAACAGTTAGAGGCTAGACGGGTTATTGATGAAATGAAAGAAGATGGGAAAGGAATTAAGCATGTAAATAGAGAGAATTCTGCAGTGAAAACAAGAGGCAAATTATGACTATAATAAAAAAAAATGGGGTAGGGTCGGGCACGGTGGCTCACACCTGTCATCTTGAAAATTAACCAGCTGTGGTGTCACATGTCTGCAATCCCAGCTTCTCAGGAGGCTGAGGCAGTTTGGGAGGCCAAAGTGGGCAGATCATTTGAGCTCAGGAATTTGAGACCAGCCTGGGCAACGTGGGGAAACCAGATCTCTACAAAAAATACAAAAATCAGCTGAGCATGGTGGTGCACACCCATAGTGCCAGCAACTTGGGAGGCTAAGGTGGGAGAATTGCTTGAGCCCAGGAAGTCAAGGCTGCAGTGAGCCATGATTGCACCACTGCAATCCAGCCTGGGTGACAGAGTGAGAGAATGTCTCAAAAAAAAAAAAAAAAAAATGGGGATAAACAAATGGAAGTGCACCACTTGGGTCTGCAATGAATATTTACATAGCCATAATATCTAAGCACCATATAACTATTTAAAAAAAATAAAATTAACTCTTTGGGGAGGGTGGAGGAGGAGAGCGGTGTAAAGAAAGAAATCTTCGGCCAACCAACCTGTAATACCCGAGATCAACAAACTAAGACACAGCAACATAAACCTGTTCTCTAGAAACATGGTTAACCAAACAATAACAACAACAACCCCAGCTGAACATTTCACTCAGCTGCCTCTGAGGAATGGGCCTGGACAGAGGCTGGGGCAGGGGCTACTTGTGTAATTATCAGCTTTTTGGAATTTTTGCACGCATGTACTGATTTGTAAAATGCTAAGTGTTTGACATTTAAAATGTGTTAAAATAAAGGGGTGTCTAAAGGGTCTCATTGGTTCCTTAGCATAATAGATTCTCTGGGCCAGACAGGACCTTAAAGATGTTCTCCTGGGAGGTCGCCAGCCTCACCAGCATCAGGGGACTGGACAGGGACTTCGGCGTGAGACCACTGGAGCTAACAAGGAGCCCATCTCTGCAATGCTGATGGCTGCTGAACCCACAGTGTGTGTCCTGATCAACCCCTGATGTTTGTTCAAATGGCCCCACATGGCTAGGAAGACCAAAGGTCAGAGAAAAAGGAGTGTAATTAATTAGCCATGAAGTGACCTATTGATCAGATGCTTGCTGCCTGCGGGACAGATAGCCAGATCAGGCTGAGCCATCATTCACTCTGAAAGCGGGAGTCTGGTCCCTAAGCCTTGGGCCGCTTCTCTCCTGGCTTTGCTGCCTGCATAACCTGGCCAGTTCACTGTCACTTTTGGTCGGGGAGTGGGTGTGAGTTACCCCCATCTGTCCTGGGGCCCCGGGGTTGGCTGTTCCCAGAAAGCCTGATTTATTCTGCTGAGATGTGAAGTCTCCATTCCCTTGTATTTAAAGCCTGCAACTGACCTGGCCCCCAGAAGCCATTTTCCTCCATAGCTTCAAACGTCACTGCCAGTTCATCTGACAATATTTGTTGCCTCTTCTCAGCACGGGGCTGGCACAGGGGTCCCGGGGGTTCAGGATTGCCCCCAAGCTGGGGAAACAGGCATGGTCTTGATCATTTAGGCCCTGCTATCTGCCCCGAGATAGAGGAGCTGAAAGGGCAGGGGCTGAAATGGCAGAGGCTGGGCTGGAGGTGAGAGACAGGCCCTCTCAGACGCCATGGGTGCAGTAGGAATTGGCAAAACCTCTGGGGGACAATTTGACAACAGGATACATTTTAAACACCCATACCCTTTGCCCAGCAGGTGTTTCTGTAAAAGCATCCTACAGACAGACTCCCACGGGCACACAAAGGCATCACCAAAACATGCCAGCAATGTCTGGAAACAAGCTTAGTGCCCATCCACAAATGATGCCATAGCTGTGCCATGCATACCCTGCAGGAACTAAAACAGACAAGGCTGATGGGTAGAGCTGTGGAACTCACTCCAGATTAAGCTGTTAAGTCTGGTAAACAGGATGAGGAGGTGTCTGTACAGGAAACTACCATTTGTGTAAAAAGGTAGGGGATATATGTGCAAATGAGCTTTTGTATGCACAGAACCTTCTAGAATAACACACAAGAAACAAGACACTGATAGACACAGACAGGGGTGGGAAGGTGGTTTACTTCTCAGTGTACATCCGCTTGAACTGTCTGGCCTTTTAATGTGCACATAAAATTTTTTAAAAATAAGTGTTGGTGAGGATGTGGAGAAATTAGAACCCTTGTGCACTGCCAGTAGGAATGTAAAATGTTGCGGCCACTGTGGAAACTAGTTTGGCGGTTCCTCAAAAACTTAAATTAGTATTACCATATGTTCCAGCAATTCCACTTTGGGTGTATTCCCAAAAGAATTGAAAGCAGAGACTCAAACAGATTTGTACACCAGTATTTATAGCTGCACTGTTTACAGCAGTCAAAAGGGAGAAGCCACCAAGCCTCCACCGATGGATGAACGGATCAACAAAATGCGCCTGTCCATGCAATGGAATATGATTCAGCCTTAAAAGGGAATGAAATTCTTACACATGCTACAACATGGATGAAACTTAAGCCAGATACAAAAGGACAGATATTAGATGATTCTACTTGTATGAAGTACACAGAGTAGTCAAATTCAGAGAGATAGAAAGCAAATGGTGGGTGTCAGGGGCTGGGGAGGACGAATGGGGAGCTGTTGTTTAATGGACATGGGGTTTGCAAGATGAAAAGACTTCTGTGGATGGACAGTGGTGTGGCTGCACAACAATGTGAATGTATTTAATGCCACTGAATTATGTATTTTAAATGGTTAAGACGGTAAATGTTATGTTTTGTGTATTTTACTGCAGTAAAAAGTCTTTCGCTGATACATTTCCTGAGCAATTCTGGAGGTCAGCTAGGAGCTCCGCTCCAGGGAAGCCTCCCGTCTGAGGCAGCCAAGACTCCATGGCAGAAGGATGGCCTCCTTCTTCCCCCAAAGCCAAGACTCATGATTCTGGGAACCCATAGCTTCCACCACAGAAAAGCCGCTGCTCCCTCCATGAGGCCTAAGACCTGGCCACTTACACATTTGCAGTGGAGTCCTCTGTTGTCCCTGAAGCAAGCCAGGGGCAGCAGCTCTTGAGGACACGCCACTGCCTGTACAACTGCAGAGCTGAGCACTATTCTGTCCCTCAGCACCCAGGAGCGCTGCCATGACCGGTGAGCCAGACAAGCATCGGCTCCATTGACTTGCTGTGTCTGCACTCACAGACCCCATGGACTTGCTGTGTCTGCACTCAACTGAGTCAGCACTCTTAACAGAAGCAACCGACACATCGGTGCACGTCAGCTTCTGCTCATCAGCCACTGGGGATCCAGAAGGGAAGAGGAGGCCCAGGCAGAGGGCAGAGATCGAGATCTGGTGTCCTTGTTCTGCAGATGGCAAATGCCTCTTATCTAAGCAGGATTCTGGAGTTGCCACATGTGTGGGCTCATGCCGCCATCACAGTTGCCCACGTAAGATTGGGGTAATTATTCCCATTTTACAAATGGAGAGACCAGGGTTTAGAAGGACGAGGTTGTCTGCCCAAGTGCACCAGCCGTGACTTCACAATCCCAGTCTTCCCAGTCACCTGGATGTCTTCCCAATATGAATTACTGAGCCAAAAGTGGCTAGAAAACCTGCAAATGTGGTTTTCATTATCTCCCTTCCTAACCGAAGAGGTCCTTGAACCCTGTTTCAGCCTGGAGGTGATCACTGAACCGAGAAGGCTTCCTTCTCTGGGACTTGAAAAAGCTCCAAAGAAAAGGTCACCCAACTCCATGTGAATGAGGGGTTGATCTGCCAGGAGTCAGAGCTGTCCCCAAACGGAAGCCTTCTGGGGCAGGAACTGGTAGAGCCTTCTAGGACCCCAGATTCCTAAGGTTGGCTGTGGAAGCTGTCCTAGGGGCCCAGGAGGGAGAGTGCAGCTCTAAAGGCGGGCTGCCCGTGACACCTGTCTGCGTGTCCTGGCCACCACCTCATTGCAGGCCCTTCCTGGGCCACTTTCTTGTCTCTAAATGAAGAAAAACAATATCCCATCTCATCCTTAAAATGACTCCACTTTAAGGATTATGGTGTAGCCAAAAAAAAAAAAAAATACAGCAATGTAGACTGGGCACAGGGTTTCACACCTATAATCCCAGCATTTTGGGAGGCCAAGAGAGGCAGATCACCTGAGGTCAGGAGTTTAAGACCAGCCTGGCCAACATGGCAAAACCCCATCTCTTCTAAAAATATAAAAATTAGCCAGGCGTGGTGGCGCACACCTGTAATACCAGCTATTCCAGAGGCTGAGACAGGAGAATCACTTGAACCTGGGAGGCAGAGGTTGCAGTGAGCCGAGATTGCACCACTGCACTCCAGCCTGAGTGACACAGCAAGATTTTGTCTCAAGAAAATAATTAAATAAATAAATAAATAAATGTATATGAAATGCCTTATAATTGGGAGTAAAATATTCAAATTTTAGGAAATCTTAATGATGTAAAACATCATATTAACAGATTGAAAAAAAATGATCATTTCAATAGATAGCAAAAAGAGATTTTGAGAAATTCAGCATACATTCTCAATTTTTAAAACTCTTAATAAAATAGAAAAACATGGATTTTTCCTTAGCATGATTTTAAAAACTTATATATTTAAAGGGCTTCCACCTCCAGCCATGTGAGAATATCTGTACTAGACTTGCCCTCCTGCTGTAAACACCTAGAAACTGTACAAATTATTTGAAACAACTGTTTTTAGACATTGGACAACAGGCACAGTCTCTGGACTGTGATCCCTGAAAGAAGGGAAGCAAACAGAATGGTCCAATGGCTGCCCCAGCTCCCTGCCTCAGTGCAGGTGCTAGGAGCCCAAACACAGCAAGGACTGGCACCGGGGAAGGTGACGAGCTAGAGTCTGCAGGACAGAGAACAGAAGAGAAGACACAGAATGGGCAGACATGGAGCTGCCCATTCTGCACAGGGGTCCGCCTGGGTCTGTTGCTGAATGCTAAGCTGTGTGTGCATAGGGCAAATTCTGCCAAGCTGGACAAAGAACCGCAAGGAACTTAAGCTGAAAACTTCCCATGGATCGTGCAGGGTTAGGAGACAAGCCAGAGAGGAAAGGCCACTCTCAACCCACTGTATTGGAGACAAAAAAAGAGCCTTGAAAGGGCCAACCTGATTCACAAGAAATGTAATGCCTGCCAGAACCAAGCCCAGCCATGTGTAAAGAAAAACAAGGGCATGTAGCACTCACCACGATGGCCATTCAAAAATAACCAGATCTCCAAAGGAGCAGGGAAGTGTGTGCCACTATCAGGAGAAAAACCAGTCCATAGAAACAGACTCAGGAATGCACAAATGATGGAATTAGGAAACAAGGACTTTAGAACAGGTATTGGCCAAGTGCAGTGGCTCAGACCTGTAATCCCAGCACTTTGGAGGGCTGAAACAGGAGGATCACTTGAGGCTAGGAATTTGAGACCAGCCTGGGCAACAGAGCAAGACCCTATCTCTACCAAAAAAATTTAAAAATTGGCCAGATGCAGTGGCTCACACCTGTAATCCCAGCACTTTTAGAGGCTGATGCAGGTGGATCACGAGGTCAAGAGATCAAGACCATCCTGGCCAACACAGTGAAACCCCATCTCTACTAAAAATACAAAAATTAGCTGGGCATGGTGGCATGTGCCTGTAATCCCAGCTACTCAGGAGGCTGAGGCAAGAGACTTGCTTGAACCCCAGGAGGTGGAGGTTGCAGTGAGCCGAGATCTCACCACTGCACTCCAGCCTGGCGATAGAGCGAGACTCCATCTCAAAAAAAAAAAATTAAAAAATTTAGCCAGGAGTGGTGGCATGTGGTTGTAGTCCCAGCTCCTTGGGGATCTGGAGGATTGCTTGAGCCCAGGAGATTGAGGCTGCAGTGAGCCATGATCATGCCACTACATTCCAAGCTGGGTGACAGAGTAATACCTTGTCTCAAAAACTAATAATAGCCGGGTGTGGTGACTCACGCCTGTAATCCCAGCACCTTGGTAGGCCGAGGCAGGTGGATCACAAGGTCAGGATATCAAGACCATCCTGGCTAACACAGTGAAACCCCGTCTCTACTAAAAAAATACAAAAAATTAGCCAGGCGTGTTGGCGGGCACCTGTAGTCCCACCTCCTTGGGAGGCTGAGGCAGGAGAATGGCACGAACCTGGGAGAAGGAGCTTGCAGTGAGCCAAGATTGTGCCACTGCACTCCAGCCTGGGCAACAGAGCGAGACTCCGTCTCAAAAAAAAAAATAATAATAATAATAATAAAATAAGAAGCTATTATACATATGCTCAATATGCTCAAGAATTTAAAGAAAAACATGAACGTAATGAGGAGAAATATGGAAAATATAATCAACAACCTAATGGAATTTCTAGAGGTGAAACATACAATACCTACAACGAGAAATGTGTTGACAGAGATTAACAGCATATCACACACTGACAAAGGAAAGATCAATGAACCTGAAAACAATGCAACAGAAACTGAACTGAAGCACTGGGAGAAAAATGCTGAAATAAAACGAACAGAACTGGAAATGTTATCTGTGAGATACGATCAAACAATACATGTATCATTAGGGTACCAGGAAGGAGACAAGAAACATATTAGAAGACAATCTTCTACATTTGATGAAAATCATAGATGCAGAGTTCCAGGGAGCTCAAGGACCCCTGCCTGAGAAGCAGGAAGCTTTGCCGCTCAGCATCCCCTCCTGGAAGGACTTGCCTAGAGGCTGTGGGGAGTGCAGGCTGCAGAACGCCCTCAGCCACCAGCTCCTCCCCGTCCCTCATCTGCAGAGAGAGCCACTGGCTAAAGGCCACACCTTCCCAGGCAGCCTGCATCAGATGACTGCGCAGGCAGGGAATGTAAAGATCTGGCCATTTCAGCTCAGCACAGAACACGCTGATGGAAGGCGTTGCTCTGGAGCCCCCACCAGATGGGCAGAGGTGGGCAGGCCTGACTGAGGTTGAACTCCACTGCCAAGCCTGCTTCTGCCTCCTCCTGTCACAAGTTTGAAACACCTAGTGCCCCAGACTCCACTCCTCCATCTGCCTCCAGGGAAGCCAGCCTGAGACGACTAGCAAAGGCAACTCCTAATGAAATGGCTGAGAATGCAGGGTAAAGGGAAACAGAAGCAAGAATGGCCACGTCCTCAAAAATTCTGCAGGCCAGGAGACAATGAAACAGCATCTGCAAGAAAAAGCCAGGGATCTACCAATCTATATCCCGCAACCACAGAAGACAAAATAGACTTTTCCAAACAAACCAAAGCTAGAGATTTTGCCAGTGGCAGACCTGCAATACTGGAAATGTTGATGGGAGTTCTTCACACCAAAGGCAAATGATACTAGATGAAAAGCCTGGAACTACAGGAGAGAATGAAGCGTTTGGGAAATGGAAAATGCATCATTCATATGAAAATCTTTTTCTCATTTTGAATTTCTTTGGAACATAATCGGCTATGGAAGGTAAAACTGTTATCAATTTGTTGTTGGGGGCCAGGTGCGGTGGCTCACGCCTGTAATCCCAGCACTTTGGGAGGCCAAAGAGTTCAGGAGTTCGAGACAAGCCTGACCAACATGGTAAAACCCTATCTCTACTAAAAATACAAAAATTAGCCAGGTGTGGTGGCATGTGCCTGTAATCCCAGCTGCTTGGGAAGCTGAGGCAGGAGAATCTCTTGAACCCGAGAGGTGGAGTTTGCAGTGAATCGAGATCATGCCACTGCACTCCAGCCTGGGCGACAGAGTGAGCCTCCGTCTCAAAAAAGAGCAAGATGGCAGGTGTAAATACAGACACAAGGATACCTGCATTCAGTATAAATAATTGAGGCACTTGGAAAATCAGATATCAGACTAGACAAAAAAAGCAAGACTTACCTGTATGCTCTCTATCAGAAACTTACTTTAAATATAAAAACACAAATAACTACAAAAAGATAGAAAAGATATATTATGCAAGCACTAGTCATGTTTTCAAAAGCTGGAGTGCCTATATTCTTATCAGACAAAGTAGACTTCAGGGCAAATATTACCAGGGATAGAGATGTTTCATAATGATAAAGGTGTGAATTCATCACAAAGACATCATAATCCTAAATGTGCATCTACCTAATCACAAAGCTTCAAAATGCATGAAACAAAAACTGACAAACCCACAATTCTCATGCGTGATCCTCATGCAGAATTTAAAGGAAAAACAGGCAAATCCACAATTATCATGCATGATTCCCACATTCCTCTGCCAATAAGGACACAGAATATTTGAACACAGTCAGCCAATTTAACCGTCTCATGCTTAACAATGGCAGAATGTCCATTCTTCTCAGCGCACATAGAGCCACCATCAAAATAAACCATACGCTGGACCACAAAACAAATTCCATACATGTTAAATGTTAAAAACAGGCAGAGTGTGTTCTCTAACTAAAACATAGTTTAAAAAGAAATCAATTTAACAGTTAGATATCTTTTAAATCCCTGACAATTGGAAATTGAACAAAGCACTTTTAATTCCCTATGGGTCAAAAAAGAGATCATAGGAGAAATTAGAAATATTTTTAACTCTGTGAAAATAAAAACATAGCCTATCAAATTTATGAGAAGCAGCAAAATCAGTATTTAGAGTGAACTTTACAAGTTTAAATACTTATATCATGGCAGGGTGCAGTGGCTCACACCTGTAATCCCAGCACCTTGGGAGGTCGAGGCGGTTGGATCACGAGTCCAGGAGTTCGAGATCAACCTGGCCAACATGGTGCAATCCCTTCTCTACTAAAAATTAGCAGGGCATGGTAGCACATGCCTGCAATCCCAGCTACTCGGGAGGCTAAGGCAGGAGAATCACTTGAAACCAGGAGGCAGAGGCTGCAGTGAACTGAGATCATGACACTGAACTCCAGCGTGGGCAACAGAGCGAGATTCTGTCTCAAAAGAAATAAATGCTTATATTAGAAAAGGGTCAGAAATTAGTGAAACCAGTTAATAAATTTAGAAAGATCATAAAATATAAGATCTATCTACAAAGAAATGTATTTTTGTAAACTGGAGAAATGACCCATTGGTAAATGGAACTTAAAACTTATAGCCCTTAGGTAGAATCAAAAACACAAAAAATAATAAGGGATAAATTTAACAACAGAGTAAGAACTATTCACTGAAAACTGCAAGGTATTACTGAGAGTGATTTCTAAGGGCCTAAATAGAGAGACACACCATGTTCATGGACTGGAATACTTGAACATGGGTGGGTGCGGGCAAAACAGTACTGGCTGAAGATGATGACTTTAGGGGCCAGATGCTGGGTACACGCATTATACAGTCCCCCTGTATAATTTTCTATGTACATTTGAAAATTTCAGTAGAATAAAAGGAGCATAAAATATAACCTCTACATCACATTGGGCACCTTCCCCTCCTCATAAGCACTCTCTACAGCTGCATAGACTGCCTCGTGGATTTGTGTGGGTTCTTGGAATCCAGCCACATTCAGACAGGTGTGGGGCAGGGTGGTTGGGGATTGAGGTTCTCAGGCAGGCAACTCACCCTCTCTGTGCCTCGACTTCCTCATCTGTGACATAGAGTTGCCTCCTAGGGTTGTTGTGAGGACTCAAAAGGTCCTACACCAGAGCACCTGGGCTGGCTCCTGGAGAGGGGAGCTGACGGTGCATGCTGGCATGCTACCATCGTCACCACCATCGCCCTTGTCATGGTCATCCTCACGCTTGTTGTTTCGCTGGTTTCTGGTTTCCTGCACTTGCAAGTAACACCACAGCAAACTTCTTTATGTTTAAAGCTTTGCCTCCAATTCTGATGCTTTTCTTAGCCTAAATCCTAAAATACTGGATTTCTCAAGCAAAGGGCAGTTAGGCACCCACAGCAGGCAAGAACAGGTGCTGGACCAGAGCCCTAGTGCCAGGACTGAATACACACGGCTGCTGCTGGAGGGCCAGCCTGCCCTCTATCCAGCATCCTCCTGGGGTCAGCGCCACCTCGAAACCAGGCAGTGGCGATGGATGGACAGAGATAGGCCTAGGAGACACTTAGGCCTGGGATCAGAGACGCAGGTGCCACAGGGGCCGAGCAGAGAAGGCAGTGCTGCATGCTCAGAGCGGCCTTGGCACGCCTGCGGCTGAGGTTCATGCAGCGGCAATTGCACTACACCTGGGGCAGGCGTTGTTTCATCTGATCTTCAGAACTCTAAGAGGCCATTCCAACAACAGTTCCAAGTCACAAGTGAGGAGATGGAGGCACAGAGAGATCACGTCCCTTGCCCAAGATGCACAGCTAGTCATTGCTGTAGCCGGGATTCAAACTCCGGGATTGGAGTCCTGACCCACCATGCTATGCCACACCCATATGTTCATTGGAAACCATGCTGGGTCTGTCCCAGGAGATCCCATTTCCAGGTTTCTGACTCCAAGATGGGATTGACCAAGGCAAACATTCCCATTTATTATTATTATTATTATATTATTATTATTATTATTATTATTATTATTATTATTATTATTTTAGACAGAGTCTCACTCTGTCCCCCAGGTTAGAGTGCAGTGGTGCGATCTCCACTCACTGCAACCTCCACCTCCTGGGTTCAAGTGATTCTCCTGCCTCAACCTCCTGAGTAGCTGGGATCACAGGCGCCCACCACCATGCCCGGCTAATTTCTGTATTTTTAATAGAGACAGGGTTTCACCATGTTGGCCAGGCTGATCTCGAACTCTTAATCTCAAGTGATCTGCCTGCTTCAGCCTCCCAAAGTGCTGGGATTACAGGCATGAGCCACCCCGCCTGGCCAAACATTCCAATTTTTAAGTGTTAACAATGAATTCTTACAAATTTAACACTACACAGCCCTCTTGCCACATTTGGCCCACGGGGCATCAGTTTGCAACCCTTGGAAGATGAAGCAAGGGAGAGGAAGGAAGTGCAGGCTCCTTTCCAGGGAGGGAGGACACAGAAAAAGGGGTAGGACGCCCCATTTGTTTGCATTTCTGTACACTAAGCAAACCTAGAAAGAAATGAGGCATCCCCTGTTACTGGGTCAGGAAACAAGAATCACAAATGCCAGAAAAAAGAAATAAAGAAAACACCTGGGCACAGCCTGGGCTTTCTGCCCTCTGGCAATGGGGGTTGGGGTTGAAGGGCAGAGGACCGACGCTGTCACTGTGATTCCCAGGCGCACTGAGGGGAGGGGCACCTCCTGGCGACCCTCCAAGAAGCAGCCCACCCAAATTGCTGCCTGCTGCAAGGGCCAAATGCTGGGACCAGAGGAACTGGGGCCTTTTGCATCGGGCTTTACCCTTTAACACAACAAAACAGAGCCCAGCCTGCTGAGGAGTGTTACACACCTGCTGAGAAACCCAGCTATGCCTGGCCCTCCTCTCAGGCAGACACAGTCCCCAGATCTTGCTGTACACATGATGCCAGCCTTGGGGCCATCAAGCCTCTGTGATAAATACAAGTGGAAGAAAGGAGCTGAGGGCACCTCATCACCAGCTGGGAGGCAGGCGGGAGGAGAGGCCCCCAGGCAGCTCAGCTGATGGCAGCTCAGGACAGTCTCAGCATCATCCTGACCCTCCTTCCCAGGCACTCCACCTCCTTTTCTGCCACCATCCGCCCCCTGGGCACTTGGAAGAGGGGGTTGGGAAGCCCTCTTTGGGATGGAGCTGGGTGGGCAGGGAGCTGGCACAAGGGCTGGGGAGGAGGTGGGAGGGGCTGAAGGAAGAATGAATGGGGTTGTGGCCCCTCAGGGAGCTCCGGATGGGTCCTGAGCCAGAACCAGCCCTGACCTCCTGGGGAAGCCTGCCAACAGCAGGGCAACAAACCTTCCTTGAAGGGGGTGCCAGGTGGAGCATCCGCAAAGTCCATTCAAAGCCAGGACCCGGCTACCTTTGTCTGTTGCCTGGGCCACGGCAGGGGCCTCCCACCTTGGTTTCCCACACTGCAGCCAGAAGGAATCTTGGACGGTGCAGCAGGTCCCAGGGCTCCAGCTCCCAGAGGCTGAGGTCCCTAAGGAGGTGTGTGAGGCCCTCAGCACTCTGACCCCACTTGATCCCACTCTCTGGATTCCTCTCATTGCTCCTCCGCCACCATGCGCGGCTTAGCTGTTCTTTCTCTAGAACCTTCTTCCCCCAGACATCCCAATGCCAGTTCCTGCACCTCTTCCAAGTCCTTCCCCCTTCTCGGGGCCATTCCCCATGGGTGCGCTCAGGATTCAACGCTGCAGGTCCTCTCCCTCCCGCTGGTGTATTCTTCTCCATAGCAGGGTCCATCCCCTGCCCACACAGAGTGCCTTCCAGAGTGCCCGGTAGTTATTTCAGGCTGTTCCTAGCGGTTTCCCTAGGGAAGGAGGGCCCAGACCTGCCCAGCCTCTGGCTGGGTCTCTGCTCCCTGCCTGTCGAAGCTCCACCCACGGATCCTATGATCAGTCTCACCGGGCTCCTCATGGGGTGGAGTTCTCAGGCAGTGCTGTCCAGGAAAGTGGAATCCCAGCCACGTCTGCGACTTTAGTATGCAGTAGCCACATTTTTAAAAGTAAAAGGAAATGAGTGCAATTAATTTATATTAATTGTAGTTAATTTACATACTTATATCTTATAAATAATATACTTTATCTGACTCAATATAACCAAAATATTATCATTTGAACCCATAAACAATATAAATATATAGGCATATAATAAATACGTAAAATATATAAATATGATGGGATATCATGCATTCTTTTTTTCATACTAAGTCCCTGAAATCCAGTGTGTATTTTATACTCACAGCACATCTCACTTCAGATGAACCACATCTCAAGAGCTCAGTCCCCTGTGGACCAACACTCACATTGTCCCCAATTCCCCGCTAAACAATGCAGCAGTGGCATGCTCACACATGCCTCCTGGAAGACTAGGATGTGAATTTGTTTCTCTCCTGGGTACGTCTCCAGGGCAGTGGTGGCTGGCTCAGACTTAATTGGCCATGGCTTGCCAGCTCCCTCTGTAGGACGGCTGCGCTGGCCACACTCACCCTCAGGACATATGGGTCCCACTGGCTCCACACCCTTCCACTTTCTGCATTACCTACCTTTCTAATGTTTGTCCATAGGATGGCTGTAAAATGACACCTCCTTGTTATTTTGACTTGCATTTCTCTAATTGCTAATGAGTTTGGGCTGAGCTATCTTTGAAAGAATTTGTCCAGCCTAAATGAGCATCAATAACAGATTAGCTAAACAAGTCACGTTGTCCTATTTCACAGACTATTGTAGACCTGTTAAAATGAATGGAACAAGGCTGGGTGCGGTGGCTCACGCCTGTAATCCCAGTGCTTTGGGAAGCCAAGATGGGCAGATAACTTGAGCCCAGGAGTTCACGACCAGCCTGGGCAAGCGCGAAACCTCGTCTCTACAAAAATACAAAAACTAGCCCAGTACGGTGACACGTGCCTGTAGGTCCAGCTACTTGGGAGACTGAGGCAGGACCACACCCAGTACCACCCGCTCTGCCAGGCACTCACTGTGTGACCTTGGTCCTCCCTGTGCCTCAGTTTCTTCCTCTGCAAAACAAAAAAGGGATGAGGAGAGTGTCTCACATACTGTTGTGGAGAAGATGCATTTGGAGATGCACAGAGAGCAGCATCCAGTCACCTGCGTGCCCCAGCTTGGCTCCGACACCAGCACTTGCTCCTCTTTGCCACACACCTTTGCTGTGCATCTACCGAATTCCAGGCACAGATCCAGAGTCTCTCGGAACACAGAGGTGAAGTGCAAGGAAAAATAATCATCATCATATGATTATTAACCCCAGAGAAAAGAAAATGCTACATAGGAGAGGGAAGGTAACCACAGATTACCACATGGCGCAGCTGTGCCTTGTGTTTACACTGGTTTATGATAATATAAACTCTGAGCCAGAATTAATAACTAAAAGGAGAGAGGGACCAGGACAAGGGAGGGCCAGAAAAACAAACTGTCCTCAGGAAGCAGGGGCCCTCCATGCTCCTAAGGCCAGTGGCTTCCCTCAGTTGTGACAGCAACATTTCTTGGCCTCCTGAGCCACTGAGGGCAACGCTGGGTGGCCCGCTGTTTGGGTGCTGACAGCTGTACAGTTCAGGGGCATCTGAGCCAGCAGCCCTTGGAGCCCAGCCTCACATACCATAGGCCCAAGAAAGAAGGCTTGTGCAAGACCACACCTGGAGCTGGAGCAGAACCAGATGCAAACCCACCCTGCCTCCAGGTCTGCTGCTCTTTGCTCTGGCCTGCTCAGAGGGCCAGGGAGGCTGGGGACCTCAGGATATCCCTTCTGTGTCAGGATCTTTCTTTTTTTTTATTTTTTATTTTTATTTTTATTTTTGAGACAAGGGTCTCACTCTGCCACCCAGACTGGAGTGCAGTGGCTTGATCTCAGCTCACTGCAGCCTCTGCCGCCTGGGTTCTAGTGGTTCTTGTGCTTCAGCCTTCTAAGTAGCTGGGATTACAGGCGTGTACCATCACACTGGCTAATTTTTTGTATTTTTTAGTAGAGACAGGGTTTCACCATGTTGATTGACCAGGCTGACCTAGGACTGGTGGAACTGAAGCTGGAGTCGGGGATGGGAGGGACAAACCAGTTTTTTCCTATACACTCTGTGTAGCAACAGAACTAAGCACGTACATGTGCCTTGCATCACAGTTTACTCAGCAACGAGCTGCATCTATGACTGTGGTCCCATAAGATGATAATGGGATTGGACGCGGTGGCTCACTCCTGTAATCCCAGCACTTTGGGAGGCCGAGGTGGGTGAATCACCTGAGGTCAGGAGTTCAAGATCAGCCTGGCCAACATGGCAAAACCCCGTCTCTACTGAAAATGCAAAAATTAGCTGGGTGTGGTGGCGTGCGTCTGTAGTCCCAGCTACTCAGAGACTGAGGCTGGAGAATCGCTTAAACCCGGGAAACGGAGGTCACAGTGAACCGAGATCGCGCCACTGCACTCCAGCCTGGGCAACAGAGTGAGACTCCGTCTCAAAAAAAAAAAAAGGACCCAAAAATCCCCCTCACCTAGTGAGGTCACATCAGCTATGACATCATCGCACACGCATTCCTCTCTGTGTGTGGCGATGCTGGTGTACACAAACCCACTGCACTGCCAGTCGGATGAAAGCCCAGCACATGCGATCATGTACACAATGTAATACTTGATCCTATTAATAAACAACCGTGTTACTGTCAGAGGCATTTAAACCAGCACAACTCCATCTTGAGTAGGGACTGGGTAAAATAAGGCTGAGACCTACTGCGCTGCCTTCCCAGACATTCTAAGTCACAGGATAAATTAGGAGGTCAGCACAAGATACAGGTCATACAAACCTTGCTGATAAAACCAGTTGCAGTAAAGAAGTTGGCCAAAACTCACCAAAAGCAAGATGGCCATGAGAATGACCTCTGTTCGTCCTCACTGCTACACTCCCACCAGTGCCATGACAGTATTATAGATGCCATGGCAACATCGGGAAGTTATCCCACATGGTCTAAAGGGGGAGACAAGAATAATCCATCCCTTGTATACCATCTCATCAAGAAATACCATAAAAATGGGCAACTAGCAGCCCTCAGGGCTACTCTGCCTACGGAGTGGCCATTCTTTATTTCTTTGCTTCTCCAACAAACTTGATTTCACTTTACTCTACAGAATCACCTCAAATTCTTTCTTGCCCGAGATCCAAGAATCCTCACTTGGCATCTGGATCATGACCCCTTTCCAGTAACATTACTGGTTTATGTATTTACTATATTTTACTTTTTAATCGTTATTTTAGAGCATACTCCTTCTACTTATTAAAAAAAAAAATTAGCGATAAAACAGCCTCAGGCAGGTCCTTCAGAAGGGATTCCAGATGAAGGGATTGTCATCACAGGAGGTGATGGCTCCATTGGCGTTACTGTCCTTGAAGACCTTCCAGTGGGACAGGAGTTGGACATGGAAGGTAATGATATCACTGATCCTGACCCTGTGTAGTAGGTCTCAGCTAATGTGTGCGTTTGTGTCTTAGTTTTTGACAAAAATGTTTAAGAAGTAAACAAAAAAAAGTTAGTAGAAAAAGGTTTGTGAAATAAGAATATAAAGAAAAAATACTTGTGTACGATTGTACAATGTGTTTGTGTTTTAAGTGTTATTACAAAAGAGTTGAAAGTGGTCAGGCACGTTGGCTCACGCCTGTAATCCCAACACTTTGGGAGGCTGAGGCGGGTAGATCACAAGTTCAGGAGTTCAAGACCAGCCTGGACAACATGGTGAAACCCCATCTCTACTAAAAATACAAAATTTAGCCGGGCATAGTGGTGCACACCTGTAATCTCACCTAGTCAGGAGGCTGAGCCAGGAGAATTACTTGAACCCTAGAGGCAGAGGTTGCAGTGAGCCGAGATTGCACCACTATACTCTAGCCTGGGTGACAGAGTGAGACTCCGCCTCAAAAAAAAAAAGAGTTGAAAGTTAAAAAATTTGAAAAGTTTCTGAAGTAAAAATGTTACAGTAAGCTAAGCATAATTTGTTATTGAAGAAAGAAAATATATTTTATAAATTTGTGTAGCCTAAGTATACATATTTATGAAGTCTGCAACAGTGCACAGTACTGCCTTAGGCCTTCACGTTCACTTACCACTCACTCACCGACTCACCAGGGCAACTTCTAGTCCCACAACCTCCATCCCTGGTAAGTGCCCTTTACAGGGGTACCTTTTTACAATTTTTTTTTTTTTTTTTTTTGAGACAGTCTCACTCTGTCACCCAGGCTAGAGTGCAACGGCACCATTTTGGCTCACTTGAACCTCCACCTCCTGGGTTCAAGTGATTCTCCTGTCTCAGTCACTCAAGTAGCTGGGATTACAGGCGCTCACCACCATGCCCGGCTAATTTTTGTATTTTTAGTAGAGACCATGTTGGCCAGGCTGGTCTTGAACTCCTGACCTTAGGTGATCCACCCGCCTCCATTTCCCAAAGTGCTGGGATTACAGGCGTGAGCCACCATGCCCAGCCAGGATTCTTAATTTCTGAAAAACTGAGTTTCTTCCAGTTTATATATTAGGCACAGGAATCCCGATCCAAAGGAAATAACACTGCAGCACCAACTGGCTGACTTCAGATAAGTAATGGGGTACATTTTACTTGAGTAAAGGATGGGATTGGGTTAGAGGTCTCCCCTCAGTAAAGTTCCTCTTGGTTAAAAATGAATTAAAGATGACAGGGTCCAAGTGAGGGCAAGCCTTGCCAGTTCAATATTGGGTGCTAAACAGAGTGGCTAATGTCTATGTTTTGTGACTCACATTTTCCTCTGGCCAGAATGAAAAATGTTAATTGGGTTACTCCATGCAACCCCTTGAGCAGCAACTTGCAAAATTGAGAGGCTTTTGCTTGTGGTTCCATAAAACAAAAAAAGATGATTTTTCCTTTATGATGTGGCTTGGCCCCCAGGGCTATAGTGTGGCAAGCAGATCACTAGGGTCACTTAGGGAAAGGGAACCCAGGGGACTGGCATGCCAGCAAAAGGGTAAGAATTTATTACCAGTCGGACTCTGGCCTTTCTCTCTTTGTGAAAACTGGTTAAATAAATGGTAAAAAAATCACTGTTTATCTCCTCTCTAAAGTTTTGATTAATACAAAAAAGAATTCTGAGGGTGGTCTTAAGCCGTAGTGAACCTGGTGTGCTTTGTGTGTCTTTCTGTATTGTTCTGTCATGAAAGGGAGTACCTTAGGAAAAAGCATGTGTCTAGGACCCCATAAACCCACTGTTCAAGATGGCCCAGAAGACTGGTCAGTCACGTCCTTGGGAGCCTGACCTTATACCATGTGGCCGTGCTTTCCCTTTTCGCAATGGAGGCCCAGGTTCAGGGTTCAATTCCCTTAGGAAATGAGTACTTTCTGGTTTGGTATCTGTGTAATCTTTGCCGTTTGTTGATTCTCTTCCCCTCCACGAACGATCTTAAATTTTCCTTTCTCTGAGCACAGAAATATTATGCATTTGGCCTAGGCAAGGTTGCATAATAAAAGATTTAAAAGGACTTTTTAAAAAGAGCACTGTAGTTAAAAGTCAGCTTAATTAAAACTGGATATTAAAGCTTTAACAGCCTGGGACTCCTTGGGAAAAACAGGAGGCTCCAGAGACCTGTTTTGGAAAAAAATCTGTTTTCCTCATGGAACCCCAGGAATTGGAAATGGATCGATCCCCCTCAAAATCTAAGGCTCTGTTCTTTTTAGGATCCAGGATCTGGTATAAAAATGGGATCTGTTTTTCCCTTCTAACTGTGCCTGCTTATTAGGCCCTAGAAATTGCAGGCTTTCCTGGCCCTGTTCTTCCACCCTAGGACTCCACTCTAAAGTCAGTAATCCAACTTAAAAAACTTAAAAATTGGCCGGGCATGGGGGGTTATGCCTGTAATCCCAGCACTTTGGGAGGCTGAGGCAGGTGGATCACAAGGTCAGGAGTTTGAGACCAGCCTGGCTAACATGGTGGAACCCCGTCTCTACTAAAAATACAAAAAATTGGCCTGGCATGGTGGTACACGCCTGTAATCCCAGCTACTTAGGAGGCTGAGGCAGGACAATCTCTTGAATCCAGGAGGCAGAGGTTGCAGTGAGCCAAGATTGTGCCATTGCACTCCAGGCTGGGTGACAGAGCAAGACTCTGTCTCAAGACAAAACACACACACACACACACAACTTAAAAATTGGCAAATGAGAAACCTTACAACTACTTTGTCTGTGTAGTTATATATGTGTTGTGTGTGTGATGTTTATATAAAAGAGTTCTAATTAATTTGCATTAAGAAAAATAAGCACTTAAATATTTTGGCAGAAAAGTAAAAACTGTGATGTCTTAGTTCACATAACTTTAGTAATCTTGGGGAAATAAAAACAGCTTTAAAGATTATTGGCAAAATAAAGACATTTGGTCTAAATTAGGCAGGTTAGATATTTGATTTGCTAAATGCTTTAAGTAAACTGCTTCTTAGGTTTTTGAAAATTATTCAGTTTACCTACTTTGGAGCATTAGATTCTAAATAAGGGCCAGGTGCATGGCTCATGCCTGTAATCTCAGCACTTTGGGAAGCCAAGGCAGGTGGATCACTTGAGGCCAGGAGTTCAAGACCAGCCTGGCCAACACGGCAAAACCCCGTCTTTATGAAAAATATAAAAATTAGCTGGGTGTGGTGGCATGTACCTGTAATCCCAGCTACTCAGGAAACTGAAGCAGAAAAATCACTTGAACCTGGGAGACAGAAGTTGCAGTGAGCCAAGATCAGACCACTGCACTCTAGCCTGGGTGACAGAGTGAATGAGACTGTCTCAAAAAAAAAAAAAAAAATTCCAAATAAGGCCTGGGGACAACCAGTAAAATAACTTGTTGTTTAAAAAGAGGGACATTTAGGACAAGTCAGAAAGTCCATACATGTTGCAGATGGCTTGCGTACATTGTGAAAGGATTTGTGAAAGGAAATTTATGCACCAAAAGTAAAAGTTGCTAAGAGTTACCATTATAACATGTGATTGAGACTACTGAAGAAATGGTTTTACATGCAAGGTATGTGAGGAGAATGAAATGTGTATTTGGTAAAAGATTCTAAGAAGGCATGGGAATGTAAATTTTTGCGTAGTTTAGAGAGCTAAAGGATTGTTTTAGATAAGAATAAGCTAAAGGTTTGAACAAGTTGTGGAAGGTTTGTAAAAATTAATGTTAAAAAAAATTTAGTCAACATATTGACTAAATTTAAAGGAGTATTTTCCATAAATTGAACATCAAAATAAAGGCATAAACAGGGTTTCCTTAAATCACTGATCTGCTTTTTTTTTTTTTTTTTTTTTTTTTTATTGAGTTTTACTCTTGTTGCCCAGGCTGGAGTGCAATGCCGAGATCTGGGCTCACCGCAACCTCTGCCTCCTGGGTTCAAGCAATTGTCCTGCCTTAGCCTCCCAAGTAGCTGGGATTACAGGCATGTGCCACCATACCCAGCTAATTTTGTGTTTTTAGTAGTGACGGGGTTTCTCCACATTGATCAACCTCGTCTCGAACTTCCAACCTCAGGTGATTTGCCCACCTCAGCCTCCCCAAAGTGCTGGGATTATAGGCGTGAACCACAGTGCCCTGCCTGATCTGCTCTTTAACAAAAATTTGTAAAGGGTTACAAAAGGTTTATGATAATCTCATCTTATGCTCAAACTGATTAAGATTGGAAAGATTTGTCTATAAGGTTTTATTTAAAAAATGGGGTTAACATTCATAGTACACTAATGCAAGAGTGAAGTTTAGCTTTCTCTCTTGAACAAGATTTTCATGAATATTAACAGATAATGAAAGCTTTTCATTTGCCTTTAAACTACTGAACAAAAGAAAGGAAAGACAAGAGACAGATTGTTTGGAAAGTTAAGTCTTCCCGCTATCAATGATTAAAGGTTTTGCCTTTAAAAAAATATTTGAGTCATCATTGTGGCTAAATGAATGACTTACGGAAACCTGGAATTCTATTTCATAATACCAAGTGTTTTAAACCTTTAACATATTTGATAGCCTTCCCAAAATCAAATTTCAGCTTCAAAATGGTATTTTCTGACCTCTAGCTTTAAGAGGCTATAGAGGGCCCCTGAAGCATCCAAAAGAGAGGTAAACAGGATTATTTGACATGTTTCATTACATGGGAAACACTGTCAAAAATTTTAAAAAATCTTTAATCTACTTCAGTTTATATTTTAGTGAATGATATTAATATATGTTCCAAAATTATATGGGATTTCTAAAATTCTAATATGTTTTAGTATATGTTATCAATAATAATTATGGTTATGTTAAGTTATTATAAGCCACAGAAATATCCAAATTTCCTTGTCAATTGTGTTTTTAACTATAACCATTTGGCTGGGCAGGGTGACTCATGCCTGTAATCTCAGCATTTTGGGAGACTGAGGCAGGCAGATTACCTAAAGTCAGGAGTTCAAGACCAGCCTGGCCAACATGGTGAAACCCTGTCTCTACTAAAAATACAAAAATTAGTGGGTGGTGGTGTCATGCACCTGTAATCTCAGCTACTCAGGAGGCTGAGCCAGGAGAATTGCTTGAACCTGGGAGGCGGAGGTTGCAGTGAGCCAAGATCGTGCCACTGCACTCCAGCCTAGGCAACAGAGTGAGACTCTGTCTCAAAAAAAAAAAAAAACTATAACTACTTAAATTCACTTCCACAGTTAATTGCTTAATGTTAATACTGATGCAGTTTCTGAAAACCTCACAAGCTTGCAGAATCCTAGAATGTGGTGTCTTTTAGGACGTCCATGAAACCCTAAAAAACGCGCTTGCATACAGGTTTCTAATAAATTTAGAAACATATCATTTGTACTGGGTAAGAATTCCTGGAACTTTAATGAAAAGACTGAGTTATAAAACTGCTAACCCAAGTAGAACAAAAATTAATTAAATACCAAGAAAATACTTTGCCAGATTTTCATGCTAAATCAGCTAATACTGACATTGTTTAGACAGACAATTTGAAAGAACTCCATGGTCTAAGTCAAATTACCTATGATAACCCATTGGTTATCAGTGCTATGCACCTAATTTGGAAAAACAACTGGTATTCAAGAGGATATAAGTCTAACGTTAATTAAGCATGGACTCATGGATAACCAGGACGGCTGCCTTGTCCTTCCTGAGTCCTTAAAGCTTTTGTTATTAAAACTTCTGCATTCCATGACTCCTCATGGAAAAGATAAAATGATCCAAGTTGAATATATTGGTGTGGTGACTTATAAATTGCTAAGATAGTTTATAACCAATGTTTGGTCTCATATTGCTGAGACAACAATCAAAGCTTCAGGGACATTTGGTTATCTGATGATGGACCATTTAAACAGTTTATGAAAGGATTTCATTCCATTGTTTTTTTGTTTTGTTTTGTTTGTTTTTGTTTTGTTGTTTTTTTGTTTTGAGATGGAGTCTCACTCTGTCACCCAGGCTGAAGTGCAGTGGTACAATCTCGGCTCACTGCAACCTCTGCCTCTCGGTTCAAGCGATTCTCCTGTCTCAGCCTCCCAAGTAGCTGGGATTACATGCTCCTGCCACCATGCCTGGCTAACTTTTGTATTTTTAGTAGAGATGAGGTTTCACCATCTTGGCCAGGCTAGTCTCAAACTCCTGACCTCAGGTGATCCACCTGCCTAGGCTTCCCAAAGTGCTGGGATTACAGGCATGAGCCACTGCGCCCAGCCATCCATTGTTATTTTTAATGCATGTTTGCTGGTTGTATAAAAGCTCTCCCATGCAAGAAGGCTGATGTTATAACACTAAGTTATTATGCTACAGTGTATTTTCACCAGACAAAGAAAGCTTTTTATGTTCACTGAGGACAATCAATCCCTTCGCAATCTAGAACCTGAAGACTGGATCTTCTGAGAACATCAGAGAAAGACGGTCCTTGCCATCCACACTGCAACAAAACTTTGGAACCCTGAACTTTGGGTTCATAATCTCACAATTGAGAAGGCTGCCTCCATACTCTTGGAACTGTATGCCCATCGGAACCCTTAAGGTAAAACTAGCCAGGAAAGTCTCTCCCTAGAAGAAGATGGCATCCTTGATGTGAACAGCTTTTCCTAAGATCAGGGATCAAGACTTCTAGTATCATGAGACTCTTATCTTTAAATATTTTTTTCTTGTTTATGCCTTTATGAACAACAGAAATGAAAAGGGGGTCTGTTGTGCGCACTTATTAGGTATACTTTTACTTGTGAAGGATTTTACAGCCAGTCTTATACAGGGATAACCTTATACTTTGACAGGTAAAAGATGAAGGTCCAACGTAGATGAGAAATTTTAGTGGTACATACGTTGCCTCATAATCAGTCAGAAACAGAACACTGATTCACTCCTCTTAACCCACATCATGGGTTAAAGAGAACATTGCTAGGAGGCCTTCACTCTTCTATGATAAAAGGCCATTATGTGTTAGGTCCTTTTTCCATGGTTTGGAATAAAAGAGGTAATGATTAGAAATGTATCCCTCATAATAAGTTCTATAGCAGATTCTACTGTAAAGGCTATGGTTACACCACAGACTTTAAATTCTCTTGTGAAAGTTACGCTAGAGGGCCTGGTGCGGTGGCTCATGCTTGTAATCCCAGCACTTTGGAAGGCCAAGGCAGGTGGATCATGAGGTCAGGAGTTCGAGACCAGCCTGACCAACATGGTAAAACCCAGTCTCTACTAAAAATACAAAAAATTAGCTGAGTGTGGTGGCATGCACCTGTAGTCCCAACTACTGGGGAGGCTGAGGCAGGAGAATTGCTTGAACGCGGGAGGCGGAGGTTGCAGTGAGCCTCTGAGATCATGCCACTGCACTCCAGCCCCGGCGACAGAGCCAGACTCTGTCTCAAAAAAAAAAAAAAAAAAAAAAAAAAACGTAAATTATGCTAGGTAATAGAATTGGCTAAACAGAAAAGTATCTGTGCAGCTGCTGGCACTTATGGTCTATGGAAAAAACATCTGGTATTATAGAGATTCAGTTGTAGGGGATTAATGAAGAGACTGCCTACTTAAGTGAGTAGACTCTTTAACTCATCCTTTGATCTATTTGATTTTAGGTAGTTTGGTTTGTGGGGACCCTGATAAGGCACATACTCTGAACTCTTGGTATTATTTTCCCAATAGTCATAATAATAGTCTCCCTGGTGCGCTACATTCTCTCAAAGGCTTTAAATGTTTGCAAGCAGCCATCTCTAGAATGTCAAATGGTCTCTTTTCAACTGGAACGTCAAGAGCTGAAAGAAATGTGCAACCAAGAGGACACTGTAACCTATGAATGATGTGCTGAGACCAGAAACTCAAAATGATGATAATTGAGGGTGGTGCTAAGGCCCTAAGTTTTGGTCATACTCTCAGCTAAGTGAGAACCTGGCCCAAAAGGGGGAATTTTTAAAAATGAAATTATGGGAGACCATTGTTTTACACTGAGATGATGCAGTAGGCCACAACAGACCAAACCAAATAAAAATGGCATTGCTCATGCAAAACGTAACATAATCAAATGAAGACTTTAAGGAAACACATAGATCCTAGAACAGACCAGGTTTTGTTTTTCTCCTGTAAACAGGACATTCCAGCATAAGGCGGTGCCCACTACTCAGTCTTTTTTCCCACCTTCCAGAACCCACTGTTCTATTGTTTCCCAGTGGGTTTCAAGAAATAAGTACATTTATAATGGTGATAGTAACATCAATAATTAAAATTTTGGTCAATCTCGCAAAATTGAGAAAATGAACCAACGTGGGGAAATTGTTAAAGCGAACTAAATATGGCCTGAGAAGGACTCCATACTTCTGTATTTGAGTCCTTGTGGATGAACTGCAATCTGACTTAACAGGTAGACGAGACTGAAAATCTAACTTAGGAGTATGTGCCTGTAACAATCGCTGAGTCCCGGCCAATCCCAGTGGCCATACTGTAACCACTCATATACCACTCGGTGTTCAAACTGTGTTCAAATAAGGCAAACGCCGAGCTGTAACCAATCCAGCTGTTCTGTACCTCACTTGCAATTTCTGTACGTCACTTTACTTTTTTGTGTATAAATTTGTTCTGACCACGAGGCTCCCCCTGGAGTCTCTCTGAGCCTGCTGTGATTCTGGGGGCTGCCCGATTTGCCATTCATTGCTCAATTAAACTCCTTTAAATTTAACTCAGCTGAAATTTTTCTTTTAGTGGGGATATGACACGTGACTGTATCATCTTATAGAAAAGACTTCATTCTGGATCCCTTTGTAATGCCTGCTGGAGGATTTTCTCTATATCATTAATAATCACGGCAGTGAACGCGACTAGCCCAGCTCCAAGCACTGTGCCCCATACTCCCTATCCAGGAGGTCATTTCACCCTTGGGATAGCCCGACACAGCCTGCCTTGCCCTGCCCTGCGAGGAGATTGAGGCTATTATGATCACGCCCATCTTAGAGACAGGAAACCAGATGCCTGCCCCAGGTCACCAGAGTGGAAGTATACTGGGGTGGGGCTCACACACAGATGTGCCTCGAGGCCAAGCCCTCCTCTGTCCTAAAAACCTAGGAGTCCAAGTGAGGGGGTGGCCTGGCAGCAGCCCCCGCTGGCTTCTGGTGAGTTTGCAGTCCTCCACCCCAGGCTGTCTGATCAGAGCCACTCCCAACCAGGCCACACTGTCTGGTGTTTCGACTTGCCTGGCTACCCTGTGCCAAGTGCCGGCCTCAGTCCAGCTCTGCAGGCAGCAGTTACAGGTCAGATGAGAGCCAGCCACCTGCAGGATGTGGGACTCGAGGGGAGTTAGAACTCCAGAGCTAAGAACTCTAATGACATCAGGAGCTCTCAGGGAGACAGGTCATGCTGCCACGGTTGCTCATTTAAAACTATGAAGGGACCAGGCACAGTGGCCCATGCCCATAATCCCAGCATTTTGGGAGCCTGAAGTGGGAGGATCGCTTGGGCCCAGGAGTTCAAGACCAGCCTGTGCAACATAGTGAGACCATGTCTCAAAAACAAACAAACAAACAAATTAGGAAGGATGAAGAGTAACCCCATGAGCAGGAAAACCCAACAGCCATTTGGAATGCAGACTTGGACCCAGTGCGGGGATCCAGCCCCAGCCCTGGCCTTCAGGCAGGTAAGGAATTATTGTCCCCATTGGATACCCGAGACAGCTGTACCCCAAAGACTGACAAGCAGGTCAGATCAAGGCAGGCTGGGGCACAGTCCCAGGGAGCAAGGCCAGCTCACTCATTGCTATACCTCGCCCATCATCGTGGAGGGCTGACTCTGCCCAGCAACACTCCCATGGCCCCTTTCCCAGTACTTTTCAACTCCAGAATTTCCACTTGGTTATTTTCATCATTTCTACCTCTTTATTTGTATTCTCTATTTGATGTTACATCATAATACCTTCCTTTGCTTCTATAAGCATGGTGTCCTTTAGTTCTTCGACCATATTTACAATGGCTGCTTTGAAAACTTTGCATGTTAAATCTGACATTGGTGCCAGGCGCTCACGCCTGTAATCCCAGCACTTTGGGAGGCAGAGGCAGGCAGATCACGAGGTCAGAAGATCAAGGCCATCCTGACCAACACGGTGAAACCCATTTCTATTAAAAATACAAAAATTAGCCAGGCATGGTGGCTCACGCCTGTAATCCCAGCACTTTGGGAGGCCGAGGCAGGCGGATCATAAGGTCAGGAGATCGAGACCATTCTGGCTAGCACGGTGAAACCCCGTCTCTACTAAAAATACAAAAAATTAGCTGAGTGTGGTAGCGGGTGCCTGTAGTCCCAGCTACTCGGGAGGCTGAGGCAGGAGAATAGCGTGAACCTGGGAGGCGGAGCTTGCAGTGAGCCGAGATTGTACCACTGCACTTCAGCCTGGGTGACACAGCGAGACTCTATCTCAAAAAAAAAAAAAATATATATATATATATAAGCTTGGCGTGGTGGCACGCGCCTGTAGTTCCAGCGACTTGGGAGGCTGAGGCAGGAGAATCACTTGAACCCGGGAAGTGGGTAAGCTGAGATCGCGCCATTGCACTCCAGGCTGGCAACAGAGCAAGACTCTGACTCAAAAAAAAAAAAAAAAAAAAAAAAAAATCTGACACTGGCCCCTCTCACAGGCAGTTTCCATTGTCTGTTTTGTTTTTCCTGTGTATAGGTCACACTTTCCTATTTCTTTCCATTTCTCACAGTTGTTTTTGAAAAGTGGACAGTTTAGATAATACACCAATTCTGCATACAGATTTCCCAGCCTCTCTTCAGGGGCTTTGTTTGTTTCTTTTTTGTTTAAATAGAGATGGGGGTCTCACTATGTTGCCCACTCTGGTATTGAAAGCCTAGGTTTAAGCAGTCCTCCCACCCTGGCCTCCCAAAATGCTGGGAATTCCAGACATGAGCCACTGCACCTGCCCATGAGTTTTGTTGTTTACTTATTTCTTTAGTGGTTTGGCTGGAGTGTTTTAGTAAAGTCTGTTTTCCCCACAGTGTGGAGCCTCTGATGTTGCTCCTCAGAGATTGCAGCCTCTGGCTTGCCCACAGTCATCCTGGGATGACAATAGATTCAGCAGGTCTTTCTGTAACTGTCTTCTTTTCCGGATCTCTCAGTTGAGCTGTCTGCCTCTGTTGGTATCACACCTAGCACCTAAATGTTAGCCTCCACTAACCGCTAGCTGATCACTCTGTTGTTTTCCACAACGGTCTGGTGCCTAAATTGCTCCATAGTCGAATTGAATTAAATCTGGATCACTTTCCAGCAGTCGTTCTGGAGGCCAGTCTTTGAGTTTTCTTCTGACGCCAGGAGAGATCTTCCTATCTGTCTCTGTCCCTGGTTCTCTTTGGCAAACTAGCTGGTCTATGGTTTATCTTACTTCTCTCATAGAGCTACCAGTCTCCTCTTAATTGCTTACCATCAAAATCTGTATTGTTTTTGAGAGTGCCCTTAGGTTTGAACTTCCCCACAACTTGTGGCAAATAAAGCTAGTTCCTTTGGGGAGAATTTATAAGCTTTCTGAACTTATGGTCTGCCTCTCTCCCTGGGCAAATCCTCTGAGCCATCACTCAAAAAGCAGGGCAGGAGCAGTAAGCCACCTCTCTCAGAGTGACATCTGGCTTTAAGGACACAATGCTGTGTAGGGGCCAAAGCCTCTGGTCTTCTCTGCTTATCTCTCCTGGTGTAGAATCTCCACCTTGTGAACAAGCTGGGGCAATGGTGACACAGACCCCAGTGTTTTCAGCGTGCCATGCCTGAGGCAGAACCTCTGCTCTATGGATGGAATCTGGGTGGAAGATGGGAGTCCCTAACTTCTCAACCACATTGCCTAGAAATTAGTCTCTGTAACATGTAGCTAGATGGAGGAGAAGAGGGTCAGGTATAGATGAAAGTTAACAATAAAGGCCTGCTGCAGACCAAATCTTGCCCACGCCTTTCTTTCTAAATAGAGTTTTACTGAAACACATCCATACCCACTCATTTACTATATAATCTGTGGCTGCTTTCCTACTAAAATGGCAGAATTCAGTAGCTACAACACATACCCCATGGTCTGGAAACCTGAAATATTTACTATCTGGTCCTTATAAAAAGTTTTCTAGAAGGCAGGGTAGTAGGCATCCTTGGAGAGGTGGGTAGTAACTGGAACTACCATCTGGGGCATCTAGTCATGTTCTTCCTCTTGATCCCCTTTTAGCAAAAGTTTGCCCCTAAAATTCTCTCTTCTCCTTTAAGACACCCCTTGACATGATAATTTAAGAATAAAAAGGTAAAAACCCACAAAGCCAAAGAGAAGGAAAGAGAATAACAGGTGTGAGATGTCACAAGAACTTCAGAATTTGGACAACAGACAAACATGAAGCGATTTAGTTTTCCTCTCTTTGGTGATGCTTGCAAAAGTGGGGCTCAGGGAGGAGAAAGCTCAGGAACTAAAGATGTCAAATGCCTGTGAAGGCAGGGGTATGGGGGATAGGTTAAAATCAGAAGGAGTCGGTCTGTAAGATCTTGTCTGAGCAAAATGTCTTTGTTCCACTTTCAGCCTTGCATGAGAGTTTGGCTGCTGTATAGAAATCTGGGTTGGAAATTGAAGTCACTATGGCAGTTAAACATAGATGCCTCCCCGAGCTCTCCCAGCTAGGTGACTGTCCCTCTATCGCAGGAAAAGGGAGGTTTCCATCTGGATAGGGTTACCAGATTTAGCCAGTTTAAAAAAAAAAAGAAAGAAAAAAAACAACCACCACCACCAAAAAAAAAAAAAAAACAGGATGCCCGGCAGGGCGCAGTGGCTCATGCCTGTAATCCCAGCACTTTGGGAGGCTGAGGCGGGCAGATCACAAGGTCAGGAGATTGAGACCATCCTGCCTAACATGGTGAAACCCTGTCTCTACTAAAAATACAAAAAATTAGCCAGGTGTGGTGGTGGGAGTCTGTAGTGCCAGCTACTTGGGAGGCTGCGGCAGGAGAATGGCATGAACCCAGGAGGCAGAGCTGGCAGTGAGCCGAGATCATGCCACTATATTCCAGCCTGGGTGACAGAGTCAGACTCTGTCTCAATTAAAAAAAAAAAAAAAAAAAAAAACTAGCCAGGCGTGGTGGCACACACCTGTAATCCCAGCTACTTGGGCGGCTGAGGCAGAAGAATCGCTTGAACCAGGAGGTGGGGGTTGCAGTGAGCCAAGATTGCACCACTGCCCTCCAGCCTGGGCAACAGAGCAAGACTCCATCTTGGGAAAAAACAAAACAAAACAGGATGCCCAACTAAATCTGAATTTCAGATAAACAACAATTTTTTGTTTAGTAAAAGTATATCCCAAATGTTGCAATGGGACATACTTATTCTAAAACTTTCTTTGTTGCTTATCTGAAATTCAAATTCAACCAGGGGTCCTGTGTTTTATCAGTAGGCAACCCTACATCTGGAGAAATGAACCAGGAGAGGCTGTACAGGGCACTCAGGCCCAGCTGAAGACAGGGCAGTGTTTGGGAGAGGGTGTGAGTGAAAGTAGAAACTCCCAGACTCTTTCCCCACTCAACTCCCAGACCATGGTAGCCAGGCCTGCACACCACCCTCCACAGCTTCACAGACGAAGATTCCACAGAGGAAAAGAGAAGACACACATGCATAGAACTGGTGATCAGAATGGCTTCAGACATCTCAACAGCACCAGCAAAGCTGTATGATGATAGGTGATGACCTTAAAATTCTGAAGAAGAACGATTTCCAACCTAAATTTTATATGCAACCAAACTCTCACACAAGGTTGGAAGTAGAATAAATACAATTCTGTCAACGAGATCTTAGAAAATTCCCCTCCCATGCACCATGCTTTAGGGTCCTATAGGGGAAGTTCTCCACCAAAACACGGAATCCACCGAGAAAAAAGAAGACATGATGTCCAAGAAACAAGATTCAACACACAGGGAGAAAGAACATCCCTGGTGAAGAGAGTACCAGAAGAGCATGTGGGCTGCGGGCATAGAGGCCACCAGTCCAGACAGGAGCCAAAGAAGCAAGAGAGGATCCAAAAATCAAACACACAAGAACAGACACACTTAGAGACAGCCTGATTGTTTTCACTACGTTGGGAGGTACTGTAGAGTTTTGTCAGAGAACATGGGAATAACTTAGTGACTGGCGCTTACAAAGTCAAGCAAATTAAAAAGCAAATTATTAACTATAGGAGAAAAAAAACGTCTAAAGAAGGAAATGTCAGTATAATGTGCTATTTTGCCTCACTGTGGCTAATCTGTACATAATCACAGTAACATAAGCACTAAACACTGGATTAGCTGAGATTTGTGAGTTATCTCTATTGGGATCATGGTAGGGTTGGGGAGACTGTGGGAAGGTGTTAGAAAACCAAGCTACTCTTCAATGGTAGGAAATCAGTAGATAATGTCTAAAGTTAGAAATCAATCAGCAGTAGTTTACTTGGAGGTAAATACCAGAAGAAAAAATATAAGTGAGTTGATAATGACTGCATATGAGCAGCGAGGGTGTGAAGTAAAGTTAGAGCACAGGATTGCTGCTTTTCATTTTAGGACACATCGACTTTTCAAGGCTTGTAAATGTATGAATTGCATAAAATTAAACTAAATTAAATATAAAATCACTGACTTTATAGCATAATCCAAAACTAACTCAAGATTTTTCATAGACCTAAATGTGAAAGCTAAAATTACACAAGTTCTAGAATATAACATTGAAGAAAAGTCTTTGAGACCTTGCATTAAACAAAGATTCCTTAGATATGATGCCAAAAGCACAATTCACATAAGAGAAAAATTGGACAAATTGGACATCAAAAGTTAAAACCTGCAGTCTTCAAAAGGCACTGTTTAGAAAATGGAAGAAAAGTCCAAGACTGAGAGAAATAATGACATATATATCTGATAAAGAATCTGTAACCAGAATATATAAAGAACTCTTAAAGCTCAATAATAAGACAACAAGCAGCTGGGCACTCACACCTGCAATTCCAGGACTTTGAGAGGCCAAGGCAGGAAGATTGCTTGAGGCCAGGAGTTTGAGACCAGCCTGGGCAACATAGGGAGACGCTGTCTCTACAAAAAGTAAAAAATAAAATTAGCTAGACTCAGTGCCCTGTGCCAGTAGTTCCAGCTACTCAGGAGGCTGAGGTGGGAGGATCATTTGAGCCCAGGAGTTGGAGGCTGCAGTTCTGGAGATGGATGGTGGTGATGGCAGCACAACAATGTGAACGCACTTAATGCCACAGAACTGTAGACCCTTTTTTTTTTCTTTTTTGAGGCAGAGTCTCACTCTGTCACCCAGGCTGGAGTGCAGTGGCACGATCTCAGTTCACTGTAGCCTCCAATTCCTGGGTTCAAGGGATTCTTCTGCCTCAGCCTCCCAAGTAGCTGGGATTATAGGCGCCCACCACCACGCCTGGCTAATTTTTGTACTTTTAGTAGAGATCGGGTTTCACCATATTGGCCAGGCTGGTCTTGAACTCCTGACCTCAAATTGATCTGCCCACCTCAGCCTCCCAAAATGCTGGAATTATAGGCGTGAGCCTCTGCACCCAGCCCCAATAGTCTATTTTTATGTTGTGGGTATATTATCACCAAAAAAAGGAGAAAGTGAAAAACTAGACAGGGGGCAGGAAGGGAGGGATTGAGACAGAGACTCTGGAGGGAGGAAAAAACCAACAAAACAAAATGAGGCTCCTGGGCGTCACCCTAAACCTACTGAGTCAGGACTTTCTCCTCCTTTCCGTGCTGCCCTCACCAAGACCCTTTTCCTGAAAACATACTGAAAAGCTGCTTGCCTGGAAGTGCCCTGGGTGCTGGGGCAGTAGAAAAGAAGTGTAAGAAAGCAGTGGCTATCGCCCTCTGGGTGCTTACGACCCGACCAGGGAGATTCACAAACAAGGCAAGACACAGGAAGTAATGCAGGACAATACGCAGTTATGGACTTACACACGAGACCTGACCTCTCCATAGGAAAAAGTGCTACAGCTACACGGAAGAGCCATGGGGAAGTCAGACCAGAGTCGGGCCTTGACCCAAAAGAATCTTCCCTGTTTGCGTTGGGGATGCCCCGGTGTCTTTGTGATCATTATAGACATCCAAAAAGGAGTTTAAATCTAATGTTGAAGAGAGGGAAGGTTAAATAAATAAATAAATAAGTGAATGGATGAATGAAGAGACGAGTATGGCAAAAATCAGACAAAAACTGTAAAAGAAACCCAAAGCCAGGAATTCAGAGTAGGGAAAGCGATCCCAGTGGTCAGGGATCAGGAAGGGCTCCATGGAGTAGGTGGCTTGTGAGCTAAGCATTGAAGGATTTCCATGTGTGGAAACAAGAAATTATTCCAGACAGAAGGAGCACCAGGAGCAAAGGAGCAGAAGTCTATTCAGGGATTGTGGGAGAACCACAGAACCATACACACTGCAATCTTCTGGGCCTCATCTCTTAGACTGCATGGCTCTCTACGCTTGACTAGCACTCACCCTCCCCTCTTCTCCAAGGTCTTCCTAATCTTCCTCTCCACCCTCTCCACAGTTCCGCTCCCCACTTTCCCAAAGCACTTTGTTCCCACGACTGTTATAGCTTACCAGAGACTGCTGGTTGTCCCCAAATATCCAGTTTCTCCTAGTTCTAGAACCTGCCATTTTTTGACAGGCACATGGCTGCCTAGGATAAAGATTACATTTCTCAACCTCCCTTATGGCCAAGTGGGCTAAGTTCTGGCCAAAGAGATGTGCGTGGGTAATGTCCAGAGTGCAAGAAACCACTGTGCCAGGTGGCTCCTTTTCTTCTCTTTGCTGGTTGGAATGCACATGTGCTGGTGAGCTGTTTTCGGCCATAAGAAGGTAACACCTTAGGGATGCCTTAGGAACACCTTAGGGCAACCTTAGGGATGGTGGTGCGACATTAGAAGGAGCTGCCTCATAATCATGGAGCTGCCATACCAACCCGAGATTTCTCATATCCAGACTGATGCCCAAGAAAGAAATTTCTTTCTTGTCCAAGATACTATGATTTTGTTTTGTTTTTGACAAATTTTAATTGTATACATTTATGGGGTACAATGTGGTGTTTTGATAACAATTGTGGAATGGTTAAATCAAACTAATTAATATATTCATCACTGCACTTATTTTTTGTGGTGAGTATACATTAAAATTTGCTTTCAGCAATTTTGAAATATACATTATTATTAACTATAGTCACCATTCTGTGCAATTTATCTCAAAAACTTATTCTTCCTGTCTAACTAAAACTTTGTACCTTTTGACCACATCTCCCCATTCCTTCCCCAGCCTCTGGCAACCAACCTTCTACTCTCTGCTTCTGTGAATTTGACTTTTTAGATTCCACATATAAGTATCTTGGCAACTGTGAACTTACTTTTTTTATTTTTAAGACGGAGTCTCACTTTGTCGCTCAGGCTAGAGTGCAGTGGCATGATCTCGGCTCACTGCAACCTCTGCCTCCTGGGTTCAAGCGATCTTCCTGCCTCAGACTCCCGAGTAGCTAGGATTACAGGCATGCACCACCACACCTGACTACTTTTTGTATTTTTAGTGCAAGAAGGGGTTCCACCATGTTAGCTAGGCTGGTCTTGAACTCCTGACCTCAAGCAATCCTCCCACTTTGGTCTCCCAAACAGCTGGGATTACAGGCATCAGCCACCACACCCGGCCACGGCTATTGTGAATAGTGCTGTAATAAACATGGGAGTGCAGATATATCTTTTGCACATAGTGACTTCATTTCCTCCGTATCTATACCCAGCAGTAGGATTGGTAGGTCATAGGGAGTTCTATTTTTAGTTTTTTGAGGAACTGCCATATTGTCTTTTTTTTTTTTTTTTAAAGACAGAGTTTCACTCTTGTTGCCCAGGCTGGAGTGCAATGGTGTGATCTCGGCTCACTGCAACCCTGCCTCCTGGGTTCAAGCGATTCTCCTGCTTCAGGCTCCCGAGTAGCTGGGATTACAGGCCCCTACCACCACGCCTGGCTAATTTTTGTATTTTTAGTAGAGACAGGGTTTCACCACATTGGCCAGGCTGGTCTTGAACTCCTGACCTCAGGTGATCCGCCCACCTTGGCCTCCCAAAGTGCTGAGATTATAGGTGTGAGCCACTGTGCCTGGCCTGCCATATTGTTTTTCGTAATGGTCATACTAATTTACATTCTCACCAACAATGTACAAGAGTTCCCTTTTCTCTTGTTGTCTGTTTGATAATAATCATTTGAACAGATGTGAAGTAATATACTATTGTGGTTTTTATTTGCGTTTCCCTGACGATTAGTGATGTTGACCATTTTTTCATATACCTGTTGGCCCTTTGTATGTCTTCTTTTGAGAAATGTATATTCATGTCCTGTGTCTTTTTTTTTTTTTTTTCCCCAGACTGGGTCTCTCTCTGTCACCCAGGCTGCAGGATAGTGGCACAATTATGGTTCACTGCAGCCTCAACCTCCTCAAGCAACCCTCCAGCCTCAGCCTCCCGAGTAGCTGGGACTACAGGTGCATGCCACCACGCCTGGCTAATCATTTTATTATTTGCCGAGACAGAGTCTCGCTATGTTACCTAGGCTGGTCTCCAGCTGCTGGACTCAGGTTATCCTCCCACCTCTGCCTCCCAAAGTGCTGAGATTACAGGTGTGTTAGCCACCTTCTTTGCTCATTTTTAATAGAGTTATTTATTTTCTTGCTATTGAGTTCCTTATACATTTTGAATATTAATCCTTATCAGATATATGGTTTGCAAATATTTTCTCCCATTCCATAGGCTGTGTTTTCACTCTGTTGTCTCCTTTGCTGTGTAGAAGCTTATTAGTTTCATATAATCCCATTTGTCAATTTTTGCTTTTGTTGCCTATGCTTCTGGGATCAAATCCAAACAAAGCATTGCCTAGACCAGTATCATGAAGCATTTCTACTATGTTTCTTCCAGTAGTTTTATAGTTTCAGGTCTTACATTTAAGTCTTTACTCCATTTGGGTTGATTTTTATATGTGGTATGATAGGATCCAACTTCCTTTTTCTACATGTGGATGTCCAATTGTGCCAGCACCCTTGTCCTTCCCCATTGTGTGTACTTGGCACTTTGTCAAAGTCAACCGACCATTTATGCATGGGTTTATTTCTGTTAAGACACTATTATTTTCAGATTTAATTACCACTGCTATATCTTAATTCCTAGAATCATCACACTACACGGTAGCGGTGTGTCCACATTTTTTTCTCCTGCGCCAAGACGGGAGCTCCTCCATGGCCCACAGCCTCAGCACAATGCCTGGCCATTAAGACTCAGAAGCAGTCTCTCACACATCCTGTGAGCCCTTCCAAGCTTCTTCTAATGGCCAGATATTTTACATATATTATTCATGTCCTTCAACAAGTAATGACTGGATACCTATGTGCCAGGCCAGAAGCCAAGTGTGCACTTACAAATCTTCACAGGTACTCTGCAAAGTAAACACTACTCTACAAGTAGGAAAGTATGACTTGTCCCCCTCCCTCTACACTACCTGACTGGTACCACTCAAACCCTGGCTAAGTCTAACTCTCCTCCTGCCTCACTCTGCACCCCAGCAGTTAATGTTGCTGGGGAAATAGCAACCAGGTGACTGGTTTTACTTCAAAGTCAAGACCACAGGCTGACAGAGGCGTTTGGGAACCTGGGCACATTTATGGATCAGGACATGCTCTTATTGTCTTAGTGGGGCTGTCTCAAGAAGATGCGGGTGGCAAACCTCAGCACAATGGTACCTGAGGGAAGGCTGCCTTTTAGGCATCTTTCAGGGCCTATGGGATAGCATTAAATGCAAAAATACAAAATTACATTTTAATGATGTTCAAAAAAGAGGAGTAAGGCATAGCACCCCAAGATAGGCCCCCAGAGGTGGGCCTACTCCAAGATGACAGAATCACACCCTCTCCTGTCCCTTCCTGTTCCATCTTCACCCTCAGTCGATGGTGATCTTGCCTCTTCTTTCACAAGAAATTAGAGCAGTCTGAAGAGAATTCCCTCATCTTGCTGCCACTAAATCTACAGGCATCTGCCCCCATATATCCTGCTGTCCTGTTCCAATACACCAGCTTCAAGGGCTCCTTCAAGGGTCAACCCCTCCATTTGTAAACCGGTCCCCATTTCTTCCTGCCTATGAAATTCTTCATGTCTTAGCATAATCCTCCTCTTTCATCGTGCCAGTTTTCACCCTGTAGTGGATTATTTCCATCAGCATCGACAGACATGCTGTCATTTGTCCTATCTTTTAAGATCCTCTAGCAACTTCCTGTGCTCTCCAGCTCTTACCCCAATTCTCTGCTCCTCTCTACGCCAAATCCTTTAAAGAGCTGTCCATATAGATCATAGCTGCTTCCTCATCCCGTTCTCTACTGAACCCTCTCTACTCAGGCTTCACCCCATCATCTTCTGAAACTGGCTTTGTCAAAGTCATTAATAAGCTTGATGTGGCCAAACTCAGTGGTCAATTTTCAGACCTCGAGTTATTTAACTCCAAAAGTAACACATGATCAAGAAGTCAAATGTAACCCACAAATGTGTTTTGTTTGGACAACACAGTGTTTGTTTTTAGTTTGAATTCATTGCCAGCATTAGAAATCAGGATATTCACATAAAAATCTAGATGCCAGGTTTCTTTGGAAAAATCTGAAAGTCTAAACCCACATTCCTACCTGGCAATAGACAGGCAGTGAGTCATGGCTGACTCTGGAGACAGGGCATGGGGTTTCCAGTTTGCCAGAGTCCCCACCACTCAGAACTGGCAAATTCAGCTTGCTTCACTTATTTATGTCACTTTCCTGGCACCTAGAGGCATTTGCATTTGTAAACTCTAGAGTAAGACTTAAAACTCACAAGTTATGAGCACCTATGTTTCCTGCTTTATGAAGGAAGACAAAACAGTGGGAGAGAATGCAGTTTGTGTGTATAAAGCAGCAGCGATGAGAAGCAGTGAACCTCAGCAATGGCCGAGTTTCTGGTTCTAGACGTCCGAAGGATCCAATAGCATTCCCATCTATCCTGCAGTTCAGCTGTTCAACCAATCCATGAAGGTCATTAGTTTCCATATATCTTTCCTCTTACACTGATTTTCTACTTGATCTTCTATCTTTAGACCAGTGATACAGTTTTTAATTGCTAGCTTATTTAACCCTTGCATTGATTCCCTGATTGTTCCACTGTTCATGTTGGTTGTCTGCTTTTGCCCACCTGAGCTGAACTCCTGGAAGGCAGATACAAGTTGACACCATGGTTCATTAAAAACAGCTCTGGTGGTACAAGTCATTGAGTCATTCCTTTATCTCTCAACACAGGAGTATAAAGATTTTCTTTTTCTTTCTTTTTTTTTTTTTTGTTTGATACAGAGTCTTGCTCTGTCGCCCAGGCTGGAGTGCAGCGGCACGATCTCAGCTCACTACAACCTCTGCCTCCCAGGTTCAAGCCTCCTGACTAGCTGGGACTACAGGCATGCACCACCATGCCTGGATAATTTTTGTATTTTTAGTAGAGCCAAGGTTTCGCCAGGCTGGTCTCGAACTCCTGACCTCAGGTAATCTACCAGCCTTGGCCTCCCAAAGTCCTGAGATTAGAGGTGTGAGCCACTGCACCCAGCCAAGATTTTCTAATATGTATAATTTCTAAACCAATAGTATTTTATTTTTTTTGAGACACAGTCTCGCTCTATTGCCCAGGCTGGAGTGCAATGGTGCAATCTCAGCTTGCTGCAACCTCCGCCTCCTGGGTTCAAGTGATTCTTGTGCCTCAGCTTCCTAAGTAGCTGGGATGACAGACACATGCCACTATGCCCAGCTAATTTTTGTATTTTTAGTAGAAACGGGTTTCGCCATGTTGGCCAGGCTGGTCTTGAACTCTTGGGCTGAAGTGGTCTGGCCACCTCGGCCTCTCAAAGTGCTGGGATTACAGGCATGAGCCACCATGCCCAGCCAACCAATAGTATTTAACTGTATGTTGCAAAATACATAAAATCATATACGTGACTAGATCATAGTGAAGTGAACTGTGAGTAAGCTCTTAGTAATGGTTTTCTTTTGTAGAAATCAGATTGAGCCCTCATTTGTCCTTTTAAAGTGGTTTCCTGAAAAGGGAATGAAGGTGGTACAGAGGCCCAAGGGACTGTTTGTACATATGACTGTCACCCATAACAGACATCCCTGCAGGAAAAAACTATTGAGACTAGCTGTTCTAGAAGCCCAGAGTCCACCCCATGATCATTATATACTTTTGTATAATGAGAATGAAATACATAAAAAATACACCTTACAATTCCCTTCAAGCTGTACCAAACTGAAACCTGGACATCAATATGAGTAAGTATTATATACTGGTATTACAGGCTGAATTTTGCGCCATAATATTCATATGTTGAAGCCTTAACCCTTAGTACCTCAGAATGTGATTGTATTTTGGAGATAGGGTTTAAAGGAGTGATTAAGTTAAAATGAGGCAATTAGTGTGGGTCCTAATTTAATATGACTAGTGTCCCTATAAGAAGGGGAAATTTCGACACCACAGAGAGGCACCAGGGGCACATGTGCACAGAGGGAAGACCATGTGAAAAGGTAGCAAGAGGGTCATCTGCAAGCCAAAGACAGGCCTCAGAGGAAACCAACCTCACAGACACCTTGATCATAGATTTTGAGCCTCCAGAACTGTTCGAAAATACCCCAGCCCTAGCAAACAAATATAACCTGGGTTAAATATGAGTACACTCAAGAGCAATTCATATACAGCCACCATTTACCCCTGCACGGAACAGCCCAGGCTATTTCTGCATTCGCCGCATTAGCCCATGGCAGCTATCACTTCTTACTGCTAGTAATGTCTTCCTTGGCTAACGTCCTGTCCCTATTACTAAACTGACATTGCCTGAAAAGATAGATACCCACAAGAGTTAAAACTGTAACTTTAGTGACATCAGCGAAATTAGCAGAGTAAGGACCTGTGAAAATTCTCTCCTCCATAAAAGCAACATGAACACTTTGGGAAGCCGTGGCAGGCAGATCATGAGGTCAGGAGATCAAGACCACCCTGGCTAACATGGTGAAACCCCGTCTCTACTAAAAATATAACAAATTATCCAGGCGTGGTGGCGGGTGCCTGTAGTCCCAGCTACTCGGGAGGCTGAGGCAGGAGAATGGTGTGAACCCGGGAGGCGGAGCCTGCAGTGAGCCGAGATGCACCACTACACTCCAGCCTGGGTGACAAAGCAAGACTCCATCTCAAAAAAAAAAAAAAAAAAGAAAAAGCTACATGAAGACTAGCAAAAATGGTCCAAATCACATATTCAGAACTCTGAAAAGTAACCAAAGGCTTGCAGCAATCTAGGAGCATTTATTCTGGAAAAACATTTGAGCCATGATGAAAACAGTGAGCTTTGTCCTGCTTTATCCTCTCCCTCTCCCTGTTTCCTAGTTCTGCAGTTACCTTGAATACCAGCAGCCTGGAAGTCGCTACAGGAAGCAGAATAGGGTCAGAGTTTCTTCAATGCTCTATTCCAACAGAAGTCCTATTATCTGACTTGTCTGGAAGTTCTCCGGAAGATCCCACTTGCAAGGTTGTCTTTATTTGACTTGAGTTGAAACTCAGAGCTCACCCAGCACAAAAAGCATTTTCCCGGGGACACTTCTCAGAAACATTGAGAGGGAATTGTTTAATTTCACAACTGCCTGAGGCAGTGAGTAATGTTTGGGACCATTAATAGGTTACCCAAAAGGATTTTTTTTTTTTAAACTGGGAAATGGGCATCCACAGGGGCTTGGAAAAGCTCCAAAATATTCCTGTGAATCTAGAAGGCCATTTGTACTGGTAGAGCACATATTTATGCCCATGGCTGTGCACATGGTTGGGATAACCTGAGCACACCCTAAACTCTAACATCAGGCTGACCTGGAGGATCTACACCAGCAGGAAGTGAAGGCTAAGGCAGAGTTGTCAACTGCATGCTGAGTGTTGAACACATACACAGAGCCTCTCAGCAAACATTAAGAGACCTATTGGTTTCAAGTGTTTCAGGAAATCTATCTAATCATTAGCTGACATTAAGCTATTAAAACAGAGACTTCAGTGGCCACACAGAACAAAGAATACGGAGTTTACAGAATTTGTGCAGGTAAGTTACTAAACAAACAAACAAATAACAAACAGCAACAAAAATACACCCTGGGGATGGGGGGAAATCTGATTTCCAAAGCTGACACACTATTTTATTAATGTCCAGTTTTGAACAAAAAGTTATTAAACACGCAAAAAATAAATAAAAACCAAAAAAGTACAGCCCATACACAAGGAGAAAAAAATCAACAGAATCAACAGAAATTATTCCTGAGAAAACCTAGGTGCTGGATTTATTAGGAAAAGATTTTTAAATCATCAATTTTAAACATGTACAAAGCATTAAAGTTAAACATGTCTAAGTATTAAAGGAAAGTATGAGAACACTATCTTGTTAAATAAAGAATATCAAGAAAGAGGTATTTTAAAAACAGAAATTCTGGAATTAGGCCAGATGCAGTGGCTCACACCTGTAATCCCAGCACTTTGGGAGGCCGAGGTGGGCAAACCACCTGAGGTCAAGAGTTCGAGACCAGCCTGACCAACATGGAGAAACCCCATCTCTACTAAAAATACAAAATTAGCTGGATGTGGTGGCCCATACCTGTAATTCCAGCTACTTGGGAGGCTGAGGCAGGAGAATCGCTTGAACCTGGGAGGCAGAGGTTGCAGTGAGCTGAGATCGTGCCATTGCACTCCAGCCTGGGCAACAAGAGAGAAACTCTGTCAGAAATTTTGGAGTTAAAAAATTATAATAACTGAAATGAAAAAATCACTAAAGGGGTTCAACAGCATATTTTCAGCAGTCAGAAGAAAGAAAAACAGGCCAGGAGCAGTGGTTCACATCTGTAACCCAGCGCTTTGGGAGGCTGAGGTGGGTGGATCACTGAGATCAGGAGTTCAAGACCAGCCTGACCAACATGGTAAAAGCCTGTCTCTACTAAAAAAAAAAAATACAAAATTAGCCAGGTATCGTGGTGCACACTTGTAATCCCAGCTACTTGGGAGGCTGAGGCAGGAGAATTGCTTGAACTCGGGAGATGGAGGTTGCAGTGAGCCGAGGTCACACCATTGCACTCCAGCCTGGGCAACAAAAGTGAAACTCTGTGAAAGAGAGAAAGAAATGAAGAAAGAAAGAGAGAAAGAGAGAGAGAGAGAGAGAGAGGAAGGAAGGAAGGAAGGAAGGAAGGAAGGAAGGAAGGAAGGAAGGAAGGAAGGGTGGGCGGGCAGGCTTCAGTATAAGCCAATTGATAGTACCCATTATGAAAAAACGACAGAAAAATGAATGAAGAAAAATGAATGAGTCAAAGGAGAATCCACAGGGGAAATGCGAAAATAATTTGAGGGCCGGGTGTGGTGGCTCACACCTGTAATCCCAGCACTTTGGGAGGCCAAGGTGGGCAGATCACCTGGGGTCAGGACTTCGAGAGCAGCCTGGTCAACATGGTGAAACCTCGTCTCTACTAAAAATACAAAAATTAGCCGGGTGTGGTGGCATGAGCCTGTCATCCCAGGTACTCAGGAGGCGGAGGCAGGAGAATCGTTTGAACTCAGGAGGTGGAGGTTGCAGTGAGCCGAGATTCCACTGTTGCATTCCAGCCTGCACAACATGAGTGAAACTCTGTCTAAAAAAAAAAAAGAAAATAAGAAAATAACTTGAGATGAATAAAACAAAAATACAACATACCAAAATGTATAGGTGCAATCAAAGCAGAGCTTAAAGAAAAAGTTATAGCTATAAATGTCTGCATTAAAAATGAAGAAATATTTCAAGTCAATAACTTCACCTTCTACCTTAAGAAACTAGAAATGTGATAGCAAACTAAACTCAAGGCAAGCAGAAGGAAAGAGATAATAAATATTAGAGTGAAAATAAAATAAAAATGGAAAAATAGAGAAAATCAACGGAATCAAAAATTTTATTCTTTGAAAAGATTAACAAGATTGGAAAATCTTTAGTTAGATTGATTAAGAACTAAAAAGTCTCAAACTGGTAAAACCAGCAATGAAACAGGAACATAATTACAAACTTTACAGAAATAAAAAAGATTATAAACTAATACTATGAACAACTGTACACCAAAAAACTACATAACCTATATGAAATGGAAAAATTCCTAGAAAGACAGAAACTACTAAAACTAACCCAAGAAAATGGAAAACGAAGGCATGTATTATAAGCGATTAATTTAGTAATAAAAAAAATCCCACCAATGGAAATTTAGGTCCAAAGTCTTCATTGGTGAATTCAGTAAAGTGTTTAAAGAATTAATATCAGTACTTCAAAAACTTTTCATAAAAAAAAAAAGTTAAGAAAACACTCTCAACACTTTATGAGGTCAGTGTTACAGTATATCCAAGGAAAAAAGTCACTACAGGCCAATATTGCTAATGAATATAGATGCAAAGATCCTCAGGAAGAAAACTCATTATTATTGCAAAACAGTCAGAAAAAACAAGTTGACAAAATTCAACAGCGCTTCAAGATACAAATACTCAAAAACCTAGGACTAGAAGAGGAATTCCTTAACCTTAAAATATCTATGAAAAGCCTACAGCTAAAATCATACTTAATGGCAAAAGACTAAAATCTTTCCCAGTAAGAACAGGAACCCGTAAGGATATTAACTTTCACCATGTCTGTTGAAGTTTGTATTGGTGGTGCTAGCTGGACAGTTAGGCAAGAAAGATAAATAAAAATAATAAAAGATTGGGAGGCTGAGGTGGGCAATCACCTGAGGTTAGGAGTTCAAGACCAGCCTGGCCAATGTAGTGAAACCCTGTCTCTATTAAAAATACAAAAATTAGCCAGGCGTGGTGGCACGTGCCTGTAGTCCCAGCTACTCAGAAGGCTGAGGCAGGAGAATCCCTTGAACCTGGGAGGTGGAGGTTGCAGTGAGCCAAGATCATACCACTGCACTCCAGCCTGGGTGACAAGAGCGAGACTCCATCTCAAAAAGAAAAAGAAATAAAACAAATAAAACAAAGAGGCACACAGATTGGAAAGGAAGACTCAAAACTGTCTCTATTTGTAGACATAATCTCATACATAGAAAATTCTAAGGAATCTACATAAAAGCAATTAGAGCTAATAAACATGTTCTGCCAGGTTGCAAGATATAAGATTAGTATACAAAGATAAATTATATTTCTATAAACCATCAATAAACAATCTGAAATTTAAATTAAGAAAGCAATTCCATTTATAATACCATGAAAACAGAATACTTAGGAATAAATTCAATAAAAGAAGTATAAAACTTCTTTTGGACCCTGAAAACTATAAAACATAATTGAAAGAAATTAGGAAGACCTAAATAAATATAGAAAGACATCTATGTTCATGGATTAGAATACTTAACATTGTTAGAATGGCAATATTCATTAATTACCACAAAAATTCCAGCTGGCTTCTTTGCAGAAATTGAAAACCTGAACCTAAAATTCATATGGAATTCAAGGGACCCAGAATAGCCAAAATAATCTCAGAACAGAGTTGGAAGACTCACACTTTTGAATTTCAAAACATAGTGCATAGGTACAATAATCAAGACTACGTAGTACTGACATAAAGACAGACAGACGTATAAGTCAATAGAATAGAAGTGAGAATCCAGAAATAAATCCATACATTTATGGTCAATTGATTTTAGACAAGGGTGCCAAGACAATTCAATGAGGGAAAGAATAGTTTTTTCAACAATTCTCACTGGGACAGCTAGACATTCATATGTAAAAGAATGAAGATGGACCCCCACCTCACACCATATACAAAAATTAAAATGAATCAAAGATCTATATGTAAGAGCTAAAACTATAAACTTCTAGAGGACAACATAGGTATAAATCTTAACTTTGGCTTAGGCAATAATTGCCTAGATATGACACCTAAAGCACAAGCAACAAAAGAAAAAATAAATCGGATTTCTTCAAAATTAAAAGCTTTTGTGCTTCCAAGGTTACCCTTAAGAAAGTGAAAAGACGGCTGGGCACGGTGGCTCATGCCTGTAATTCCAGCACTTTGGGAGGCCAAGGCGGGTGGCTCATGAGGTCAAGAGTTCAAGACCAGCCTGGCCAACATGGTGAAACCCCATCTCCACTAAAAATACAAAAATTAGCTGGGCATGGTTAAAAAAAAAAAAAAGAAAAGAAAGTAAAAAGATAATCTTCAGAATGGGAGAAAATATTTACAAATCATATATCTGTTTAGGGACTTTATATTCAGAATATATAAAGAATTCTTACAACTCAACGTAAAAAGACAAATAGCTCAATTTAAAAATCAACAAATGATTTGAATATTCTCCAAAGAAAATATACAAATGACCAATAAACATAAAAAATATGTCTAACATCATTAGCTTTGCATCATTAGTAAAATACAAATCAAAACCTCAGTAAGTTACCACTTCACATCCACTAAACTGGTTATAATAAAAAAACAGACAGTGACAAGTATTGTCGAGGATATGGAGAAACTGGAACCCTTTTACATTGCTGGTGAGAATGTAAAATGGTGCAGTTGCTTTCGAACACGGTTGGCAGTTCCTCAAAAAGTCAAACATAGATTTACCTTATGACCCAGTAATTCCATTCCTACACATATCAGAGAATTGAAAGCAAATAATTCACACAAAAACTTGTGTGTGCACGTTCATACCGACATTATTCATAATACCTGAAAAGTAGAAGCAAACGCTGAAAGGATAAGTGCCATGTGCCATTCTATAGTACATACAATGGCATATTATGCAGCCACAAAAAGCAGCGAAATGCTGATACATGCTACACCATGAATGAACCTTGAAAACATTATGCTAAGTGAAAAACGACCACATATGATTTCATTTGTCTGGGACGTTCAGAAAATGAAAATGCATAGAGAGAATGCAGATTAGTGGTTGCCAGAAAATTGGGATGGGAGGAGAAAGAATGGATAGTGACTGCTGATGGATATGGGGTTTATCTTGGGTTGATCAAAAAAGTTTGAAATTAGATAGTGATGATGTTTGTACAAAAGTGTGAATAGCCGGGCGCGGTGGCTCACGCCTGTAATCCCAGCACTTTGGGAGGCCGAGGCAGGTGGATCACAAGGTCAGGAGATCGAGACCATCCTGGCTAGCATGGTGAAACTCCGTCTCTATAAAGATACAAAAAATTACCCCGGCGTGATGGCAGGCGCCTGTAGTCCCAGCTACTTGGGAGGCTGAGGCAGGAGAATGGCGTGAACCCGGGAGGCGGAGCTTGCAGTGAGCCGAGATCGTGCCACTGCACTCCAGTCTGGGAGACGAGCGAGACTCCATCTCAAAAAAAAAAAAAAAAAAGTGTGAATATACTAAAAGCCACTGAATTGTGCACTTTTGGTGAATTTGATGGTATTCAAATTATTTCTCAGAAAATAGTCTATGCATACATTCAACTGTGCCTCTATGAAGCAAATAGGTTCTGAAATAGTTTTTTCAAGAGTAAAGGGTATGAGCCCTGGGAAGCTACAGAGCATCTCCTTTGACTTCCTCTCAGCTGTACTCTTGATAGCAGAGGTTGCCGTTAAGCTGAGCAAGGAGTACTGAATATCTTAAGAGAATAATGTTGGTTACCACACACAGCCTAGTGACCTGGCTCAGACATAGTGACAATAAATGCCTCCCCAAATCTAAATGCCCAAGACCACAGACAACCACTGCAAGTTTTGGCAAAACCTATCGTGAAAGCCTATCGAAAATGGGGTTTGTGATTTATCAAATTTCTTTTAAAGTATCTAAAATTCATAGTTTTGAAGTAGACAACTTTATGAGGGCTCTTAGCCTTTAGAGAGATGTTCCAATGTCGCAAAAACATCCTACAGTAAGAGACAGCAGACTACTAATGCTCTATGAGGCCAAGGCGATTGGAGCAAATGAGCCTGAAGTCCTTCCAGAATAATAAGCATTTATCATAGTATCACCACTATTTAATTTCATAGGAAAAAAAATCCAAGAAACAGTCCCTTTGTACCTTGACAGGTCCCTACAAGAAACTTCTGCTACCACATTCAGACAATATCTACTTAGTAAACAAACAAACCATGTGGTTCCAAAGCTTGTCAATAGGACACATTTCACAATTGCTATATTTGATTCAAATTATTTGGAGTTAAAATACACTCCAGACTGTTTATTTTTCTGCGCCTTTCCTAGAGGGTAAGAATAGTAAATGAGACAGCTGGTCATATTCTCGGCTCTGGGGTTCTGGTAAGCATTTTACATGGCGGTGGGCGGGAGCCGGGGATGTGTGGCTGGGGACAGCTTTTCAAAATGAAATGGTCTATCCTCCCTCACAGCTCCCTGCCCTCTGCCATTGCAGGATTACAGTAATTCTGTATCCTACGACTAGTTACTTTTAAAATGTCACAGCGAAGTATCCCGAAAGGGTATGGTTCCCATTTGTTCACGTTACTTAATGGCTAAAAAACCTTGGGCAAATTCCTGAACCTAGGTTGTAAGGTTCCTTTGTAGAATGGGGTTAATAACAGGACCTTCTGGCCAGGCACAGTGGCTCACACCTGTAATCCCAGCACTCTGGGAGGCCGAGACGGGTGGATCACTGGAGGTTAGGTGTTTGAGACCAGCCTGGCCAGCATGACGAAACCCCGTCTCTACTAAAAATACAAAGATTAGCCAGGTGTGGTGGCATGCGCCTATAGTCCCAGCTGCTTGGGAGGCTGAGACAGGAGAATTGCTTGAACCCAGGTGGTGGAGGTTGCAGCGAGCTGAAATCATGCCACTGCACTCCAGCCTGGGCGACAGAGTGAGACTCCACCTAAAAAAAAAAAAAAAAAATTACAGGACCTTCTTCACAGTGCCAGTGTGAGAACAGAATAGTCAGTGAGTGCATGTGGAGCGGGATTGCTGGCACATTCCCCAGTGTGCCATGTGCATTGCTGTCCGTGTGGCTGGCCCCCCTGGAGCTGTGCAGCTGGCGTGGCCACAGAAAGGTCCAACCTAACAACACACATGGTACCCAGCAGTCAAGAAGTGGTAGCTGTTATAATTAATGTTAGTATAGTAGTCACTTTTTTTTGCAAGAAAGGTGGACCTCCCTCTGAGTACCGCAAAGAGGCTTGGGTTAACAATATAAAGGAAATCAGCAAAGTTGAGCTTTCTGGACCAGGGATTTCTCCAGGTGCTTTTATATGTGCTATTTAATTTACTCTTCATATCCCCAAAAGGATATTATTACCTCCTTTTGACAGATTAGAAAACTGAGACCCAGAGATTTTTTTTTTTTTGAGACTGAGTTTTGCTCTGTCGCCCAGACTGGAGTGCAGTGGTGTGATCTCGGCTCGCTGCAACCTCCACCTCCCAGGTTCAAGCAATTCTCCTGCCTCATCCTCCTGAGTAGCTGGGATTACAGGCATATGCCACCACACCCAGCTAATTTTTGTATTTTTAGTAGAAACGGGGTTTCAACATGTTGGCCAAGCTGGTCTTGAACTCCTGACCTCATGATTCGCCCACCTTGGTTTCCCAAAGAGCTAGGATTACAGGCATAAGCCACTGTGCTTGGCCTAAGATCCAGAGATTTTAAATGAGTAAAGTTATGTCACTATTAAATATTCAAGCCAGAAAGGATTGTGAGTCAGCTGGACTCCAAATCCATTGCTGTTCCCACAATGGTGGGAATGTATGCTCACCTGGTGATGCAGGATTTTTCTCAGCCCCTTTGCTGGACTTGAGGAAGGGGCACCCCCTCTACTTGGCTGACCCAACTCAACCCCTTGTGGGAGGGACCATGTGAGTGAGCGAGTCTAGGTCCTGGCCAGATGCTCCAGGCACCAACACAAGAGCAAGCTCTATGTGAGGCCACAGCCTGACCAGGCGTGTCATCTCAAGGGGAACATGGCAGCGCCCAGGTGAGGGTGCCTGTGACCCTGAAGCCCCAGAGGGGGCATTACAGTGCTCCTTTAGTTTTGCCATCCATTGACTGGGGTATGTGAGCAGCTCAGTTAGCCCCTTGCCCCATTGTGTGGAGCAGCTGCCCTCCACTGGTAAGGGCAAAGGGCTGCTGTGATAGCTTTTCTGGGTACTGGCATTTGGTGAGTCCCGAGCTCTTGTCTGGCATCCAAGACGAATGAGGTCAGGTGGACAACTGAAGGATGGAGAATTTGAGTGATGAAAACGGCTCTCAGAGAGGGGAGCTAGCTGGAGAGGGGACAGGAAGGGCAGGTCGTCTTCCCTGAAGTCAGGCCATCTCATCTCTACCAACTGAGTCTTAGGTCTTTATAGGCACAAGATGGGGAGTGCAGGCTGATTGGTTTGTGAGTATGCAAAAAAAGGTTAAAGCGAAGACATCACTCGAATGTAGGCACGACAGTGTAAAAAACCAATTGAGAAAGGGTAGGTATGTGTAAAACAGGTGAAGGATGATGATCAATCAGAGGAAAGTATGCCAAACAGAAAGACAAGTTCTCAATCCAGTCGAAGGATTTAACTTGTAACTTGGCTTTCAGTCTTCCAGCTGTCTTTGGCTTGGAGGTGGGGTTTCACTGGGTGCCCATCCCTATCTCTCTGGGCATTTGGCCGCCTCCTGTCGCTATCACCAGCATGTAGTCCTCCTTCTTATGGAAACAGCACATCAATTTTCCATGATAGAGCCACCCCTCCCACATTCTCAATCCGTGGGATTTGGGTAAGGCTAGCCTCAGGCCTGACAAGTTCATTCTATCTTATACAGTCACAGAGATGTTTCAGGGGTGAACATTACCCAATAAAACTCAGTCTCAGGACTTTTCTAAGAACTGTGGAAAGATGAAACTGCTCTTTCTGTTGAACTTGAAACTATGAAGCCTGGGACTTCTGAGGGTCCCTCCAAGGAGGAAGCCCATATATGAAAGAAAGCAAAGAGGTGTAGAGAAATTGAGCCTGACAACAGTTTTTGAGCCTTGCCTAAATCTACCTTTGCCTAAAGCTAGATCTACCCTTTGACTTTTCAGTTACAGGAGCCAAAAAATTCCAGTATATTTTTTCTCAAGCATGTTCAAAGTAATTCTTTTGCAACGTACAATTGAAAGAGGAGTTACAAAATTAACACAGCCAGTTCTTAAATCCACATAAGCACCAAGCATTATCTACAGATGATCTGTTCACTATTGTTAATCCTGTGTGGTGGGAATACAAGTGTTCATTTTATTAATCTTTAAACTTTTCTGTACTTTTAACCTCATAAGAAGATCAGAAGAGGTAATGAAAACAGCACTGAAAAAAACAGATCAGTTTCCAGCACAGAAAAGGAAAAAAAATAAATTGTTCGGTATCTCTCAGATCTAAAACCTAATACCTGGAATTCCCACATTAACACCCTGTGCCGCAGGTTTTCCTATTTGGGTTAAGCAGTGTAATGGTTAGTTTTGTGTTGAATTGGCTAGGCTAGAGTAACCAGTTATTCAGTCAAACACTAACTTAGGTGTTGCCTTGAAGATATTTTGTAGATGTCAATTACCTTAAACAAGATTATTCTCAATAACATGGGTGGACCACATCCAATCAGCTGAAAGGCCTTAGCAAAAGGGAGGTTTCCCTGAGGGAGAAGAAATTCTTCCTGTGGGCACCTCATCGGCTCCTGCCCAATTTCTCAGACTGTTGACCTACTGCATGAAATTTCAGATATGCCCAACCAGACTTCACAATCATATTATGTCAATTCCTTGAAATACATCTTTTTTTTCTCTCTCTCGTTCTATTTCTCTACCATATATATCTCTCTGATACATATACAGCCGGTCCTCCATATCTGTGGGCTCTGCATCTGCAGATTCGGCCAACCATGGTTTGAAAATATTTTTTAGGCTGGGCACACTGTCTCACGCCTGTAATCCCAGCACTTTGGGTGGCCCAGGCGGGTGGATCACCTGAGGTCTAGAATTCGAGACCAGCCTGGCCAACATGGTGAAATCCTGTTTCTACTAAAAATACAAAAATTAGCCACGCATGGTGGCAGGCGCCTGTAATCCCAGCTACTTGGGAGGCTGAGTCAGGAGAATTGCTTGAACCTGGGAGGTAGAGACTGTAGTGAGCTGAGATCACGCCACTGCACCCCAGCCTGAGCAACAGAGCAAGACTGTCTCAAAGAAAAAAGAAATGTTTTTTTAAAAACCAATGAAAAATAACAAAACATAATATAAATACAAATACCTATTTACATAGCATTTACATTGTGTTAGATGTAAGTAATGATCATTTAAAGTATACAAAAGGATGTGTTTAAGTTATAACCAAATACTGCATCATTTTATATCAGGGACTTGAGCATCCGCAGATTTTGATATCTGCAGAGGATGGGGCTGCTAGGGTTGGGGGGTCCTGGAACCAAAACCCCACAGATACTAAGGGACGACTATACACATCTCCTACTGGTTCTGTTTGTGGTAGAACCTTGACTGACACAATCAGCCATGCCCTGGATGTTTCTTGGGTATTCTCTGATCCCTGCGGGGAAAAGCCTCCTGAATTCTTCCCTGGGAGTCAGGCTTCCACATGCCTGTCTGCCTGCCTTCCTTTCTTTTCTTCCTCCTGGAGGGCTTCTACCTCAGAAATCTAGAAGGCCTCTATCTCAGAAGGGCACCATTTTCCTTCATCTGTCTAGCTCCTCATGCATTTGCTACATATTAACAACTGTGATGAAGCCTAGTTTCTCCAGATAGCTCTATTGCTAGCCTTACTCTTTTAGTCATAGGGAGCTATCTTTGTCCAATGCCAGAAGTTTACCATATTCCCTCCCCTTTCTCCTTTTCAAGTCCCACTTTCTCTTCACTACCTGTTAGACAGACTGAGAGCTGTCTCCCAATACCCATTCTCCCCTTGTTCCATGGCAGTAGCCAGCCCATGACTTTACAGGATAAAGACTAGATTTTTCAAACTCCTTTTCAGGTAAGTGGGACTAGGTTACAGCCAAAGGAACAGAATCAATGCAATGTGTCCAACTTCCAAGTTGTGCATTAACAGAAAGGTAGTCCCACCTCTCCCTTTTTTTTCACCTTCCAAATGGCCAAAATGTAGACACGATGATGGTCCATACTGAATTTTGTGGGCCACGGCACCACCCAAAAGAGAGTGGAGAAATAAGAGAGAGAAAACTTCATACCTATACTGCTACCTGGACTTCCATCTGGTTTATGATACTGATTTTTTTTTTTTAATCTCTGCAGCAACAGTCAAAAAAATTTTTTTCTTTTCTTTTTTTTTTTTGGGGATGGAGTCTTGCACTGTCACCCAGGCTGGAGTGCAGTGGCACAATCTTAGCTCACTGCAACCTCTGTCTCCCAGGTTCAAGCAATCCTTCTGCCTCAGCCTCCTGAGTAGCTGGGATTGCAGGTGTGTGCCACCACACCTGGCTAATTTTTGGTCTCCAACTCTGACCTCATCATCTGCCCGCCTCAGCCTCCCAAAATGCTGGGGTTACAGGCATGAGCCACCATGCCTGGCCAACAGCCAAATTTATATCCTAACCAACACACCACTAAACTGGCCAAAAGAAAAACCAGCTCCCCCAACCCACTGTCTTCCCCAACCTAATTATTATATCAGATTGTCTTGTTACCTGGCTGTTCCTCCTCCTTCCTACCCTTAAATATGGTTGACCCCCTCTCCCACCGTGCCTTTCCTTGAATCTGGGCTCTCTATGCTTTCTCCCTTGGAAATCTCATCCACTCATGGAAAATGACTTAACATGCTTCTAATTCTAACTCATCTCTGAGCACCGGGTCTGCTTATTGGACTTCTCACTGATCAATTGCTGGTACCTCAAACTCTGCATGTTTAAAATAGAACTCACTTTGCTCTCTCTCTCACACACACACACACGCACACTCAACATGGGGGTGAGTAGGCAACCTGTCCTCTTCTTGATTTCCTTATTTAGGTAAATGAAATAAATGATGTCACCATCCTGCCAAGAACCCAGGCTTAAAACTACAGCAGAGGCCACAAATTCAAATGCTTAGAGACCAGGCAAGAGGCAAGGGACAAGTGATAACTGTGGGGAGCCAAAGAGCTGCTGACCAATCTTAAAAAAGCAGCCACAACTTGCTGATCTCTGGCATGTAGGAATATTAGCCCAGTGCTGTCGGGTCTTCTGATCTTTCAAGAGAAGTAAAAAATCTAGATTTTATGTTTTATGTGATCTCTCTAGATTTTACAAACAAAACAAGAAGCCATCTTGAACTGGTCAAAATGTAAACCAAAAATTTAAAAACATATATATTTCTAAATAAATAATATATATCATAAAATGACAATGTAACTTGTAGCAAAAATAATTTGACAGATCTAATATGTCTAAATCATTTCTTGATTTTTGGAAGTTATGAATCTTTTGATGCAGTTGTCACTAGATTTAGACCCTGTATGGGGTAATGATTTGACATAGGAAGCAACATCCAATTGTTCCAACAACTTCCTTATTAAATGGATAATCATTAAATGAATTAAGTAGAGAATTTCCTTAACATCAATGATACTGTTTTTAGTGTGGAATCCTCAGTTTCTTATCAATAGCAATTAAACATTCTATAGACTTTATAAAATAGTCTAACAACATACAGAACTGATTCAGTATCTATGTTATTGACTAAGTCACAAAAATCACTTATTGAAATACCTTTTAACTTACTGGCTTATTCACTATGTTCTGTTCACTCTCAATTCATGGAGCTTCACAAACCATGAGGGTTTATTTCAAGATTTAACAAATTGAAAGGGTTTAAAAGTTTATTACATTTTTCACTGTTGTCATCAAATACATTGATTTATTAGAAAATCCAATAATTTTTCTCTTGGAATTGATACTTCACTTTTTTTTTTAAGCAGGATACCTATTTTTTCTCATCCATAATAACTTCCACTTGTTTCAAACTTCCCTTTGTTTACATACGTCCAACTGCTTTACAGTTTATTGAAATAATGTCAGCTCTAATAGCTAAAACATGTTTTCTTATAAAGCTAAAATAAATACTGCTAGGCACGGTGACTCAAGCCTATAATCCCGGCACTTTGGGAGGCTGAGGTGGGCAGATCACTTGAGGTCAGAAGTTTGAGACCAGCCTGGCCAACATGGTGAAACTCCATTTCTACTAAAAATACAAAAATTAGCCAGGTGTGGTGGCGCATGCCTGTAATCCCAGCTACTCGGGAGGCTGAGGTAGGAGAATCACTTAAACTTGGGAGATGGAGGTTGCAGTGAGCTGAGATCGTGCCACTGCACTCCAGTCTGGGCAACAGAGCGAGACTTCATCTCAAAACAAAAAAACTCTAAAATAAATACTGACGTCTCCATTAAACTACCATTTATTAAGGCCCAAACTCTTTAAAATATATTTTTCAATTTTTCAAACAGTCACTGCATTTGTGTCCACTACAGTGAACATACAGAACTGACTCACTTCCACCACAAGGGGTATAGCTCAGCGGTAGAGCGTTTGAATGCAGAACTTACTGACTTCCACATTGCTTTTGCAGATCGAGCACTGCAGGCTTGTCCATCAAGGTTCAATTTGCATAACTTAATTTAGTTATTTCTGCTATTTATTTGGTGTGTGGTAGTAAATATAGTTTATCAAGAAAAACATGAGTTCTCTTATTATATTGATTTATCCAAAATTGAATTTGATAACTTAGTGCCAAATTAAAACATCCACATTGTTTCTAAACTTTTGGCTGAAACTCCGTACTCTCTCTAGAATCGTATTAGCACTTTCTGTATAAAATCCAATGACAATTTTCTTATTTGGTATAATGTTACAATTACATCTTTATGGAACTATATCTCAAATATAATTATTTCTTGTCTACTCACAATAAAGACAATACAGTGTACTAAATGTTTCCCAGTGTCATAAGATCAACAAAAACCATTATATTCAAAAACCTTTAAATTTGCATTTTAATTATTAAAACATACTCGCATAAAAAAAATGAAGCTTCTTAGATGATGACTTTAAATATACCTCTGATTTACGTATTTTTCAAAACGCTGTTTTCTCATTTGGGTACATCTGGTTTTTAACAGGTGTGTCCACAATAGAATGGTGTGTTCATATCAATATTAATCCCTTTGAAATTCCAGGAAATGTGTGTGAAATGCTCAATTACACTTAACTATATAGTGTTGCTAAAAATTCTGACAGTACCTTCCAAATCTTTTTCTTTTCTTTTTTTTTTTTTTTTGAGACAAAGTCTTGCTCTGTTGCCCAGGCTGGAGTGCAGTGATGAGATCTCGGTTTACTGCAACCTCCACCCCTGCGGGTTCTAGCCATTCTCATGTCTCAGCCTCCTGAGTAGTTGGGATTACAGGCATGCACCACCATGCTGGGCTAATATTTTATTTTTAGTAGAGGTGAGATTTCACCATGTTGGCCAGGCTGGTCTTGAACTCCTAGTCTCAAGCAATCTGCCCACTGTGGCTTCCCGAAGTGCTGAGATTTCAGGCATGAGCCAGCAAGCTTGGCCCTAAATCTTTTTGATTGCTTTATCCTCACTCTGATAACCTTTTTGGGAGTTCTAAGTTTTCAAATACTTAATGTATGAAACTGATTATATTCTTTTAACTTTTTTTCTCAATAATCACAAATTTTCTTCACTTGCACAAGCTTTAAGAGCATTCTGATGAAATATATGTTTAACACTTTGATCTTTTAACAACAGAACTTCTGAGCACTAAATACCCAACATTTCTGTCACTAGCAATGTCACTCAAATTTTTGGTTGAAAAATTATTTTTTCATTACAAAACTGTAGATTTTATGTAATAAAGTTTATCTTATAAATAATAAATTTTATTTTGTGCTGATTCTTAAATAGTATCAAAAGAAGTTCCAGGCTGGGATTCATTATTGTTATAAATTTCTTGTTCCTTCTTCTGCAGATATCAAGATTTACATTTATCATACTTAAAAGTATTGAAAATTCATCCAGATTTTTGTTGTCTCATTCTAGGTGGATGTTTCTGATATTCCATAATAAAATCTTAAATATATAAATATAAAACACTGCATACCTATTTTCTGAAGAATTAATGTATGTGCTTACGATAGAAGTATTTTATTATTTTTTGAGACAGGGTCTCACTCTGTCATCACCCAAGCTGAAGTGCAGTGGCAAGATCTCAGCTCACTGCAGCCTCGACCTCCCAGACTCAAGGGATCCTCCCACCTCAGCCTCTCCAGTAGCTGGGACTACAGGCATGTGCCACCATGCCTGGCTAATTTTTTTTTGTATTTTTTTGTAGAGACAGGGTTTTGCCATGTTGCCCAGGCTGGTCTTGAACTCCTGGGCTCAAGTGATCCTCTTGCCTCAGCCTCCCAAAATGTGGGATTACTGGTATGAGCCACTGCACCCAGTCCAATAAAAGTATTTTAAACTAGTGACTCTCCTAAAGCAATTAGTGTTTTAACACATATAACTCGGCTGCAGTCCCTGCAGTGACACAGGCCAGATTGTGTCATAATGTGGAAACAACAGGAGGCCTATTGTCAATGGTAATGACATCCTACAACTATTAACACAAACCAATGAGTTTATATTAAAATTTCTATTATTAATTGTAACATTTATTGTAATTACCATTGTGGGGAAAAAAGAGGTCAGCCTGTTACGGTGTTATTATAGATGGAAGTAAATTTAAGAGACTCCATTTGGCTCTGTATTTGAGATGCTGTTAATCTGTGACTCTACCCCCAATCTTGTCCTTGCTAGAGACATCGCTGTGGTAATTAAGGTTTAAAGGATTTTGGGCTATAAGGAATGTGCTTTGTTAGGCAAATGCTTAAAGCCTGCTTGTGGTTGAAGGTCAGTACCATTCTCTTAAATCTCAGTAAAAGAAAAACATGTCTCCTGCCTGTCCCTGGGCAAATGAAACATCTCCGTGTATCTGTATGTCTTACTGCTGATTTACTCCCTTATCTTTTGAGCAATAAATGCTGAGGAAACTCAGAGACCGGTGCCAGTGTGGGTCCTCTGTAAGCACAGCACTGGTCCCCTGGGCCCCGCTTTTCTTTCTCTATACTTTGTCTCTGTGTCTTTATTTCTTTTCTCAAGTTTCTCGTTCCACCTAACGAGAAGCACCCACAGGTGTGGAGGGGCAGGCCACCCCTTCATACCATATTATTTACCCTTGAATATTTCAACATTGTAACCATCAATATGGTGCAGGGTGCATAATGGCTAAATATCGAATCTAGTCTATATGCTGAACTTAGTCCAGGGGCTGCCAGTTTTAGCTTCAGACCAAAACTCCAGAAGAGATCATCAGTGGGTCCTGGAAGTGAAGATGGGTTGCATTTCAGACTCTGAATAAACAGTCAATGTCTTCTTTTTCCCCTTCTGGGTGGGGGATGGATATCAAGTGATGTGACACCTAGACCACTTCACTAAAGTTATCAGCCTGTTTCCAGCAGTCCTTTGATTTTTCCACCAGTGGGTTTTTGTATTCCAAAAAAGAGTTCCTGTCCTGTACAACTTTCTGAGACAAGGATTTACAAAACCTGGTTATCTGCTAGAAATGGGAGAGAATGGAAAAATCCAAATAGTTGACACCTAAATTAAAAGCAAAAAAGCATCTTGCCACATACGTACCTCCAACTCTATCTGTCCTGGTCAAGGTTTAGCTCCATGAAACCTTGCCTGATCCCACAAAGCATGCCCTCCTTCTCCCGGCTAAATGCTCACAGCATGAAGTCTATTTCTCTTAGATGACATCATACCTACCGACTACAGATGCCTGAAAGTAACTTCCAACCCCCAGCCCCAGCATCCCTTGCCCTACCCGTTATCCCCCTTCCCCACTCATTCTGGGCAATCACACCGCCATGCCTCGTCCACAACAGTCTCCCCAACCTGGAACACCCTCTTCCCTCATTCCTTCTTGCCAGAATCCATCAAGGCTCAGCACAAAGGTACTCTCCCAGGAGTCCTTCCTGAATTCTTCCGTGAGGCTGACTACTTCCCGAGCTGCCTCGGCCCTTCTCGGGCCAAGTCTCTTCAGAAACTCATCCCATTCGTTCTCAGATGGAAGGGATCCCACACCCACGACAGGCCTCCGGGTTTGCTTAATGACTCAACCAGCAAGGGTGCTCGGTAAGCCCCACCAGCCCGCGCCCTACTCAGCAGGTAACGATTGCGACCTACGAGGTGACGGGCGCCGCGGTCGACGCTGGGACAAGGTCCCTGCTCCAGGGAGCTTACGTTGTATTCACTAACGTCAAAGAGCAGTGAGTGCTGTTACGCGTATGGGAGCCACCAGGGTCTCCGCCTGCCCTCAAGGCCACGCGCGCACACGACGCTTCGCGCCTGCCTCAGTTTGTTCGTGGGACCGCACCGTCCCCGTCTCCAGAGACGTGACACACTCTCACCACGCGCTCTCGCGTTACCAAGTCTGCGCAGCCGCACACCGCCAGTCCCGGCGTGCCCCGCGCGCCACGCTCCTTCGCGACAGGAAGGAGCCCGCTGCATGCCGGGGCTTGTGGTCTCGGCGTAAGCGGCGCGCCGCGGCGAGGCGCGGCGGCCGGCGGACGCGCGTGGCAGGAAGCGGAAGCGACCCGAGGCCCTGCCCCGGCCCCGGCCCCGCCCCGCGCCTCGCCGTGCCGCTCGCCGCCGGGCTAGCACTGACGTGTCTCTCGGCGGAGGTGTTGTGAGGTGGAACAGACTGGGCCGCGGGCAGCGTCGCGTCACACGGAGCAGAGCGGAGCCGAAGCGGGACTCGGAGCCCGAGCAGCCGCCGCCATGGCAAGTGAGTCCTGCAGGGGCAGCTCTACCGAGGCCGGGACGGATCAGATCCCCTTTCCCCTCACCCGTGCGGTCGAGCGCCCGCCGGCCAGCCCTGCCCGGCCCCCTGCAGAACGCGGCCGGTGTCCCCGACCCTTCTCGAGTATCCCCACGAGTCCCGGGTGCGGCCGGCTCCCCTGGCCCCTGCTCTCACTCGTCCTGGGCAGAAGGCTTCCCTGGGTAGCGCGGACGGTTACTTCTCTGTGTTCTAACTCTTCCTGTTTTGTTTCTCCCATCAAAGTCAAATTTCTGGAAGTCATCAAACCCTTCTGTGTCATCCTGCCGGAAATTCAGAAGCCGGAGAGGAAGGTAAGTACCCCAAATTGCCAACAAAGAAGGTTTCAGGAAACTGTCTGGACTCTGGAAGTTTACAGTATGCTTAAAAATGGCTTCAGCACGGCAATGGAAGCTCTCCCTTCTCTTGGGTTGGAGTGTAGTCGTGCTCTGTTATTCCGGAGAGCTGTCGAAAGGTGACCTGGTTGTGTGGAAATTTCCACCGAAGTCATCGTGCTGTATTTGGAGCATCTTTGGTGGAAGTTGCTCCGAGAACAAAGCCTCCGGTTGCCCTGTCCCAAAAATGGATCCGAGCTGTGAATGAATAAGGCCTCAGTTAGGATAGCAGATTGAGTTACCCTCCCTTTTTCACTTCCAACGGGAGCAGGTCATGGGTTGTTTTTTTTTTTCCAGGAGATGCCCTCTGTATCAATCTGTTAAAGGGAAGGGCTGTCACTTTAGTGTTTACAAATGAGTTTGTACCTTTTATGTAGGCTGTCACAATAGCGAGAATAAAGGCTATTCTTTTGTGAAGTCTGCTGCTTTTCATAGCGAGTGTATTAAAACAAGGAAAGATTAAATGTAGAACTGTGTTGAATCCGAAATTGTGTGGAGTGAGTGTTGCCAGTATAAGTGCAGCTATCAAATAACGAAAAAAAGTTTCGTTAGGTTCCTCGGTTAGAGAGTGGGGAATAAAATGTTTGTGTCCTCACATTATTTTTCAAACTGTTGTTAAAGCATTCACATGGACACTTGGGTTCTTGGAATCCACTTTCATTTTTTACTTAAAATAGTTTCATAGAAATGCCCATGTGCTTCTTTTAATGGACGAATTTGTAAAACTTTACCCCTCAATTCCAATGTAGTGGAGGGGTATGGCTCTGGAGGCAGGCAAGCCTAGGTCCCACTCTTTACATCGCTCCTTAGTAGCTATGTGACATTGGCCTTGTAACTCAGTGTGGTAGATGGAACAAGGGAAATGTGTGCAAGGTATAGCAGTGGCTCAGGAAGGGATTAACTCTGGAAGACATGATGTCTTACGGTGGTTTTGAAGGACAAATAGAAGTCTCCTTGAAGGGATAGAAAGGAATTCCAAGTAAAAGGAGTATATGCCTTGTCACCAAAGGCATTGGTGACAAGAGTGTAGCATGTTTGGATGAGAGGTTGTTAGATGTAGTTCCTGTTGATAGAACATAATGGAAGGTGGGGAACAATAGGAGATGAATAACAAGGGCCAGACATGAGAATGTCACTTTGGAAGGAAGGGAGAGGACTAGAGTTGGTTTAGAGGCTTTTCACATCAGGGGATGAACTGTGGTACTGAGCAAGAATGGATTTAGGAGCTACTGAGAGGCAGAGGAGACAGGACTTGGAAAAAGAGCTTTTGGGGTTTTGATGTTAAATTTGATTGTAACCAGGAGAGGGGACTTGGTGATTAAAAAGTCTTGAAAAAATTGTCTGCTCTTTGTTTCCCGTCAAGATTCATTTCAGACAGGTTAGTCTGAAATGGCGTTGCCTTTTCTCGGCCACTTTCTAATTTCTTAGTGTGGTGGGATGATAGGTGGGAACAGGAGCATTCTCAAGAGTAGAAGAGTCCTGTGAATGCCCTCACCTTTGGATGAAGTATCTGAACACTAATTCACACCACCCTTGTGTGGCTGTATGACTGTGTCCTACTTTGCCTGCATGTATAGTTAGAGGACTGTGACTCCTGTTCTGGCCAGAGGGCCGGGAATGCTGACTCAGTGCCTGCCTAGAAGTGTTTTTAAAGAACACAGTTTTGTTCACTTAATACTGTCAGTCTCTCACAAGGTATTTCAACCTCAGAATCTTCCATCTGTACAATAATTCATATTTGTTAAACCCTCTAAAGCCATTAGTCTAGTGTAGGCAGCAGACACTAGTGAAGACACTCAGTTTCAGAGGCAGAAAACCTGGAATAGTTCCCACTCTACTCTTTAGTGACAGAGGCTTTGGGTGGGAGGTCTAAACCTTTCTTATGATACTTAATAGTCATCTTTACAGCGATTCTTGTCACCTGTGCAACCTATGTACCTGAGAAGATGTGAAAATCCTTAACATATGTTACTAATAGGTAAAACGTGCAACTCTCCTGCCCTTCCCCAATATTGTTTATTACACTATTTTACCCTTAATTCATAGAAAATACACTATTGAGCAATTCCAAATTACTTGACTTCAGAATAACAAGGTTTTGTGACTTACACTCAAATGAAAAGTGGTCGCTCGTGTGTTTTACAAGTCATGTTCTATTGTGACATTCTTCGATCTTGCGTCTTAACTGTTAATGCTAATGGTTAAAAGCACAGTTTGGGATTCAAACTCACTTTTTAGCATTGGGGTTTGGGACAAATTATTTAGTCTTCTAAGACTGAGTTGTAAAATAAAGATAACTCTCTGTGGTGTGAGGTGAGCTAGGGTGATGCCTGTAGGCCCTTGCATTGTGCTCTGTGCAGTGGAAGTTACGCAGTACATGGTACTTATGTTTGGTACATGGTTCAACTTCTCTGCTGAACAGATGGAGTCCATTTTTAGAGAAAGGGGTCTGATTGGAGTCCATTTTTATTAATTTGCTTTTGAAAGTAACTCCCTGCTTTAATTCATTCGCTTCTACTCTAGATTCAGTTTAAAGAGAAAGTGCTGTGGACCGCTATCACCCTCTTTATCTTCTTAGTGTGCTGCCAGGTAAGCTAAGGCTTGTATTTCGTATTGGGGAGGGGGATAAAAGTAGCTGGAAACAGGTGTGCTGACTGTTTTGCTCTTTGCCTATTCCCAGATTCCCCTGTTTGGGATCATGTCTTCAGATTCAGCTGACCCTTTCTATTGGATGAGAGTGATTCTAGCCTCTAACAGAGGTAGGACTCTGGCTCTGTCTTTTCTCTGTAGAGTGTGGGCTTACTTAGCTTCACTTAGTTAAATTATAGGCTTTGGCTTTATATGGAACTTAGAGAGTGACTTGGAAAATAGAGTGAAGAATGTTACTATGCTGTGTTGAGTAGCCTTATTAAATGCTGAGTTCAGCACCAAGGCATACCATCATATTTGGAATCGTATTTGAATGCAGTACAAAACCTGTATTGACAAGATAAGTCTATGCTATAGAAAGAATAAAAACATGGAAAAACAACTAGAATACTTTTTGAATACCTGAAATGATGACATTTCCATTGATAACATTCTTCAGAATATATAATTTGTTTTTCAGCTGTATTTTTTTCATATCTATAGGTTACATATATTGTCAAAAAATATGTAACAGTGTTTTGTATCCTCTAACCAGTTACCTATGGGACTGGGGAGGATTCTGAATATGTATGTTGATATTGCATTTGATTAACTTATTTTAAAAACATAGTTGAATTAAATTCCAAATCAGTTGGACGTATAGCTCATTTTAACATAATGGGAAGTAGAGGCTTATTCACAACTAGATACAATTGTACAGGCTCCCTTTCCAGACTCTGGGAATTATTTGAATGTTATCCTTTTTTTATTAACTGATGAAGAGACAAACGTTTCTTATCTCTAAAACCAGAATGAATCTGTTTATGGTGAATTTAAATGCAGCAATCTGTTTAGACACCATGTGACTTCCTAAACAGAATAAGATGTTGCCTCGCAGGCTGAACAGAATAAATTGAATTATACACTAATCGTTGATATTTTGGGGTTCTCTAAATTAAATGCAGCTAGGAAACTGAAACACATTAGTTTCATATAAGGGGTACCCAGTCAAATTTTGCTCATTCATTTTTAAAATAATGTACTATGTTTCCAAGCTAATATTGACTGTTTTGCTTCTCCGTTTCCTCAAGGCACATTGATGGAGCTGGGGATCTCTCCCATTGTCACGTCCGGCCTTATAATGCAACTCTTGGCTGGCGCCAAGATAATTGAAGTTGGTGACACCCCAAAAGACCGAGCTCTCTTCAACGGGGCCCAAAAGTGTAAGAAAGATTGTGAATAATCTGATGTCTATAGTTGGAGAATTTGTATTTGCTATAATGGCATCAAACAGGTTTTCTTTTTTTGGGGGGGGGGGACGGCAGATAGAGTCTAACTCTGTTGCTCAGGCTGGAGTGCAGTGATGCAATCTTGGCTCACTGCAGCCTTCGCCTCCCACGTTCAAACAATTCTCCTACCTCAGCTTCCTGAGTAACTGGGATTACAGGTGTGTGCCACTACACCTGGCTAATTTTTGTGTTTTTAGTAGAGATGGGGTTTCACTACATTGGCCATGCTGGTCTTGAACTCCTGATCTCGTGATCCACCTGCCTCGGCCTCCCAAAGTGCTGGGATTATAGGCGTGAGCCACCATGCCCCGCCCAAACAGTTTTTTCTTTTGTGCTGCAACCTCCTTGGCCTGCCAACCCTGTAGAAGCTCCATGGCCTGTGTTAGCATGAGCACTTCTGGGAGAGCAGAGGTGCTAGGTGCTGGGGATGGGCCGGGCAAGGCAGGGGAGAGTGTCTGGAGTGCCCCTGAGGCCGTGTAATGGAGTGGAAGGATCAGAGCTTGGAGGTCTTAGCACCCTTGGCCACCATTTCATTATTACTTAGAAGGAAATAATGGCTACTTCAGAGCTGTCGTATGGATTAAATAATCACTGTCACAATGCCTGGCACATAGTAGTTATTTGGCAAGTGTTTTATAAAAAAATTTAACTCACCAGGCGCGGTGGCTCACGCCTGTAATCCCAGCACTTTGGGAGGCCGAGGCGAGCAGATCACGAGGTCAGGAGATGGAGACCATCCTGGCTAACATGGTGAAACCCTGTCTCCACTAAAAATACAAAAACTTAGCCGGGTGTGGTGGCACATGCTGTAATCCTAGCTACTCCAGAGGCTGAGGCAGGAGAATCGCTTGAACCTGGGAGGTGGAAGTTGCAGTGAGCCGAGATCGCGCCACTGCTCTCCAGCCTACTTGGGCAACAGAGAGAGACTCTGTCTCAAAAAGAAAAAAAAAAAAAAGAAGGAAAGCTTCTCTTAGACCGAAATAGCTTGGAAGCTAAGGGAATGGGAAGAGTAACCAAATTGATGGTATGTGGGGTTTTCCTTTTAAAAGCACTTTAAATAAAAACTTGAGAAGGGATCACTTTACCCAAAAGCTAATAATTCTGTCCTCTGGACCCAGATCTGGATGGTGAGCCTAGAGAGGTGGCCAAATCTGTAGTTCAGCTCATGAGCCATCCAGACCCCAAGTGCCTGACATTGAGTTTGGGTGCTGCAGGTGTGACGTCTCCAGATTGTCTCCGAATGGTGTCAGGAGTAGGTTCTGATTCCTGATTTTCTTTGAATAGAACAAATTTTCCAAGTATCACTTTTACTCCTCCCATGATTAAAAAGCAAGTGAATCTAGGAAAAGGTGAAACTAAAGAACAAGTGTGCTTTTGTTAAAAGGCTTTTGATTCATCATGTACTTTGCTGATGTGATGGTTTTAGCATGTTCTCAGTCGAGCCCCTTGGAGGTAGTATCACTGCTCTTCATCTTTGTTCTCCCCTGTGCCTGGCGTTGAGTGGGTGTTTCTGACCTGTTTCTTTTGCTCTGTGTAGTGACCCACTTGGAAAACACTTCTTTCTTTCAATTCTAGTATTTGGTATGATCATTACTATCGGCCAGTCTATCGTGTATGTGATGACCGGGATGTATGGGGACCCTTCTGAAATGGGTGCTGGAATTTGCCTGCTAATCACCATTCAGGTAATTGTTATGCTAACATCTCCCTCTGAGTAGCCCCTCACACTTACCTACAGTTCTCACATAACGAATATCAACCACACCTAAAAGGAACTCCTACTGAAAGGAAGCAGAAGCCTAAGACTCTGGGTTAGCCCTCTGAATTCAGCAGAGAAAGGCTTTACTGACCACTGTCTGGGACTGAGGATGTGATCTCACTCTGTCTTCAGCATTTATATCAGAGAACCCAATTACTGAAGGATGGAACCATGTCCATGGGGAGCAGTAACACATAGTCTTGTATTTTTAAATTTTTACAGCTCTTTGTTGCTGGCTTAATTGTCCTACTTTTGGATGAACTCCTGCAAAAAGGATATGGCCTTGGTTCTGGTATCTCCCTCTTCATTGCAACTAACATCTGTGAAACCATCGTATGGAAGGCATTCAGCCCCACCACTGTCAACACTGGCCGAGGTAAGGGCCCTGTGCTCCTCTAGTGGCGACAGCCTTCAGCAAAAACTATTAAGCAATGCAAAGCAGAAGACAAAAATCCCCCCGTTCCACAGAAAAATTATGTCAGTTTTAGGTTTATCTCTTCTGATTTTTAAAATCAGAAAAGTTTTTAAAACTGCAAAGTTTTAAAAACACAAATAGGCTTATAATTATAATGATACTTAACTTGCACTTTTCATATAAAAATATCTCCTGGATGTTCGGCATGTCAGAATACACAATCCTGCCTCATTTTTCTTAGCACAGTATAACCTTATATTGCAACAATAAAGCAATGTTAAGTCATTTCCCGGTTTTTTTATTGTTAACATTGAAACAGTGAACGTCCTCATATGTTCATCTTTGTATATTTTGGCAGCTGCTCTCAGTGAATAAATTTCTAAAAATGAAATTCCTAAAGCAAAGCACTTGGTCATGCAAGGGGCAGCTTTCTGAAAAGGCCTGAACTTGGAGCTTAGCACCTGCGTTCAAATCCTGGCTGTTCCTGTTAGTTGTACATAGGTGGCTTTGGGCAGATTCCCTCACCACTGAATCTTGGTTACCAGGATGAAATGAGAAGCAGCATGAAATTACGTGATGCCTGGCTCCTGGTAGATGCATATCAAATATTAGCATGCTGTGCTACATCCACTAAGTGCCACGGAAATCTTGTAACAGAGCATGTTTTTAATAAAAAGGTCAAAACATACAAGGGAAGCCTTAGAGAGTGTGACTTTTTAGGGAAAGGAAATAAACATTTTTGACACTAAATATCTTCTTCACTGAGGAGCATTCCAGGAGAAATAATCATGCGTTATTTGAGAGTTTTCTTTTAATTGAATGTTGGAAACAGAGTCCTTGGCCTCCAGAGACCATATTATCTCATTAATGAGATGGAAAACTGGTCCCCAGACAAGTGAAGGCTGCATGTGCCTAACAAGTTACAAAGGATAGTGGAGCTTGAAGTAGGGAGCCATAGAGAAGAGTGGGCAAGATGACATTTGATGCTTCCTTAGGTACTTTGTATAATTTTAGGAAATCCAAGGTAAATTGGGAGAAGCAGGTCTGGAAGGCAAAGTTTGCCAGGATGTGAAAAGGCAGGAGAGGGAAGGCATTGTAGGAGTTCAGGTATTTGACAAGACCATCATGGTGACTGGCCTTTGGGGAGTGCCTGAGTGGGAAGGAAGTAAAGTCAGAGGGGAAGGCCCTAGTGGCTTAGCAGCCCAGTAGTAGCCGCCAGAGGCTCATGTTACATTCTGCAGCAGGGTATTGAGTGATGGGAGCCAGAGTTTGGAACGAGTGATTTGCTCTGCACTGAAAGGCAGAGAGAGCAGCTAGGTGTGTACAGCAGTAATCCAGCCCCAACCAAGCCATCCTACAGGAGAGCATTGTGTCAGGGCATTTGGAGGAAGCAAGTAAGAGAGGGGACCAGAGAGGCACTTTCAAGGTGGCGGAAAACTAAGAAGCAAAGGTGGGTTTGTCTGGCCTTGAAGTCAATGTGTCTAAATGTCAGTTGCTCATGTTTGGGACCTGGCTGACATGAGATGCATTCAGGAAGGGCTGTGCCCCATGGCCTGCATGTGGGCAGTGAGTGGTGCTGGAGGGAGAGCCTCGTGAGGAGGGGCAGGGAGAGCCACACAGAGGGCACAGCTGGGACAGCAGCTTTGCAGCTGTGCCTGGAGACGTTACAGCTTGGCTTGGGATGGGGGAGGCTGTTGAATGAGATTCTATAGGCAGAGTAATCACTGCTGCTTCCCTGGGCAGCAAGAACAATCCAGAACTGGGAATTAGTCCCAAATTCGATACCGTGGAGAAACAGGCCAGCCTTGTCACACAGGACCAAAAGGTGGAAAGGATGGGAACTGACGAAAGACCACCACAGGGTGCGATGAGGACATGATGGCCAGTCAGGACATGGTGTCTCTTTCACAGAAGCCACAGCAGAGGAGGTCAGTGGTCACGTTGGTTAGCTGGTCTGCCTGACATGTCATCTCTGAATGGTCCAGGAAGATGTGGCAGGTGGTCCCAGCTAGCATGTGTTAGAAACTTGAGGACAGTGCTTTTGAGTTCTTTAGTTTCACCTTTTCCTAGATTCATTTGCTTTTTAGTCATGGGAGGAGTAAAAGTGAAACTTGGAAAATTTGTTCTATGAAAGGAAAATCAAGGAGCAGAACCTACTCCTGACAGCATCCAGAGACACAATCTGGAGATGTCACATCTGCAGCACCCAAACTCAGTGTCAGACACTTGGGGGTCTGAATGGCTCATGAACTGAACTACAGATTTGGGCCACCTCTCTAGGCTCACCATCCAGGTCTAGGTCCAGAGGACAGAATTATTAGCTTTGGGGTAAAGTGATCCCTTCTCAAGTTTTTATTTAATGTGCTTTTAAAAGGAAAACCCGACATGCCATCAATTTGGTTACTCTTCCCATTCCCTCAGCTACCAAGCTATTTTGGTTGAATAGAAGCTTTCCTTTTTGTGGGATGTCTTCATTTCTTACATTTTACTCTATTTCACTGTTCAGCACAAGGGAATGGACACATTTGATAAGTTCCACAGTACTAGATGGGTCCTCTAAGTATGGTCTGGCCTTCAGTGTCAGTTTTCCTATTTAATCCGTCATGTAAAATAAATTTTACTCCAAAGTGGCCATCAGATATAGTCCCTATTTGACTTTTTTTGTTGTTGAGATGGAATCTTGTTCTGTCGTCCAGGCTCAAGTGCAGTGGTGCCATCTCAGCTCACTGCAACCTCCGCCTCCCGGGTTCAAGCAGCTCTCTGCCTCAGCCTCCTGAGTATGGCGCCCGCCACCATGCTCGGCTAATGTTTTTGTATTTTTAGTACAGACGGGGTTTCACCATCTTGGCCAGGCTGGTCTTGAACTCCTGACCTTATGATCCGCCCACCTCAGCCTCCCAAAGTGCTGGGATTGCAGGCGTGAGCCACCGTGCCTGACTCCTATTTGACTTTTTAAAAAGTGCTCCTCAGAGTACCGATACCATGACACCACATTGCCCACAGAGACCCTGTTTCTGGAAGTAATGCCAGCTTCCTGCCAGTAGAAGCACTGTGAGTTGCCAGGCTTCCATTATGGGATGGTTACGCTGTCCTGGAACGGCAGAGGTTACCACTTGTTTCTTTCTTTCACTTTTTAGTTTTTTAACTTAAGTAAATTTCTTGCTAATGTCTAAAACTTAGGCCTTAATAATGCACCACACTCCCCGCCTTCCTCTCACTTGTTACTCTGTTGTCTTGTTCTCAGATTGGGTCCCCTTCCCGTTTCCCTCAGTCCCTCAGTAAGCTCACTCCACCCCTAGGCCTGCCTCCCTCAGGAGTGTCTCCTGGCACGGTGTGATTTGGATGGGGCCACATGGTGGACGCAAGCACATCCTCTGTACTTGTACCCTTGGTGTGAGGAGCAGAGAGCTGGAGCTTCCCCACTCACCAGCCAGGGGCAGCCTGCACTTCAGAGCTGTTGAATGGGTACTTGTGCTTCTCAGGATTCTCCAGGAAAGTAGATTTGCCGGCTCTGAGTCCCCTCTTCAGTGGGTGACCCCTTCCAGCTAGAGTTCAGCAGAGTCTACTTTTATTTTTGTAAATTATTATTATTCCACACCTCTGGTGGCCACTGACTCATGTGCCTAAGAAATGAGACTAGTTAATTTTAAAAAGTGGAATAGTGGTTGGGTGCTGTGGCTCACACCTGTAATCCCAACACTTTGAGTGGGTGAGGCAGGAGGATCGCTTGAGGTCAGGAGTTCAAGACCAGACTGGGTAACATAGTGAGACCCCAACTGTACAAAAATAAAAAATTAGCCAGGTGTGGTAGCACGTCTGTAGTCCCAGCTATTCGGAAGGCTGAGATAGGAGGATCACTTGAGCCCAGGAGGAGGAGGAGGTTGAGGCTGCAGTGAGGTGCTGCCACACCACTGCACTCCAGCGAAGGCAACAGAGAGAGACCCTGTCAAAAAAAAAACAAAACAGAATAGCCCGTTTCTGTAGTTTGAATTCTCTACAGAAGAGAAGTGAGGGATGAGTAGAACACATGCTGTATCCCTGTGGCTATGGGCACCATGTGTCTAATAACTTAAGTTTGTTTTCCTCTTTTTATTTTTCTCTGCTAAGAAGCCTAGAAGCAAATTGAGTTGCCTGTTTGTTCCTTCACATTTGTGTCCTCCTTTGCCAACAGGAATGGAATTTGAAGGTGCTATCATTGCACTTTTCCATCTGCTGGCCACACGCACAGACAAGGTCCGAGCCCTTCGGGAGGCGTTCTACCGCCAGAATCTCCCTAACCTCATGAATCTCATCGCCACCATCTTTGTCTTTGCAGTGGTCATCTATTTCCAGGTGCGTCCAGATCCAACCCCAGGGAGTTTCCGTGGTCTGGATTTAAGTGTCAGAATGCCTTGTGTGCAGTCCCCCACTCTGTGGGGTGCACTGTCATCATATTGTATTGAAACAATGAGATGGTATTTGAAGGCACCAGGTTTCCAGATGAGCTGGACAAGCACGTTCATTGAGTCATGGGACCTGCCATTAACGAAACAAAATTAAGGCAGTTCTAACATTTGTGAAATCATGTTCCTTTGGGTTGGGCCTATCAACAGGTAAGAAGATATATTTCTAAGTTCTTAATTCAAGAGAAGCAAAAAGCACTCTAGCTCTGAAACCTCATTGCTCTCTTATAGAAAGTTTGTATGGTATTTATAGGTAACTTCAGCATCTCGGAAAAGGCCTCTCTTCTTGAGCTGTCTTACCTTTAAAAGTATTCCATCTTTTAAACTTGCTTCTGAGTAAGAAACCTGAACTGCTAGTTGTTTCCCTGTAATTGGATTGATCTTTGTATTTTTTGATGGTCCACTTTGTATTTTTGGTGTTTATTAAAAAGAAGGGACAGAGATAAAAGGTAGTTTGATGTTTGTGAAAGGTATTTATAGCTACATGCTTTTCCTATTCCTTCTGCTGAGACTAAGCCAGATTCCTGCTTAATAAAAAGCTAACTCGTTAGGGGCTTTGCCAGAATTTGCAGTCAGATCATTAAGAATTTAATTTTTTTTTTGAGACGGAGTCTTGCTCCGTTGCCCAGGCTGGAGTGCAGTGGCGCGATCTCGACTCACTGCGACCTCTGCCTCCCAGGTTCAAGAGATTCTCCTGCCTCAGCCTCCCAAGTAGATGGGACTACAGGTGCCTGCCACCAAACCTGTTGAATTTTTTTGTATTTTTAGTAGAGACAGGGTTTCACCCTGTTAGCCAGAATGGTTTTGATCTCCTGACCTCGTGATCCGCCTGCCTCCACATCCCAAAGCGCTGGGATTACAGACAGGAGCCACTGCGCCCAGCTTTAAGTATTTAATTTTTAAATCCTCTGTATTGTGAGCCCTGTTATAGGTACTGGGAATTCATAAAAATAAACCCTTTCTACTCTCCAAGGGTTTCAGAGGGAGAGGTTGTATTCCTAGAAAAGTTTAGCTTTTCTGTTTATGATTAAAAAACACCGTAAGGAACTGTTGCAAGGTGTGAGGCCACTGCTGTAGTGGCCCTGCCTCAGAGCCAGTGTAAAAGCTCAGGAAACATCACCAGCTAGAGAGAAACGCCGTTGGGATTTGGGTGTGTGGCCTCCAGGCTTTTCTCCATATTCCACACAGATGTGGATGTAATGTGATAGGCTTTGTCTTTTGGGGGAAAAAAAAAAAGGATCATTCCAGCGTGCTCACTTCCATGTTTTGTTTTGTGTGAGACAGGGTCTCATCATGTTGCTCAGGCTGGAATGCAGTGGCGTGATCTCCGCTCACTGCAGCCTAGACCTCCCAGGCTCAAGTGATCGTCCCACCTCAGCCTCCTGAGTAGCTGGGACTACAGGCGTGCACCACTACACCCGGCTAGTTTTGTTTATTTTTTGTAGAGATAGAGTCTCACTGTCTTGCCCAGGCTGGTCTCGAACTTCTGGGCTCAAGCAGTTCTCCCACCTCGGCCTCCCAAAGTGCTAGGATTACAGGTGTAAGCTACCCCAGCTAGCCTTCAGTGTATTTTTAAACCAGCTTTTCTGGGCCCCTTCTGGATGTTCCCCCAAAGTGCAGGAGTGCAGTGGTGGGTAAGGAATGGGCACAAGCTCTCAGAACTGGGAGCCTCAGAACCAGCACACAGGATTTCCTCCCTTGTGGCCCACTGGATAGTCCCTGGCTGGACTGTGCTCCTGTGCAGCAGGCTGGAATGAGGCAGTGAAGGGGATTTGGTTCTGTTTGGCTTCTCAGGGCTTCCGAGTGGACCTGCCAATCAAGTCGGCCCGCTACCGCGGCCAGTACAACACCTACCCCATCAAGCTCTTCTATACGTCCAACATCCCCATCATCCTGCAGTCCGCCCTGGTGTCCAACCTTTATGTCATCTCCCAAATGCTCTCAGCTCGCTTCAGTGGCAACTTGCTGGTCAGCCTGCTGGGCACCTGGTCGGTAAGTAGGCTCTTCGAAGATGAGCTAGCAATGCAGCTAGTTGGAGTGGTTTCTGTCAGTGTGTCTTGCTCATGAACAGATATTTCATCCAAAGATATTTTCCATTGTAACTTTTACAAATTCAGCACATTAAATTATCTTTTCAGTAAGAAAATTGTACCATGGGCACCGAGTAAAATTGCATTCTTTCATCTGCTCAGAACTATTTTTGCCCTGATGCTAAAGTAAAATGAGGAGCACTCACATGCATTTGGTTTCTTCTTCCCCAGGACACGTCTTCTGGGGGTCCCGCACGTGCTTATCCAGTTGGTGGCCTTTGCTATTACCTGTCCCCTCCAGAATCTTTTGGCTCTGTGTTAGAAGACCCGGTCCATGCAGTTGTATACATAGTGTTCATGCTGGGCTCCTGTGCATTCTTCTCCAAAACATGGATTGAGGTCTCAGGTTCCTCTGCCAAAGATGTAAGTAGAAGCAAAACCTTCTAGAAGGGTGATGAAAGTGTGGCTAGTATAAGGGGTGTGGATTTGTCACCTCATCATAAATAGTGGTCTGTGACACATGCAGACAAATCGTCCTCCTTTAGGGGGCAGTTCAGAAGCTTTAAGGGCTGACAGATGGAGCTCAGCCAGTAGATCAGCTGTAGGTATGAGAATCTGAATCCACACTGTAAAGTTAGACTTTGTCATACGACTTCCTTGCAGCAGTTTTAAAGTTCTCTCTATGAATATTGTCAGTGCTGGAAGTGGTACTGTTTAGTACCACGTGGAATGCCTGTTTCCCCTTCAACCTCCAATTCCAGCTTCTCCCCTGTGGGCATCCTGCAGGTTGCAAAGCAGCTGAAGGAGCAGCAGATGGTGATGAGAGGCCACCGAGAGACCTCCATGGTCCATGAACTCAATCGGTGAGTGGCGGCCCCAGGTCCCCAACCTCCCATCTGTGGACATGTGTTGTTTCTTTCCACGCAGGGCATCCTGATAGGCCCTAGCACTTACTGGGTCACTAAATCTTATCCTTGGGTTACAGGACAGAACTAAATGTTAAATATTTATGAACTTGCTAAGTACTGGACACTCGAAATGTAAAAATAAACACTTAACAGCCCCTTTCCTCCAGAGGTAGCCACTGGGTAAGGAGATGGAAGCATGTGGCCAGGCGGGTGGGAGACAGTGCAGTAAGGGTTCTGAGAGCAACAGCTATGAGTGGCAGCAGGACCCTCACTCACCCTGGCTCATGCCGGTGGGGTGCTGAAGAGAGCGCCCTGGAGGAGGGTCAGTCTGAGCTCAGAGCAGGCAGGTCCTGGCGTCTGAGCGCATTTTGGGGCCTGAGGTGGCAGTAAGGCTAGAGAAGCTGGCAGTGGCTGGACACGGAAGGGGTTGATTTACGTTTGAAGCAGGGCAGAAGGGATGGAGCCTGCAGTCTCTTAGGAAGGTCAGTGCTAATACACGAAACCACGCTAGAGAGGGAGAGGGGGAGGCCACATACCTGCTGGGCTGTGGCGAGAGTTTGGGCCAGAGGTGATGGTGCCAGATATAGCTGTCCCCTTGGGGATGGAGCAGTTAGGTGAGGAAGGGCGAAGTCCAGGTGACCTTAGATGCTGCCACAGCACTCTTCAGTCTGCACGGTCTCCATTACAACCACTCATCTCTTCCATCGTCACTCACAAGCAGCCACAGACAGACACAGACAAATGAGCATGGCTGTATTCCTAAAAAGCTGTCCACAAAATCAGCTGCAGACCAGGTTGTCCTATGGGCCTTACCTAAAGGAAGCAACCACAGGAAAAGCCAGAATTGCAAACTTCAGATCATTTTCTAATCCCTAGCAGGGATGGTAGGCAATTTAGTTCATTCTCTTAATATTAAGCTGCTGAATTTACAGCACTCTGCAGTAGAAATATAATTCAAGTCACATGTAATTTTTTTAATTTCTAGAAGTCACATTTAAAAAGTAAAAAGAAACAGGTGAAATTAATTTTAATATATTTAACCCAGTATATCCAAAGTATCATTTCAACATTATAATTAATTAAGAAAAACCATGCTGAGATATTTTACATCCTTGTCTTCAAATTATATCTCCAAAATTTCATGTGACATCTCAGTTTGGTCTAGTTACAGTCACCGGCCACTATGGCCAGTGTGGCCGCTACCTGGACAGCAGCGCCTTGGCCTGGAGCACTAGATGTAGTAGATGACTTTCAAGGAGACAGCAGAGGGGCCTTTGAGGCATTAGGTCCCAAAGTCCCAGGTGAGCCTGTTGGCCACCTGGCTCACAGGGGGGTTCTGTGGGTGTCCCGGAGCTGACTGTGTCCCCTTCCCCAGGTACATCCCCACAGCCGCAGCCTTCGGTGGGCTGTGCATCGGGGCCCTCTCGGTCCTGGCTGACTTCCTGGGCGCCATTGGGTCTGGAACTGGGATCCTGCTCGCGGTCACCATCATCTACCAGTACTTTGAGATCTTCGTTAAGGAGCAGAGCGAGGTCGGCAGCATGGGGGCCCTGCTCTTCTGAGCCTGTCTCCCGGATGGGTTGAGGAAGCTGCTCCAGAAGCGCCTCGGAAGGGGAGCTCTCATCATGGCGCGTGCTGCTGCGGCATATGGACTTTTGTTTAATAATGTTTTTGAATTTCGTATTCTTTCATTCCACTGTGTAACGTGCTAGACATTTTCCAATTTAAAATTTTGCTTTTTATCCTGGCATTGGCAAAAAGAACTGTGAAAGTGAAATTTTATTCAGCCAACTGCCAGAGAAGTGGGAATGGTATAGGATTGTCCCCAAGTGTCCATGTAACTTTTGTTTTAACCTTTGCACCTTCTCAGTGCCGCATGCGGCTGCAGCAGTCTCACCTGTTTCCCCACAAAGGGAATTTCTCACTCTGGTTGGAAGCACAAAAACTGAAATGTCTACGTTTCATTTTGGCAGTAGGGTGTGAAGCTGGGACCAGATCATGTATTTCCCGGAGACGTGGGACCTTGCTGGCATGTCTCCTTCACAATCAGGCGTGGGAATATCTGGCTTAGGACTGTTTTTCTCTTTAAGACACCATTGTTTTCCCTTATTTTAAAAGTGATTTTTTTTAAGGACAGAACTTCTTCCAAAAGAGAGGGAAGGCTTTCCCAGAAGACACTCCCAGCCGTCTGTGGATTTGTCTGTGTGCACCTGTTGGCTCTTCTAGCTGACTCTTCTGGTTGGACTTAGAGTTTGCCTGTTTCTGCTAGCTCCATGTTTAGTCCACTTGGGTCATCAGCTCTACCAAACTGAGCCTGGCCAAGCTAGGGGGACAGACCCTTGCAGTGATGTCCATTTGTCTAGATTCTGCCAGTCATCACTGGACGCGTCTCCTTGCGGCTGCCCTAGCAAGAGGAGACACTGTGGCGGCTATCAGACATGGACAGAAACTGACTTAGTGCTCACAAGCCACTACACCTTCTGGGCTGAAGATCACCCAGCTGTGTTTTCAGTTTTCTTACCATGCTTAGGACTGCACACAAGTGAGCAGACGCCACCGACTTCCTTTCTGCATCACCAGTGTCGTCAGCAGAGAGAGGACAGCAGAGGCTCAAGGTCGGTAGTGAAGTCAGGTTCGGGGTGTGTGGGCTGTGGTGGTGTTGATCAGTTGCTCCAGTGTTTGAAATAAGAAGACTCATGTTTATATCTGGAATAAGTTCTGTTTGTGCTGACAGGTGGCCTAGGTCCTGGGGATGGGCACCCTCCCTCTGTCCTTGAGGGAGTCCCCTCTTAGGACAGGCACTGCCTGGCAGCAAGGGCAGCAGAGTTGGGTACTGAGATCCTGAGGAGCTCGAGGTTTTGAGCTGGCTTTAAACATTGGTGGGACCAAGGATGTTTTGCTGGATGCCCCAATCCTAAGAATGGGTCCTGGGGGTGCATGCAGCCTATCAGGGAGACTCCACACTGACAGTGGGCACACGGCAGCCTGCGAAGCACAGGGCCACCGCCACAGCCTGGCAGAGGGGCACACTCTGTCTGGAGACCTCGCTGGTAGTGCTAGCCAGGAAACAGAGTGACCAAGGGACAAGAAGGGACTTGCCCAAAGCCACCCAGCAACTCAGCAGCAGAACCAAGATGGGCCCCAGGCTCCTCCATATGGTCCAGGGCTTACCACCCTATCACACGTGGCCTTGTCTAGACCCAGTCCTGAGCAGGGGAGAGGCTCTGAGACCTGATGCCCTCCTACCCACATGGTTCTCCCACTGCCCTGTCCACTCTGCTGCTACAGAGGGGCAGGGCCTCCCCAGCCCATGCTTAGGAATGCTTGGCCTCTGGCAGGCAGGCAGCTGTACCCAAGCTGGTGGGCTGGGACTGGAGGGCGCCAGGCCTCAGGAGGAGCCCCATAGTCCTGCCTGCAGCCTGTAACCATCGGCTGGGCCCTGCAAGGCCCATACTCACACCCTGTGGGTGATGGTCACAGTGGGTGGGTGGGGACTGACCCCAGCTTCCAGGGGACTGTCACTGTGGACGCCAAAATGGCATAACTGAGACAAGGTGAATAAGTGACAAATAAAGCCAATTTTTTACAAGGTACTTGGTCATGTTCTCTTAATTTTAAATCACATTTTATTCCCCAAAAGGCCAGTGAGGCCCAAAGCTTGAGTGCAACTTCATGTGTGTCAAAGGCTTGGCTGGCATGTCAGGCATTTTGCCTGGAAAAGTGTGTCAGGCATTTTGCCTGGAAAAGTTCCCTTCTGGTGGTCATGTCAGCCTGGTGCTCACATTTGTGATAAAGTGAAATGGCTGCTGGGCCACGTGTGGGGCTACTGCAGGGCTCTGCCAGTGAGGCAGAATGCACCGGCTGTCCCGTGAGAATGCAGAGGCCTCTGCTGAGCCAGGGCACCTGCCACCCCGTGGAAGAGTGGGAACCTTCTAGCAGGAGCCTAGCGCCCCATAACTCGAAGCCCTCCGAGCCTCAGCTCCAGTACCCAGCTGGTGATTGGAGAAGTCTTACCTTGGTTATGAGGCTGGCCTCAGACCTGACCTGTAGCCAAGCCAGAAGGACCCACTGTTGTGTGGGTGGGAGTGGCAGGCTTGTGGCTGCTCCCCTAGAATGTACCTAAAAGTCTTTGTTTCCACACCAAGCCCCCAGTGGTAGGCCACATTTACACTCTTCCCCAGTCCTGGACAGGGCCTCATCCCAAACCTGCCATCCCTACCACCTGGGCCTGGTGCTTCCTCAGGAACTTGAGGGGCAGGTGGGAGGGCAGCCCCAGGGCAGGCCTGACCAGGGCTTTGGGAGGTCGTTACTCCTGGCTGGGCTCCAGCCTCAGTATTTACTTGTAGTCTTAGACCTTGTCTTAGAAACGGATTTCCAAGGGGAGTTGGGTCAGAGCAGAATGGTCCTCTGAGACCACCTGATGGACAAGTGTGGGCCTGGCCTTGCAGAAGCCACACCTCAGCACTGTGTTTTGAGACTGCCAGGACACGTGTAGCCAAGTCTGCCCTGCGCTCCTTCTGTACCTCCTGGCCCCAGGAGCAGGCTCAGGGAAGCCCTGGACAGGAGCACAGCACGTGGCCTCAGGCTCCAGACCAACCAGGCGCTGTGAAATGCTGAGACAGGCAGGGTGCTTGCCAATATAAATATGTTAGAAAACCTGCCGCCCCAGGGAAGCAGTAGGCCATCTTCTCGTGCCTCAGGTATTTGGCTGCACTTGTGGCCGTGGCCCCTCTCGCCTGAGAGCAAACAGAGCCCACATTCCAGCAGCCACGCGTGCTTCGAGATGGCAGGCCCTGGTGTCGCTTACTGTGGCATCTCTCCACCTGGCTCTTCCCTGTGCAAAGGGAACTCATGCTCAGAGATGGGTGGTAAGGCTTACTCTTCTTTTTCCCTTGGGGCAGGCACTGTCCCAGCCACTTCCTACATGTGCTCTCACTTCACCCCACTAGAGGCCCAGGAGGAAACAAGTCGGTCCATTTTACAGGCGAAGAAACTGAGGCCTAGGGAAATAGAGTGCAGCCAAAAGTCACTTAGCTCCAGAGCCAGGACAAAAAGCCTAAGGCTCACTTCCTACCCCAAGTCCCTGTCTGGCTGCTGGTCCTGCCTGCAGGTACTTCCCCAGCCTGCTCCTGCTGAAGCCAGGCCAGCATGAAGTCCTCAGGAAGGCTGGTATGAGCCTCCCATCTCATTCCTGAGGGGTCTGAGCCCCATGGCCTGGGGAAGAGCAACAGATTCCTGACAAGGGCCCGGGGTTGGGCATGTGGCACTGTCCGAGAATCAGCAGAAGCCCTAACCTGAACTTCAGCACCCACCAATGCCTGGTTCTGGAGAGCCAGGTGTGCCCCTAAGTGGTAGTGCCCACCTCACTCCCCTGCCCCAATCCCTTCTAGGGCCACATCACCCACTCCTTTCCACTCAGCAAACATTATTGAGCTCCATGGGGAAATGGAACAGAAGGTGCTTCTCCCCTCGAAAGCCCATGTCCCAGCAGAAAGGGTTCTGCAGTATCTATCTAACCTGTGGGCCTTGTTCCCTCTGCTGTCTGCCTCACAAACTCCTGTTCATCCTTCAAAGCACAGCTCAATAAGGCTAGAAACATCTAAATGCCTATCGCAGGGGGGTGAATAAATTACAGCAGCTCCTCCCTGTGGAAAGGAACTAGGAGGACATTCTTTATATATTGAGTTAGAAGAATCTCCAAGACATGCTGTCAAGGAAAAATACAGAAAGCAAGAAACAGTGTTATGTTCCTATTTGTGTATAAAAGCGGGGTGGGAAGCAACTAACAGACTACATCAGGAAAACGCGTAGCAATTTCTCATAAAACTAGACACACACCCTACACCCAGCTATTCTACTCCTGGGTATTGAAACCCAAGATGAAAATGTATGCCTATACAAAGACTTGTACAAGAATTTCATAATAGCTGAAAAATAGGGAATAGCCTAGATGACCATCCACAGGCAAATGGATACATGTGGTGGATCCACACAGTGGCATTTTACCCAGCAATAAAAAAGAACAAACTACCCATACACACAACATTGACGAAGCTCAAAAGCTAAGTGAAAGAAACAAGTCATGTTGTATGATCTCATTTACATGAAATTCTAAAGCAGGAAAACCTAATAATCTATGGCAAAAAAAAAATCTAACAGTGGTTGCCTCTAGTGTGTTAGAGATTGGTACAAGGAACTTTCTGGGCAATAGTAATATCCTTCACTGGAGTTTGGGTTTCATTAGTCAGGACTCATGGAATGCTCCACTTAGGATTTGTGCATTTCACTGTATTTTTTACATTTAAAAATAACCATAAGTGGCCAGGCACAGTGGCTCACACCTGTAATGACAGCACTTTGGGAGGCCAAAGCAGGCAGATCACCTGAGGCCAGGAGTTCAAGACCAGCCTGACCAACATGGAGAAACCCCGTCTCTACTAAAAATACAAAATTAGCTGGGCATGGTGGCATGCGCCTGTAATCCCAGCTATTTGGGAGGCTGAGGCAGGAGAATCACTTGAACCCGGCAGGGGGTGGTTTCAGTAAGCTGAGATTGCGCCACTGCACTCCAGCCTGGGCAACAGGAACAAAACTCCGTCTCAAAAAAAAAAAAAAAAAAAAAAAAATTAAAAAACTATAATCAAGTACTGAACTCTAGGTAAAGATAACACGTGCTTGACTACGGAGGTGGTTGCGTCTGCAACTCACTTTGAAATGCACAGAAGACTGACAAGGCAGACTGGCAGGCAGACAGGGATGGGCAGTGCCTAGACAACAGGGATATGGGGGCTCACCTGAAATCCTTTTTTTAATTCCCCCAAAGGAGGTGCACTATTCCTGGAGGTACTGCAATACCAGGTGGATACATGGAGTGGAAGGAGCAAGGTCCTATTCCATCTCCCTGCTCCAAAAATCCATTTAATATACTGTCCTCAGACAGCAGATACTAAACTGATAAGAACACATACTACACTTGATCTTAGCCAAAGGCTGAGAGGCGATCGCTTGTAATTCTTGCAGTTTTCCATGTGACGTGTTTCATAATGAGTGTTGGGAAGGTGCTATGAGTGTGTGCTGCCCCACGCATGTCCTGGCCATCTCTAGAGGAACACACCGGTGTAAGACAGGCGCTTCCGGAGAGGGAACAGGAGGCAGGGGGCAGGTGTGGAGGGAGGTTTTTCACGCTACACGCCTTTGGCAATTTTCCATCAAAAAACTAAGTGTATGTACATTTAATTGAAAGCCCAACTCAGCCTTCCCCCACTGCTCCTTCCCCGCATGCACGTGGGGACACATACGCCTTCCGGGACTTCAACCACTCCTGCTGGGAAGTCGCACACTTCCGTCACGACTTCACAAGTCGTGCTAGGTGTGACTTCGAATCTCGGACCCCCGGGCTAGGCCTGACCACGCCCCCATGGGGGCAGCGCGGCGGGGGCGGAGCCTGGGCCTGAAACGCCACGGGCGCGGCTCTGTGCGCGTCCGCACACGCGGGGGCGCTGTGTCCTCGCAAGCTCCCGCCGGGCGCCGCGCGGCCCTAGGGAGGCTGTGGTTTTCGAGGGGAAAAGGGAGAGTGGCTGGCACTGCCCCCGCTGCCGCTTGGCCCTGAGACCCCCACCGCCCACGGGATAGGCCCCAGTCCACCCAGCCGGGCCCCCCACCCTTCCCCTTGTCTCGCTCCCCTTGGCAGTTCGGGCTTCGGGTCAGTCCCACACTCGCGCCCAGCTGTCCCTGCTGCGCTCCTGTCACTGGCTTTGGGAAGCCCTCCGGCCCCCTCTCTGCACATCAGGCACGCGGCTCCTCCCTAGCGGCATGTGGGTATTTGGGTTGGGCGAGCCTCTCCCTCTCGAGTCCCGAGTGGGTCCCGGCGGCCCAGGGCTCTTCTGGAGGGGCAGTGCCTGAGAGGCGGGTCGCTTCGAGTGGGGATTTGTGCGCTCTGGGGCGGGGGGTGAGTGGGATGGGGCAGCCTGCTCTTGCCCCCGTCACCCAGTGGGGCGCGAGCAGGGCCAACGGTGCACTGAGAGCGCTCAGGGCGTCCCCAACAGCATGACCTGACCCAGGGACGAAGCTCTGGGGGATGGGACCACTTGCAATGACTGCTAAAGGAGCACAGCGGGGCTGGCCGGCGTGGAGGGGCGGGGACCGGCATTACTGCCGGTCTGCCCGGAGGGTGGGGAACGTGGGATTTAGCCATGGGACCTGTGGAAGGGTTTTGGTCGGGGTCCTGACAGTCAAGTCTGGGTTCTCAAAGAGGGTTGGGACAGTAGGCAGGCTTGCAAAGGCCGAAGAGGCTGGTGGACCTGGTGGCTGAGGCCTAGGCCAGGCAGGGGTCGCGGTAGAGAGGTGACAGTAGGTGTAGTCCCTCCTCCTCCCAACCCTCAGGCCTAAGTAACTCAGGGCTTTGTGTTACGGCTGCACCGGGACCTCCACCCACTACACACGCGCGCACGCAGCCCAGTGAAAACCTGCGCCGTGTGCCCCATGTGCAGACCTGCAGCATGCACCCGGCACCCCGCCGTGTCCTCCGTTCCCTGCAGGTGGCTCCAGTGTAAGTACATTGTGCCGTGTGCGGCGTCCCAGCGCGCACCCCGCACCCCACCGTGTCCCTCTGGGTGCGGGGTCCGCGTGCCCGCGCCCTCCCCGCAGCTGCCGGCGTCCCCATTAATCACGCGGCGCTGACGGCGCAGTGATCTGCGCGCTGGCGGCGTGACGGTGACGGTGACGGCGGGTGACTGAGCGGGCAATCGGCGGGCGCCCATCGGCCCATCTTATCGCGCCGGCCCAGCCGCCGCCCGCCGCGCGCCGCCCATTGATCGCGCTGGGTCCCTGCCCGGGGGTCAGCGCGGGCCGGGCCGGCCTGACAGCCGCATCCATCGCCTAGACGCGCGCTGATGGCGGCCCGGCCTGCACGGCCCGGCCATTAATCACCGTGCCTGCCGCCAAGTGACGGGGAGGGGCGGCAGGGCAGCAGGGGCCGACAGGCAGCCCCCGCGGCCGGCCCACCCCTTCCCCATTCTGGTGCCCCGCTGCGTGGCCCACCCTGCGCCCTGAGCTCCCCAGCCCCACTGCCCAGGCCTCCCTCACCCCCTATCCTGCTCTCCCCAGAATGGAAGGGGCGTGGCCGCACACTGGAGGAAGCAAGGAAGAGGAACTTACTTCTGTGTGGAGAATGAATGGATGACCACGAATGGAGGGGTGAACACTGTTCTCCCGAGGGACCTCTTTTCCAGACACCAAATGAGAGCAGGTCTGACCTGACAAACACCAGCGCTGGCCAGGGCAAGGGGGTGGTCATTTCGCCCCCTCTGGCTGCCTCAGCCCTAGCTGAGCCTCACCCAGGATGGGATGCCAGGGCCCCGGTGAGAAGCAGTGCGTTGTTTCTGGCAGTTGCCCCGTGCTATCCCCTCTGCTCTTGGGCTGTGTGGCCCTGAGCCAGTGCTGGCCCCTCTGGGCTGCACAGCTTTTTCCAAACACAGGGGGATCCTAAGGGTCCTTCCAAGTGCCAGCTGTCTGCGAAAGGGAGCAGCAGGGCCTAGCAGGCTGCTTGCCCCAGTTTGACAAACTGTGACCTCTTTCCAAGTGGGCCAGGGATCAAGAACTCTTTACTGCCTGTTAGTCTCTTGGGTACCTGATGCAGCCACATGTGGGTCACTTCACCAAGTCCTCACATGGGTCTATGGGATATGAACTTCCCACTCTCACACCAGGAAACCAAAGACTCACGGGGCTAGAACCAAGGGCTACACAGAGGAGGAAAATGCAATCAATGCCATGCCCTGCTGAGCCCCAGAACCCCTTGGTCCCCACCCACTGCACCTCTGCCCACAGCCCTCCCAGAGCAGGGCCTTCTTGGGGTACCCCAGCTGCTCTGCCCAGGGCTGGCCACAGTTTGAGAGATAGAGGTTGACTGGGAGTGCAACCCTACCCCCCTTCTGTAACCCCATTTTATTATACAAATGGCTAAGAAAGGTTTGCTAACCAAGAAGTCACTTTCTGGTGTGAGAGCACGATCCATTTAGTCCTAAAAAACAAACTATCCTACCAATCAATCTGGCAGATGCAACCCTAAGACATGTGGCAGTAAGAAGGTGTCTGCACTGAGAAAATGAGGCAGGGCACAAGGCGGTTTCCCTGCTACGGCCAGGGACGCGTCTTTCAAGAGCCCTTCCCAGTCTCACAAGTATCTCTGGGGCCATTAGCACAGGAGATAGGGTGCTGGGATTTATGTGAAGATCCCTCCCTCCCTCTCCTCAGCCACCCAATCGGCTCCCTGGGTGGCACCCAAGAGAGCCTGGGCTGAGAGCCTGGAAAATTCAACCACTTCCGATGACCAGCCCCCACCCTGCCTCACTTTAATATTACAACAATTTTTCACACTGGAGCTGAAATAGTGCAAAAAATGGGGCTGCTGTAATTGTTGTTAGATTGTGTGTCAGCCTGATAAGATGTAACAAATATTTTCCTCCCCACCAGGGTCTGTTTCCCTCTTAGTAATGGATGGAGAAACTTCTCATAGTCGGCGAGGGATCAGTCGTAAAAACTTCGCCTAGAAGATTAATGTAATAATCACAGACCTTGCTGGGAAAAATGGGAGGAAAATTAAAATAATCTCACCTTCCTACCTATCCAGAATCATCTCCCTCACTCTGGAGCACAGACTAGCGAACTGGGCCAGCTCTCTGGGCACCACCTCAGCTAGGATACCTGAGAAGCAGGAACGAAGGGTCTGTGGCCTGGGAAGAGTGAGACCATGGTCCCCTCCTCACCTGGCTGCTCTGGATGTTGGTACCTTGGGCAGCCGAAGAAGACTCTGTCCCCACCCGCAGCTGTGAGATCTGCTGTCAGCACCACTTCCATCCCGCTCCTTAAACACCATGAAAGGCTTGGGGCCCAAGTGAGAGGCCCAGCCGGAGCAGAGGCCTGCCTGGTTCTTGTCCTCTAGGTGGGTCACCTTCTCCACAGCGGACCCCGCTTCCTTCACGTGCCTGGTACAAAGGTCAGATCTTGACAATTCCTAGCTGCCACTAAATGCCAACACAGAAAGAGGCAGTATGGCCCCCAGGTGTTAGGAACACAGGTTTCAAGCAGCCTGATTTCAAATCCTGGTTCCATCTCTCACTAGCTGGGCAAGGGACTTGCCTGAACTGCCCCCTCCTCCTCTGGGGAAGTGGACTTGGAAGTGGGCTAGCACACCTATCCCAGTCTCACAGGCTACTGTGAAGGCGACATGGAACGCAGAGTGTGAACACAGTCCCTGGTGCAATAAGCTCTTGCTGCATCTCTCTTCTGTTTGTCTAACATGGCTTGCGTGGGGAGGCTAAAGACAAGTGCAGCCTCAGAGGACACTGGCAGCCAGCATGAGCCACATGCACAGCTGACTCCATGAAGGGTCCTACCACCACTGCTGTGCATGCCAGGGTCCTCAGGGGCCAGGCCCAGGGAGAAGATTCACACTGGCAGCAGGGACAGGCTGGCACCTCTCAGGCTAGGTGGGATCCCCAGCATCATCTCTGCCCCCTCCCACTGTCCCCTTGACATGACTACAGGGGACTGTCCCTAATGGAAGACAATGCTGCTTGCCCCACAAGGAGCTCATTGTTAGTTTGGACTAAAGCACTGGACCAAGATGACCATCCTGGTCAGCCCTGCCTCCCATATCATAACATCACGGAGATTCAGTCTGAACTTGCACAAGGGGCAAGTGCTAGGAACAGTATCCGGGTGCTCAGCCCTACCTCAGGCACCACGGAGCCGGCAGGGAAGGACAGGCCTGGCAAGGGCAAGAACGCAGCACTCATCCTACTGGGAAGGCACATTCCAGTAAAGTGCACTGCCCAGTGCTGCACTTGCCCTTGCTGCTTACTCAGTGAGTGAACCCAGAGATGCAGCCAGAGAGATGGGGACACATCAGAGGGACACACGAGCCAACTGACAGAGCTCTCATTGGCCAAAGTTGGCTCAATTTGAGCAACAAAATAAACCTACTAAAGTATACAATGAACTTCCATGAGTCCATTCTGATACAATCTTCCATGCAAAATCCCAAATAATTTCGGTAAATACTCAGTTCTCTAGAGGTAAGCATAACCACCACCCTTTAAGTGTGGGCTGCACATAGTGACTTCCTTCCAAAGAAATCAGTATGGAAAGGCAGCACAGAGTAACTTTACAGTGAGAAGACCCCACAAACATGACCTCAGCCATCAAGGGTCAAGGTCACCATCAACGATGAGTCATGATGTTAGCATGTGATGAGAACCACACATGGTATGATGTGATGAGAACTGCATTTCACCTCTGTATCTTCCTCTCCATAACCCACAATCCCAGTCTACTCATGAGAAAAGCATCAGACAAACCCCAACTGAGGGATGTTCTACAGAATACCTGATCAGTCCTCCTCAAAACTGTCAGGGTCATCAAGAACAAGCAAAATGTAAGAAAATGTCACAGCCAAGAGGCATCTAAGGAGACATGACAACTAGTTGTAATGGGTTATCCTGGATGGGATCCTGGGACAGAAAAAGGACATTAGGTAAAACTGAGAAAATGTGAATGCAGTATAATAGTGCATTGGTATTGGTCATTCACCGTGACAAATGTGCTATCTGATGTAACATGTTAATAAGAAGGGAAACTGGGTACAAGATACATGGGAACTCCCTATGGTATGTTCACAATGACTCTACATCTAAACCTGTTCTGCAAAGTTTATTTTTTAAAAACTTAGAGAGAGAGAGAGAGATCAAAATAACCTATGAAGATTTACAGAAAACACACCAGGTAAGGAAGGGTTCTTTCAAAGCAACCACAGGAACAGTTATGATAATTTAAAAAGAAATGCTTTCCACACTGAACTGACAGTGCTGTAGACCACAGCTGAGTGGGGACGGCAGCCCCAAGCCCAGGGACGAGCGCCCACAGGCCAGACCCAGGCCAGGCACACCTGGGGAGTCTCTTGCTGCTGAAAACCTCAGCCATCTCACTTCATGTACTTATCCTGCTGATCAGCCAGGATTTTGGCGGAGGACTTGGCATCATAGAAAAGCTCACTGATCTCTTCGACGTGCTCTTTCTCAATGCTGTCCTTCCCGTTGATTTTAGCAAGCAAGTTGGCCGGGGTCAGCAGCTGCACTGAGTACCTAGAGTGGACAGGGGCCAGGGCTGGAGTGAAACTGGGGCCACCGAAGCCCCTTCCCCTAAATCAGCAGGCAGCACTGGCACCAGGAGCAGAGCCCAGTGCTAGGCTTGTGCCAGCTGATATGAGCACAGAAAAGGGGAGACAAAGTTGTCACTTCTCAGAGAGCTGCAGTCATTACCCCATCAGAGAGGGGCCAGGAGCCACCAAGAAGACGTAAGTGCTATTCCCCAAATCTTTAGTACAGTCTACAAATCCTCCAATAGGAAGTAACATCACTGCTACTGGAAAAGGACTGCAAACTTAAATGTATACAGATGTCCAACAGATAGGGATATTTAACATGGTAGGGAAACGAAAACACAGCCAGCTGGAAGTACATGCCCATCCAAAGGCATGAAGACTCTGCCGTTTTAAAAAGTACCCCTTCATCCAAACCTCATAGCTTGTATTTCTGCCTTCAACCTCAGGAACAAGAACTGACTAAACGATGTAGGGAAGGGCTGAGGACTGTGAAGCAATGATTTTACAATGAGTCAGGCCACTGTGAAGGGACATGCTCTGCAGGTCCTGCCTTTGAGTTGCTGGAGAACTGTCTATGTCTGCGCTCCTCCCTGGCTCTCCATACCCACCGCCCATTTTTTATTTGCTTGACGGTTAAATAAATCAAAAAAGTTAAAGATTTACCAGGCCTCATAACATCATTGGGAGAACAGGAGCCAGGGCCCTGGCTAATTAGCTGCCACATGGTCCCTGCTCTCTAGTTCTATGCATCTTCTCTGCCACAAGAAGGCCCAGGGTCAAAGCACTCTCCACCAGAGGGGAGCATCTGCTGCAGGACACGGGGACTTCACCCTTACTCTAGCTTGTTAAAAACCATCAGTTAAATCCTCTGCATTTGAAACTCAAGTGCCCTGGCACCCATCACGCCAGGAAGAGCAGATGGACACAGTCCTGTGTCCTAGGAAGGGATCTGCCTTTATTGTCCAGAATGACCCCAGTGAGGGCACTGGCTGTGCTGGGGAGGCCCCGGCGGGCCCAGGGTACCGGCTCACCTCAGTGTCGTCTTGGTGCCAATCTCCCCCAGGTGGTTCAGTGCTTCCTCACTGATGTTGATTCCCTCCGTCTGGGCACGGATTTTAATGATCTTTTAAAGGAGAAAAAACATGATCAACAGTGACTGACCTCAAGTGTCCCATTTCTAAAGTGCTTTAAAGACAATGTTGCTCAGTATTTCTCACTGTGCAGCATAAGAGAAACCAAGACCTGGGTTGGTGGGCAGGAAGCAAACGCCTGCCCAGCACTGCCGGCCAAGCACCCTACAGGGGGCATGTGCGGCCCCACAGTATGCATGAATAGCATCACGGCCAGTATGCTATGTTCAACTGACTCAAGTGTGGCTGGTGCCCCCGGAGGTGTGCAGCTTTCAAGTGGCTCACTCTTGCCTCCATGTCCTTCCCTCCCCTGTCCCCAGGCAGAGAACTGGGGCCTCTTCTAACCTACCCTGGGCTCCCACAAGGGCTCTAACCTACCTCTCCAGCATGGGCACTACCACCTACAAGCACTCAGGCAAGAAGAGACATTTTTTATTTGCTTGATAAATATGATGGTTAAATAAATCAAAAAAGTTACTTTTAAAGATTTACCAGGCCTCATAACATCACCAGGAGATATCTAATCTATCAAGAAGAGGCTGACGCTTGTTGCAGTTTGAAGATCTTAGTAGAGTTGGAGGGGGTGGTGGCGGGGATGCTGTAACACGGTGGACCAGGATCCTGCAGGCGTACCAGCACTGAGTGATAAGGGGCAGCCGGGATAATGATGTTGTGTGTTGTGGAGCTGAGATAACTGCAGGACTTCGAGCCGCATATAATACAGGAATTTTTCACTTTGGCAGCTTCGTAAACAAGATATCAAGAAGCCCTTGTTGAAATTAAAGCCATAAAAGCACACCCAGTGTAGAGGCACAGGAGCTGGGAAAGACTGAGTCCCAGCTTCAGCCTTCCAGGAGGGAGGAGAGCCAGAGCTTTACTGAGGTGGCCACATCAAGCCTCGACTGTCAGCTCTCCAGGCCGGGACCCTGCGGGCAGGAGCTGCAGGGGTGGGGAGCCCAGTCTCTGATGATCCTGGCTGGGCTGGGGGGACAGCACGTCGGCTGCCCATAGATGGGAAAGGCCTTGGAAAGCCCCAGCAGGCCAGAGCGGCTGCAATGAGCTGGGTGAGGGTGAAGTGCTTGGCCAGCAAACACTCTGGGGAGGCAGCCCCTCCACCCACAGCCACCACTGCTACAAGGCGCTGTCTTAAGTCTTCCCTTTTGTCAAGACAGGCTCAGTACTCAGATCTTTGTACAAAATGTGCTGATTTTGGCCAGACGCAGTGGCTTATGCCTGTAATCCCAGCACTTTGGGAGGCCGAGGCAGGTGGATCACCTGAGGTCAGGAGTTTAAGACCAGCCTGACCAACATGGCAAAACCTCATCTCTACTAAAAAGACAAAAATTAGTTGGGTGTGGTGGCACATGCCTGTAATCCCAGCTACTTGGGATGCTAAGACAGGAGAATCGCTTGAACCCGGGAGGTGGAGGTTGCAGTGAGCTGAGATTGTGCCACGGCACTCCAGTCCGGGCAACAAGAGAGAAACTCCGTCTCCAAAATAAAAAAGGTCCTGATTTCTAGGTGTCAGCAACTTGTTCAAGTATTTCACAAACACTGCATAGGCCACATGAAACTTATCTGCTGGGCTCATGGGTGAACTGGCAGGGTGTGAGCTCTACTGAAACAATCTTAGCTTGTGCAGGAGGAGTTCCACTGTTTGAGATCCAAAGCTAAATGCAGTTGGGCAGAGAGGGGCCCTCCGAAGTTACTGGAGGGTACAAGGACAACCAAGAAAAGGAACTGGGGGTGACTCCCTGCTCCATCAACAAAACTCCCCTCTGAACACAGCGTCAAGGTAAAAAAAGGCTTCTCACTCACAGCTGGGACTGAGGAAACTGCCAGGTCCTGCCAAGAAAAATGTCCCCAGAGGACCTTCTAAAACTCCAGAGAGATGCAAATATTGAATCCTGGAGCCTGGTCACAGGACACAGCTTCAGCCTAAGCGTCTCCCCTTCAGTGAGTTGCACTGAATCTGCGGCTCAGCTTCCAGAATGTCAGGGACACTGCTCTCTCTCTCACTAGAGCAGGTCAAAGCAATCACGAGAGCGTCTGTCTCAAGCTGCTCAAAAACGGACAGTTCACAAATGAGATCTTTAATCATTTAATAACCTGCAGGGATAGTTTATGAGGGTGTCGGCTTGGATTGCAGAGTACACAAGTTACATCGAGTTTGTTTAAAAACCTAGCCCAGGCTCCAGTAAAAATGCTGAGGTTATCACCTGGGCCAGTGGGAACAAAGCCACGAGTCCTGACAGAAAGCCTGAGGAGAGGCCCTCCTGACTAAGCCAAGAGAGCCCCAGCCCAGAGCTGGCCTGGCAAAAGTCACTGTTCTAGAAGCACAGTGCAGAACATTCCAGACTGCTTGGGCCAGGAGCTCTGGGTTTGAATGGCGGCAGCAAGGGTGAATTAGCTCTGAGTGGTAGTCCTGACTGCTGCTTACTCTCCACATGACCACAGGACCCTCATTCTTGGAGCCTCCAACATTGGCTATTGCGAAGCTGTTGTACGTTGTACGTAGAGGACCCTAGAGGGTACCTATGAAGCACACAAAGCTATGAATACAGTAATAACAACAGCAATGGGAAGGATGGGAGGGCCCGTCATTGCCAATACCTCACGAATCCTAATGACAATCTTGCAAAGCAGGGAGCAGATCTTCCACTTAACAGAGAAGGTGGAGGCTCAGTGAGATGCACCAAATTGCTCAAGTCATTCAGTAGGCAAATGATGGCCTCAAAATACTCCTGGTGTCTCTGGTCCTGACCACATCTGTGCTGGGCTGCCTTTTTTGGCAGGACACACGGGGTTTTAGACCCAAAAGTAAGGTGCTATGTCCTGTAGTAAGAATGGGCCAAGAATTGCCTGGGACTCTGTTTCTGCTTCTGCTTCTGTTCAGTGAATGCCTTGGCTTCAACCTGGTAGTCGCCCAAGAGCAAGACACCCTTACTTGGCAATGAGGCCCCCAGTCATTGACACCATCTCCTAAATAACATATACAATTGTTACTTTGAACCATAACTGCTTCAGTAATTTGCCAGTGCTGGTTACGAAGGGAGATCCGTGACTCTCCTGATGCATCCCTACAGCACTCCTGCATGCAGTCAATAAGAGATGCCGGCAGGCCCAGGCTGGCCCTCCAGCCATGGAAGAGTAGCTAAAGTGCTGGGAAAGGCCCCCGCCAAGGAGAGGCCCTGACTGCTCCAAAGGAAAGATCCTGCTCACAAACTGCCAGAGGAAAGCCACCTCACAAATCCTGATGACAATGAGATGAGAGATTTCTAGCAGCAGGGAAGTTGAGTGGCACAGTGATTAAGAACACAGGTTTCTGGATCAGAAAGCCTGAACTACAGCCAGTCCTGTTACCTGCTAGCCACTGACTAATGTTATAAACTTGGGCAAATTAGTTACCCTAGGTCTCAGTGTCCTCACCTGTCTTTTTTTGAGACAGGGTCTCACTCTGTTGGAGTGCAGTGGCACCATCACAGCTCACTGCAGCCTCGACCTCCTGCGCTAAAGCGATCCTCTCACCTCAGCCTCCCAAGTAGCTGGGACTACAGGCACACATCACCACACCTGGCTAACTTTTTATGTTTTGTTGAGTAGGGGTGTCACTATGTGGCCCAGGCTGGTCTCAAACTCCTGAGCTCAAGTGACCCTCCAGCCTCAGCCTCCCAAAATACTGGGATTACAGGTGTGAGTCACCATGCCTAGGTAATGTCCTCATCTTTTAAAACTACTGAGTAATGACAGTAGTTCTCCCTGCCTCATGGGTTACTGGGGATCAAATGGAATCAAACTGGCCAGGCATGTCCTGCTCAACACGATGCTTAACAGAGTGCCATGCTCTGGTGAAAAGACAAGGTCCAGGCAAAGTGCATCGAGATGTCACTGCAGCCCCAGCCTGCTCAGCATCTCCAACCATGGCTGCACGCCAGAGTCCACCAGAAGAGAACATTTGGGGCAAGGGTGGGCAGGGCAGAGGAAAGAGCACAGCACATACCACCTCTGAGACACCAATCCAGGGTATGTACCACTGAACAGATGGCCTGGGCTCTGCAGGGCACTGTCTGGTTTTGCATCCTGGACTTACAGCTCCATGACTCAAATGTAAAAAATAGAACAGATGGTGATCATACGGAATACCTGAAAATACCATTAAGGTAACTAGAAGTTCCTAGTCCATTGATTCCAATGCTTGGCACATAGTTGTGCTCGAGCTGCACACCAAGCAAGAGGCAATTCCTACAGAGACCACTGGGACTGTGGCCCTTTGGATAAAGCCCACGCTCATACATCCCTGTCGTCTCCCAACTCCAAGCCTAACCCAGATTCAGCTCACACAGACTTATGGGCATCCACCGTGTGCCAGCCACGGAGCTAGATGCTTCCAGGGGTCCTTCAATGAAGCCTCTTATTATATGATCAGTTTCACAAACTCCATCTTCAGGTGCTCTTCTAAGCTGTATGACGCTGTCTCACCATCACCTCTGTGGACTTGGCAGAAGCCCTCAAGGACTCTATTGCAAAGCCACAGACCTGCCCAGGGGCAGCCTCCAAAGCTGCTGAGAAACTTGTCATTTGTCATGCTGTTTACAACAGACAGGCTCTGCTAGGACACAGGCACTGGCCTCTTCCAGGTCAGGGTGGCTACATTCTATACCCTGCTGGAGCTGGCTTGCTATTGGTTCAGGTGGAACAGTGAGCCTGGCCTTGTCCTCTGAGTAAAAAAGGCCACAGGCATAGTCTGGCCTGGTCACCAAAAGGCTATCACTAAATCATATTTTATTGCCTCCTTTTTATAGAGCTGGTAGCTTCCCTAATGGCTATCATCAAATTGATTTTTTCACTATCCTTTTCCTAAAGCTTATCAAAGGGGGAATAGCAGAAAAGCGAACAGCCAAGACAGGGAGCTGAGCTTCTTTTGACACTTGGGGCAATGTCTAGTTAGCCCAATCCATCTTTCAGATGGGGAGACTGAGACTCTGGAGTAATGTGACTTGCTCGAGGCCAGTAGCTAAGTGGTGAGATGGTGAATGGCAGCCAGATCCAAGCCGCAGATACCTTTCTGCACAGCCATCAGTGAACACTGGGAGCAAATGAGAGAAGAGAGCAGGCGGGAAGAAGGGAGGCTCACCTGCTTCATTTCCTGTGGAGTATACAGCATGGTCCGGATTATCATCACTCGGTCCAAAAGGTCAAGCGGGATGCCGTGAGGGGATGTGATGTCCTCAGTGCCTCTGTAAGGGGCAAAATTAATCCCATCACCTAAGCCTCTGTTAGACAAAAAACGACACTGGAAATACAGATCCAGCATTCACACCACAAGCAGCTGGCTAGGCAGCCTAAGAATCAGAGTCAGGACCCCAGTAAACAGACTAACCTCCAGTGGCATAAAAACAACTTCAGGCTGGGCGCGGTGGCTCACGCCTGTAATGCCAACACTTTGGGAGGCAGAGGTGGGTAGATCACCTGAGGTCAGCAGTTCAAGAATAGCTGGCCAACATGGTAAAACCCTGTCTCTACTAAAAATACAAAAGTTAGCTGGGCATGGTGGTACACACCTGTAATTCCAGCTACTGGGGAGGCTGAGGCATGAGAATCACCTGAACCCGCGAGGCAGAGGTTGCAGTGAGCTGAGAGTGTACCACTGCACTCCACCCTGAGTGACAGAGTAAGATTCTGTCCCAAAAAGAAAAAAAAAAAAAACCAACTTCATTATCTTGGTAATCATCAGTATCATAGGAAAACCAGGAAACAGGAAAAAACAATAACTAAAATCATACTCAAAAATAATCATCTAGATATCTGCCAAACTTTCATATATATACAAATTATATAGTATAATATATAGTATGTACTATATATTATATATAGTACATATATGTATATATATATAACTATATACTATATATAATACTCTATAGCATAATTTTACAAATTATACTAAGTATGCACATATCTTTTTGTTTTTGTCCATGTTGTTTCAGTTTTCTTTGCTTTGTTTTGTTTTTGAGACCGGGTCTTGTTCTATGGCCCAGGCTGGAGTGCAGTGGCATGATTCTAGCTTACAGCAGCCCCGGACTCCTGGGCTCAAGGGCTCCTCCCACCTCAGCCTCCCGAGTAGCTTGGAGTACAGGTGTGAGCTGCTGCACTTGGCTTGCATCAGTCTTAATACTTATGTTTAATATTTACTTAACAATCCATTAAATATTTTACTTAACCCAAATCGTTGAGCATTTAGTTTCCAATTGTTGCTATTATTTTTATTGATATTTTGATGCATACAGTCATAAGCATTTCCTTAGCAACTGCTGTCATGCCTGACAGAACCCTGAATAGCTACTTGAATGAATAACTATCCTAATTTATTCAGCTATATGAGTTATCTAATCTCACAGGACCATAGCCACTACCAAGTATTCTCATTCTGAAACATTTTGCTATTTTGACAGTTTAGAAAAAGAGGGAAAGGTAACACCTTGTTTAAGTTTGCATTTCTTTGATTACTAATGAAGCATTTGAATGTATTCCCTTATATATATATATAATTTTACTTCTTGTTGAGAAGGATCCAATCCCATCGTTTGCCTATTTTTCTCTTGAACCCTTAGCCAAGCCATAGGAATAACAGCCCAGGGGAGGAACCTTGCCAACCCACCAGACCCTGAGGTGCACTGGGCAGTCACTGGTGGCACACAGGGCCAGCCTTCAGCTGGTGTTTGGAAGCCCCATGTGCTGTGGGCTTCTGCCTTGGCCTCTGGGGGTCATAACAACAGAAAGGCTACACTTCTGGCATTCTTAAACTCGTGCAGGATTGTACAGTCTATGGTTATAACTAATCAATATAACAAAGAATTAGTCATGTCAACTGGATTTGTTAGTATCTGAATATTTGGTTTCAAAAACAAGTAAGCATGCTAAAAATTTAACATTCGTAAAAATAAAATCTAATTGTTTAAATTCTATCCAGTTAATTGAGGTATAAAAATGCATATTTATGACTGCAAAAATAAAATGCAAACAAAATACATGCTAGCACAGGATGAACCCTGAAGACATGCAAAGTGAAATAAGCCAGAGACAAAAGAACAAATATTTTATGGTTTCTTTATAGGAAATATCTATAGTAGGCAAATTCATAGAGACAGAAATTAGCCAGGCCTGGTGGCATGTGCCTGTAATCCCAGCTACTCCGGAAGGTAAGGCATGAGAATCACTTGAGCCCAGGAGGCAGAGGTTGCAGTGAGCCAAGACTGTGCCACTGCACTCCAGCCTGGATGACAGAGTGAGACCCTGTCTTAAAAGAAAGAAAAAAAAAAGACAGAAATAAATGAGAGGTTACCAGGATCTGAGGGGAGGTAGGATTGGGACTTCATGCTTAATGGTTACAGAGTTTCTGTTTTTGAGATGATGAAAAAGTTTTGGAAATAGTGGTGATGGTTTTGGAAATAGCGGTGATGGTCATGCCACACTGTGAATGTCATTAATGCCAATGAATTATACACTTAAAAATGGTTAAAATGGCAAATTTTATGTTACACACATTTTACCACAATAAAAACAATTCAAAGAGAGAATAAAATGCTACATTAATGAATTGTTAAGTCCAATGCAAAAAAATTAAAATCTTCAAAGTAAATATGGAAACAAACTAATAGGAAATACAAATATTAGTTAACTTTAGAGAAAACTTATCTTTTTCCAGCAACAAATGTCTTTTTAAAATTAGGAAGAATTATAAAGACGAAATTTTATCATGATTCAAATCTCAGTATTTGGTGTACCTACAACCTTCACATTAAGCAAAATAACCTTTTAAAACTACATTTAATTTTTATTTTTTAATTCTATTTAGGCCATAAGTGTTTTTTAAGTCTTATTTGAGAATTCTTTTGGGAATTCTGAGGAAATTGTAAGATCTCAATTTTGCCATATTAAAATATCCCAAGGACAAAAATATCAAAAATTCTACACCACCCACGATAAATCACAACAAACACAAAAAGTTTAAAGAAGAAAAGGTTAGAGAAAAATAAAGTAGTCCCGAATCAAACTTCACAAGGACAGAATTTATAGAAATGCATTAATAACATTTCTTATAGTTTTCAAAGTCTATTAAAAGGCTGCCAAGTGGTAAAAAGGAGTTTGATGAGGAGAAAAACAAAAGAAAAGGCTGCTGAGGACTGCTAAGCATTTTTCAGGAATTAAAGATCAAACATTTTTGAGATTTGTCCAAGCTATGAATCTGAAGTAGAAAGTTCCTTCCAGAAACTGTATTAGTGGGAGATGGTTCCAACTGGTGATGCTGCTGAGTGGGCTGGTTGAGTGGAGCCCCCATGTGCCAGCAGCGGTGCTGGGCCGTGTGCTGACCTCAGCAGGAGCTAGGGGGCAGGGAGTGGGGAGGATCACAGTTTAACAAGGCAGCCATAATGGTAATGTTATAAAACTGTTAATAAGAAGCTGGATAATAATTACATTTTGGTAAATCTGCAGATTTATTCTTGCATCTTAGAAGTTCATTTCTGGCTTTGGCCTCAGTCGACTATTAATTTTAACATTTTACCATTCGGCAATTGTCCAAACTCGGCCATAAGTGAGCTTCCCCCAGATAGACAGTTTGGAGCTATGAAGCCACAGACCCAAATCTCCTTGGAATCCAATACAGCATTATCTATAGGAGCAAGACAAACGTACTTCTAGAAATGTATCCTGCAGATACACCACCACATGTGCAACATGGCTGACTCATTTGTGACTACTTTCCTCTTACAATAACTCTTACAATAACTGTGACACTGTGGATGTTTTGGACCAAATTAATTCTTCTTGAAAGGCTGTCCTATGCACTGCAGGATGTTCAGCAGCATCCTTGGCCTCTACCCACTAGATGCCAGCAGCTCTTCTGAGTCATGTTAAGTAAAAATGTCTCCAGACATTGCTACATGTCCCCAGTGGAACAAATTTGCCCCTGGTTGAGAATCACTACATAAATGCTTCTTTATGTAATCCTGTAACTCCAGGGACACAGATAACACAAAGCTTTTCTGCTGACACAAAGCGCAGTAAAAACACCTCTCTGGGTAATGCGATGGGTAACTCACCTAATATCCACTTAACCTTGGGCTCAGTGGGCACACAGTAAGAGTGCTAAAAAGACAGCCATTTGATTTTCTGATGAGGCTGCCAAAACAATTCAATAAAAAAAGAACAGTCTTTTCAACAAATGGTTCTGGGACAACTGGATATTCACATGCAAAATAATGAAGTTGGACCAACCCCTTCCTTACGCCCTACATGAAAATTAACTACAAATGGATCATAAGCCTACACATAAAAGTCAAAACTATAAAACTCTCAGGAGAAAACACAAGCATAAACCTTTGTGATTTTAGATTAGGCAATGGGTTCTTACACATGAAACCAGAAACACAAAAAACAAAAGAAAAAACATAAATTGGACTTCATTGAAATTTAAAACTTGTGTGTGTCAAGACACTATCAAGAAACTGAAAAGACAACCCAAAGAATAGGATATTTATAAATCATATATAAATGATAAAGATCTAGTATCCAGAATATATAAAGAACTCTTATAATTCGACAATGGAAAGACAAAAGAACCTGAATAAAAAATGGGCAAAGGATGTGAATAAACATTTCTCCAAAGACAATATACAAGCGGCCAATAAGCACATGAAAAGACGCTCAATATCCTTAGTCGTTAAGGAAATGCAAATCAAAACCACAATGAGATATTACTTCATTACCCACTAGAGTATCTATAATCAAAAAGACAGACAAGTGCTGGCAAGAATGTGGAGAAACTGGGACCTTCATACATTGCTGGTGGGAATGTCAAATGATGCAGATGGCTTTGGAAAACAGCTGGCAGTTCCTTGAAAGGTTAAACAGTTACCACTGGACCCAGCAATTCCACTCCTAGGTACGTAACTGAAAGAAATAAAAACCATGTCCACTTAAAAATGTTGTACATAGGCCGGGTGTGGTAGCTCACAGTAATCCTAGCAGTTTGGGAGGCTGAGGCAGGAGGATCCTTGGAGCCCAGGAGTTCAAGACCAGCCTGGTCAACAAAGTGAGACCCCATCTCTACTTACAAAAAAAAAAGAAAGAAAGAAAGAAAGAAAAAGTTGTACACAAATGTTCAGAGCAGCATTATCATAATAACCCAACAACCCAATGTCCATCAACTAATGAATGGTTAAATAAGATACACTATTAAATATTCCATATAATAGAATACTATTCAGCTGGAAAAAGAAATAAGTACTACGCATACTACAACATGGATGAACCTTGAAAACATCACGCTAAGTCAAAGAAGCCAGTCACAAAAGACAAGATTATATGGTGCTATTTATATAAAATTTCCAGAAAAAGCAAATCTATAGAGACAAAATTGATTAACGGCTGCAGGTGGATGGGGGGTAAGGGTGCAGAAGGGACGGTGACTGTTAATGGGTACAGTTTCTTTCTGGGTTGATGAAAATGTTCTAAAATTGATTGTGGTGATGGCTGCACAACTCTGTGAATACACTAGAAACCATACAAAAAATCGTATTTTATATGAATTATGTCTCCATAAAGTTGTTTTTGTTTTTTGGTTTTTTTGTTTGTTTGTTTGTTTTTGAAACACTATCTACCACAGGGTTACACTGAACAGAGACCACACTGTTTCTTAAGTCTTGATGCTTTGGTGCAACAAAGTAACTTTCAGTGAGAAACTCCTACAAGAACTCCTAATCCCAGGGGCTATACCTCAATATGAAAAGAAAATCTCCCAGTTTTCAAGCTGGGATCAGTGCTGGGCTCTCATCTAACGGTTCAGGATCCTGAGCTCGGAAGGAAAGGTACTTCTTACGGTGTCAGGCTAGGGAGGAGCCAGGCAAGCGGGCAACAGAGCTTTGCCTCCCTGTCATCCATGGATGGACCTTTCCCAGAAGGAGTCTGGAGCGGTAAGAGGCCCAGGGACAGGTGCTTCTTCTAGAATGGCTCCCACATCAGCTGTCCACAGGGAGAGGTGACCTAAAGGATTTGGGGGCTGCTTGTCAAGGTCAGGAGGGGCTATAAAGAGGCTTCATGCCTTTCTGGGTTTTCAGAGATCCCTGACGCCAAGCCATGTCCACAGGGCAGACCAGGCAGGGGCATGAAATCAGCTTCCAAGAGGGCAATACTCTAGGACTGGCCTGGGTGACAACTTTGCACTCACTTTTTCTACTCTTCACATAATTCTGCAAAAAAGGTGCTGATATTCCCATTTCCTGATGAGGATGGTAAGATTCAGAGAGGTCAAGGAACTCGCCGGGGTCATGAGCTTCCACATGACTCCAATGCCTGTAATTTTTCCATGTGGGAACCAGGCTAGTGCTGGAATTCATGCTCCATAAAACACAACAGCCATAAGAGAGTGGGCTCACTTCTGAGGCTCAATCCACAAGGGTCATTTACACAAGGAGGGGTGAGCGGCAAGAAGCTGAGAGGGAGCATACACTACCTGGAAAAGAACACTCCTAGAGGCTGCATTTTCACAGCAATCTGTTGTCAGCATTCAACAGTTCCCCACTGCCATCTCCAGGCAGCACCCCATCAAAGCTCCATCCCCGCTCACAGCCCAGGGGCCACTGGGAAGCAGTGTGGGAGAGCAGTGAGAGCATGGAGTTTGGATCCAGACGTTCCTCTGGGCTCACGTTCCAGTGGCAACACTTTCTAGCCTATGGCCTGGGCAGGTAACCTCCCATTTGAGTCTGGAGATAACCTCAGCTGCTCACAGGGTTGTCAGGGTGTCCTGGGAGGACATGAGACGGCCCATGTAGAGTGCTCTGGATAGTTTCTGACACAGAGGAAGCTCTCAGTTAGTCACCTCCCTTCCCCCTTCCTTTCCTTGAGAGCTCTAGAGATCAGATGTGAGTCTGGGGGGTAAGGAAGCCCTGTAGTTCCCCTCTAGGGGTGGAGTCTGTGGGAAGCACGTCAGATGGCTATTATTGTTGGCCATTACTTTTTTCATCACCATGTTGACATTATTATCACCACTACAGCAAATTTCCTACTAGAACACAGTGCCAAAATTCTCTTTCAGAGCAAACAACCGAATCTGGGTTGCCTGAATCGACCTGCCTAAAGATCCATGCTCTGAGCACCTTCCTTCCACTTGGGTAACTGTAGTCTGGCAAGGAGTCTCCACAACCTCTAGCAGCCCTTGATCAAATCAGCCCAGATGGGGCTGGGGCCAAATCTCCCAGGTTTCAGGCAGCAGATTCTGAGATCAAGGCCACCTTTGTGTGCACCTTAGTCCTGAGTGGGATGGGACTGAGAGACCTTATTTCTGGGGGCGAGAGATGCCAGGCTCTGCAGGCATCTGCTGGGCTGGGTTCCCTACTGTGGAGGGAAAGAAGCCTATTAGCAGAGCTCCCCAGCAGGGGGCACCATCTGTCCAAGGCTGAGCCCTTTCACCAGCTGCACTGTCAGGCTTCAGCCTGGCCTGGCCAAGGCTAAGAAAGTCCAGCCAGCCACAGGCATGCCAGGCATACCAGGCAGAAGGCCCACATGCATGTGTCTCCAGAAGCTGCCCAGGTAGCCATGCTGGATCTGGCACACACTTTCTCTCCAAGACTTAGGAAGCACTTATGACAGTGGTCTTGTCCAGAGAGCATCATGGACAGGGATTCAGAGTAGCTCCAAGATGCTGTCACATGGACTTGAATCATGCATTCGATTCCTAATTGCAAGTGAAAGAAACCAGATGAGTGGGAAGGCCTGTTGCTATAGTGCAGTGCTCACAGCACTACAGAACCCCCTCTGTGGGGCCTATCCAGAGCCAGCAACACCAGAGTTTGCATGTTTTATTTTTTTTAAATTATTTTTAGAGATGGGGTCTCGCTGTTGCCCAGGTGGGAGTGCAACAGCTATTCACAGGTGCGATCATTGCACACTACAGCCTTACACTTCCAGCCTGAAGCAATCTTCCCACCTCAGCCTCCCTAAGAGTACACTACAGGAATGTACCACTGTGCCCAGCTTGGACAGTCTTAATAATAAAGCTTCTCTATTAAAAGCAAACTAAAATCTTAGATAGGGCCCACCATCATTCAGAGCTGAGTTAGGCAAATCAGCAGTTTTGATTTCAAACTCAGTTTGGCTCCAGCTGTGTCCTGAGATACTCATGGGCCACAGGGTGTCTTTCCAACTCCCACTGCCTCCACTGCCCTGAGCATGCAGCCTCAGGGACTTTGTCCCCACACTACTCTATTGCAGGCTTAAAAAGAGGCCCCTCATTACCCACCTTTGTGCCCCAAGCACTGCAGGGACCAGGCACTAATGTTTTAAACAGGATCACAGAAAACCAGAAGAGTAATAAAACTACCAGGTACTGGGAATACTGACACTGGGCTTGAGAGATGGGAAGATGGGATGTTCTCTAGGACCACGAGCCTGGAGAGTGATTAGGAGAAAAAGCAACCCCAGGAAGGTCACTGACCCAGCTTTGGGCCAATCTTGGCAGGATGAGCACCATAGGAACACTTGTCTTCAAGGGGTCAACACCTGCCCTGCCCAAAGGCAGCCAAAGGGATGGGAGGGAGTGGAGTGGGGGGATGGAAAGAACCAATGTGGTTCAGAGGTCTGGGATAGAAAGAAAATGCTGGTTTTGTTACCAGAAGGAGCTGGGTTCTTATCCTGTCTTTTTGATGAGGGACAAGTTATGATTCCAGTTTCCTTATTTGAAAAATGATGTCAATAATGCCTACCTCTCAGAGTGCAGGTGAAGATTGAAGACGTTCATGTGTATAATGTCATCAAAGGCTAGCCCTGTCTGATCTCACCTTTGTGCACTCCAATTGAATGACCAGACTGTAGCATCACACCCCAGAAATCACATGGGAGACCCTCATCATGAGTGACAGGGCAGCTGCTGCCTTTGGTGACTAGGGAAATGAGACCAGAGGCAAGCCACTTGGCACGTTTTCCTTCAAAAACAACATGACCTCCCGTCATCCCCATTCCACCTCGTGGGGTTTAGCGAGATCCTGAAGAACAAATGAGCCCAGATGGAAGGCAAAAAAGCCTTGTGGCTGGCAGGCAGCCATCCTACCTGATGACACAGTTGCCTCGGTTGGATGCAAAGATGACGATGGGGGCGATAGAAGACTCCAGAGCACGGTGCAGGTAGGTGAAGCACTCAATGTCCAACATGTGGACCTCATCAACAAACAGCACACCCGGGACCAGCTCAGCAATGCCCTGGTCGATGTACTTGTTCACCACCTTATTAATCTCCCCTCGAAGTTTGTCTAGGAGATGCAAGGATGGGCAGGCAAGGTCAGCACAGGGCTAGGAAAGACTATCGTCTTTTCTCCTCCACCTGAATTCAATCCAAACCCATGCTGGGAGCCTAGTTTTCCTACTAGCTATATGATTCCTGACAGGGTGTGTCCTCACTCCAGGCTTCAGTGTCATCATCTGAACACAGTGATAACCACACCTAAAGGTCACAAAATTGGCAGCCTCCCCCAAAAGATGTGTTTGGTTAAATGTAAAAAGGTTGCAAGGGTGTTCTGCATGGGAATCCCTTCACAGCACATGCTCACTGCTATCACACTCCCTACCATGTCTTATCACCTCCCACACACCCAATGTAGTAGCTCTGTCTGATCTGGGAGACACTGGAGTTTAGGAGCCCTGAGTGAAATGAGTTTTCACATGCAAATTTTCCTATTCTATACTCAGTAAATGACCCTTTCTTTTGGTCTCATACAACAATGTTTAGGTTAATTAACTTTCAATCAAGTGCCTGGACTAAGGAAGTGGGTATTTTTAGAATCCTGAGCAGAAACCTTCGAGGAATGAAAGGCTCTGAAGAAAGGCCCCATCTCAGAGCTCCTAGAGGGATGAGTCTCTCAAAAGTTACATAACCCAGCTAAGGTCTCAATGCTCATTTTCCAAACCAGCTCCTGTGTTATCGTCAGGAGGGAGCAGCTCAAAAACAGAAAACTGGAAGATCTGAGGCAGCGTCTTTCACCAAACGCACGAGGCCGGGATTGTCCAAAGAGGATGCACACTGAAAACCATGTGAAAAGAAACTGCTCCTGAAAACTCGAACAGAAAGGTCTCAGATTGCTGCTCTGGCTAAAATTTTGAAGATAATATTTGCTTTAATGTTTAACTGACATCTTAAAGTGACGAAATTGTAGGTGGAATTAGAAAAAAAACAGCAACAGGAAAGCTGGGAAGAGCAGCAGGGTAAAATAAAGGTTCACAGGAGAGCAGCAGCAGTGTCCCCTGTGGAGCTCTAGGAAGTGCTCACGAACTGGGCAGGGCAGTGCGTGGAGCTGGTCTGTGAAGCTGCCCTGTGCTCTACTAGGGAGGGGGCTGACAGCACCAAGGCTCCAGAGTCTGTGCTCCAGCAGAGCTGGGCGAAATAAATCCACATTTCTGGGGCCTCATAGGGGCCAGAAACTGTGACTGCAGTGGGGCAGAGACCACACAGTATGCTGTATGGCTCCCTAAATAGTGCCAGAGACTAAGGCTAGAGCCAAGCTCTGAACTATGAGGAAGAAGGAACTGTTGTGAGGCATTTCCTCAGGGCAGATGTGCTCACAGAGCCGCAAGAGCATCTCAGAATGTAGGGCCCTCCACCCTGCCCCTTGCTCGCAGGCCACGCTGGTTCTCCTACCTGTGATTTCTGTCTTCTTTGGCTTCATTAGCTGGCCCATCATGGACAGGATATCTTGTCCCCCCTGCATAAGAGAAGACTTAGGGTCAGTGCTGCTTTGTAAGGTGACTACAGAGAAGCCTCATCCCCCTGCATCCCACTCATCAACTCAACATGGGATCCTGAGGTAAGGAGACCCCTCCTCAAAGCCTGAGGAGCTTCTAAACACAGAGGAATTTTTAGAGGTTCCCCTGACCTGTAAGAATCAAACAAAATCCTTTCATGGTAAGTATAAGCTCCATGGGGCCTGCCAGCCTCCTTCTCCAGTCCTATCTTTTTCCAATCCCTTGTTCCTTGATTAGCCACATGAGACTACCAGCCCTGCCCTGGACACCCGCAAGCTCTGTTATGACTCAATGCTTTTGAGTCTAGTCCCTCTGCCAGGAATGCCATTCTCCTTCCTAGGAAGTTCCCAGTCATTAAAGTTCAAGTCAAATGCCCTCTAGGGGGCATATGACCCTAACCAGACTCATGACTTCCTCCCAATGTTCCTATGCCTTTGGGGACACACGGACTACAAGAGTAAGTATAAATATACCATGATTATAGTGCTGTGCCTCCTCTCACTAGATTTGACCACAGGCTTGCATCAGCCTAGTCTTTACTTAACCTGGAGCTACTCGGTCTATGGGCCCCTCCCTGTGGAATGGCTGACTCCATAACAGGTTCACCACTCAACCTGCATCCTCCTATGGGCTCCTAACAGTGCAGTCAGCAAGAGGAAGAGGCTGGTGTTTGGTCATTTGTTCAGCATTTAGTGATCACCTGTTGGTTACCAGGCCCTGAGACACAGAGGGGCTCACTAAATGCTGAATAGCTAAAGGCAGCAAATGTTTCCTGTCTGGTCCTCAAAACTGCCTTGCCAAGTAGAAGGAAACTCAAAATCAAAACCCTAAACCACAGAAAACCCAGAGACCCAAAGTGACAAATTAACCAAGCTGGTCAGTGATGGAACAACACAGTTTCTGACTTCTGACTCCCAGCCCAACACTCTTCTCAGGTCAAGGGCTCCCAGGAGTTCAGTTTGCGGATGGCCAATTCACCAACCAAGGGGACCTGTTGGTCCAAGGTAAGTCTTCAGTAATCTCTTGACCAAAGCTCCAAGGAACAAAACACCCACGGATCAAATTTCAAGTCAGAAAACAAACTATTCCCTAATAGTGAAGAGGTCTTTTTTAGGATAAGGATGAAACCAAACTAGAAGACCATCACAAGAAACAGTGGTATCTTGTTTCTTTTAATCACATATTTCCTACAAATGCCGTAAAGTGATAACATCCTTTCCTACATTTTACTAGTCAAGGCATAAGTATCCATCTGCATGAGAAGCAGACAACAGTACCAGCTCAAAGCTAAAACACTGTGGCTTTTGCTAAGCAGGGGGAAAGAAAGAGCTTTGTCGGGCTTTCTGAAATCCTGTAATGGGCTCATAGAACACTCCTGCCCTCCTGCCATTAACACCCAGAGAATCCCAGGCGTGAGCCCACTGCTGGAGTGAAGCCATGGATGAAGCTGGCTAGCTCATGGCCAGAGGCTTGGCTGGGATAAGAAACAATACACATGAAATCATCTGTGACTAGAGCATTTGAATGGGAACAAAGGAGTCCCTCGTAGCTCATGTCGATGTTAATTGCTCAACATTACAGATAGAAAAGGACCGTCTGCCTCAAGAAAGGCAGCAAGACTCTGACAATTCATTCTCAGACCTCCATGCACATACAAAAGGGCTAGTGTGCCAGGTCACCCAGGGATCAAGGCAGTACCTGGGGCCGTGCATTAGCCACATCCAAGTCATGCAAGGTCACATCTTGGATGATTTCTTTCTTTTTGTGCACATCCCCTTTTGGCAAGGGGACATACTCTTCAGCTTCAAGGTCGAATTCTGTGGCATAGGTATCACACCTGCCCTGCCTCTGCAAAAAGAGAGAAAAATGAGTGCCTGGTGAGTTTTCACTGCCAAGTCCCCAAATGGCACAGGGCTAAGTGAGATAAAGGTCTCAGTTCCCACTGCGGGCCTGACAGCCTACTTGACAAACTCCAAATATGCCCCACTCCCCTGCTGCCAAGAGAAGGGAGTTATCTGCTCATCGCTGGGCTCCAAAAACTGGGTTGAAAAACACCTGATACTTTCTCCCAAAATCCTTTTTCCCTTCTTTCTTTTAACTGTATGCAATTCCTGATAAAGGGCAAATCCAGTAGATTAACTGGAGGCGGAGGAGCTGCTCAGACTCTTTTGTAGATGGGTGATTTATTGTTGATATGAAGTATTATGCCCATCCATTAAACAGTGAGGAACACTGTACAGGACCCTGAAAATCAGATAGAAAAGAATGCCAACGAATGCAGCATTCCTTCTCACGTGCATATATCTTGGGAAGAAAATACCAAAGAGATAAAAGGAAGATTAAATACACTGCACATTTCAATTTGAAAATGACTAAAGTTGTTTTGGTTTCTCACCCTGTCCTCCCCCTCTAAACAGGTTTTAGTATTTTTTCGAACAGACTGCCTGTTTTAATCCTGAGAAGGTTAAAGAATGAAGATAAAAGGAAGGCAAACTTTATTATACATAAAGGGCCACTAGTTGACCTTCCATCAGCCTCATAACAGACACCAGCCCCTCCCCACACACCCCACACCCTCTGAAGAAAACAACTCCTTTGTCACGTAGGTATTCTCATGGCAAACAAATCAGGGACAATGCTGTGTCCCAAGGAAGGCATTACCTTCACAGCCCCACTGTTGGCTTCTATGTAAATCACATCTCCAGCCTCTACTCGCTCTTTCTGCAAACTTTCAAAAATGCTGGGGTCCAGCTAAAAAAAAAAAAAAAAAAAAAATGTAAATCAGAAGTGTAATACATATTCCATTTCCTTCAGACACCATGTAAGGTACCTTTTCGTAAGGGATCTGAGGTAGCTAGCAAGTGCATGGAGAAAGCCTGTTCTGCATGTGCATGTATACTAGGCCCTGCAGGAATGTGAATGCATGAGTACCACACAAGAGATTGGCTAGGGGACTAAGCACATCAGGGAGAGAATAGGGGGGCCAGCATACCTGCATCCCTGTGTAACAAGCATGAGAGGGACACATGGGACACCTACTCTTCTCTTTCCCTTGATTCCAAAGGCTGTAAACTGGCAGCAGCGTTTTTATAAGGATGGTCCTGGCTGCCCTGAGATGGGTGGGCCCAGCCCCCACTGTCCACAGGACCACAGGCTCTATCACCCCTCTTGAGATCATCATCCCTGCTTCACTCCTTCATTTGCCTCACCTCAGGTGGGGTGGAACTTTCTGCAACTGAAGTACCTGCCAGCACCTGCTTACCAATCTCAAGGCTGGCATCTTGCAGGGCCTCTGATTTTGGATAAGGTTCTCAGTTCTAAGTTTCCTCATCTATTGCACCCCAGTGCAATCACAGATGTATATAGTAATTCAAAGAAAACCATAAATGAGAATCTTTCCTAAGCCTTTTGATTCACGTCCCAGTGTTTGTGCCATTGGGTCTGCCTGCTTGTATCTCCAGGAAAGGAAATAAGCAGATTAACATTCTAGGACAGCTGCCTTTGTAAGGATTCTGTAGTTGAACATAAGTTTCTCAAGGTCTTCATGGAGAGCTATGTGATATAATGTAGCTATGGTGGAAAAAAACTTGGGCTTTGCCCCAAACAAAATTAAAAAGTAACAACCCAGGGCTTGGTGAAAGAAGCCAGATACAAAAAAAGATGTACAGTCTATGTTCCATTTATATGAAATGTCCAAAAGAAGGCAACCAAAAGTAGATTAGTAGTTGCCGAGGTCTATAATTGGAATGGGGAATGACTGTAAATGAGCAGAAGGATTCTTCTTGGGGCGATGAAAATGTTCTGAAATTAAGATTGTGGTGATTGTACAACTGTGAAAATACATTAAAATTCCTGGAATTGTATACTTAAAATGGATGAGTTTTATTTAAAATGCTATCTCAATAAAGCTTTTAAAAAACTACCACCACAGCAGCAAACCCAGGGCTCTGCCTCTCCTTGGCTGGGTGGGGACAACAGCTCCTGGCAGAACTGCTGTGAGCCTGCGCGCCTAAGGACAAAAGTGGGTGAGGCCCTCAGGTAAGGCCTGGCACGAAGGGGTTAGGAGTACTAACGGCATTCTCATTGCGAGGACTCAGAAGATTCCCTCAGACTTGAATATCCACCAAGGATTTAAGCACCTTCTATCCAAATATCTTATACATATTCTAAAAGTACCTAAAAGTATTCATTTTGGAAGAAAAATTTCATCTTCTCCTCTACATTATTTTTGTAAAGAAACTGTACAAAGCAGCGTTACAAATAGCTGAAATTTAAACTGTATGCCTTATTTTATCTGTCCTACATTGGAGAATATACTTCTTTTTTGCCTCAAGCATTTTTATACCGGTTAATTTCCCAAATGAATTGACTGAAGATGTAATTACTGGAAAGGTGGCAGATGCTACTGAGAAATCTAATTAATTTAGAATGGAAGTGACAAGGGGTAGGTATAAAAGAGATATTTGCAGAGGCAAGCTCCTGAGATTGAAACCCTGTTAGGAAAAAGAAAAATGGTCCTTTGAAGAAGTGACATTTTTATGATCTTCATAAAGCAGTGACCAAGAAACAACCTTAGAGAATCAAAGAACCATAAAATCGTAGAACAGAATAAAGATGGAGAAATTATATGGTCAATTTCCTGCAGTTTATAGATGAGAAAACTGAGTCCCAGAGAGCTCAACCGACTTCCAAAGGTCACACAGCAAGCTGGTGGGCAGACGGCACAACAGTTAGGGCTCAGAGGGTCAGCTCTGCCACCTGACTGGCTGGATGATCCCAGGATAACCATGTAACCTCTTTATGAGCCTTCATCTGTAACATGAGGGAAATTATACACACACACACACACAAATATATATACATATAAAGTTATGAATGACAATAGATGAAACGTTTGTTGAAGCACTTAGTCCAAGGCCTGGCACATACAATAAATGAGAGTTACAATGATAATATTTATTAATAATAATAAGGCAAAGCCTAAAATCCGGACTGTTCCATTTCTCCAAGTGAAGGCTCTCACGATAACATTAACAGCTATCATTCATTAGGTAACTAGGTGCCACACCCAAAGCCATAACCCTGAAAGACAGGCAATTATTATTCCCATTCAACAGATAAAAGAAACTACTATTCAGAGATTAATGCTACACAGTTTTAAGTAACAAAGTCAGGGATTCCTTTAGGACTTAGACTCCAAAACTCATGCTCTTCCCCTAGAAAGTCTACTGCCTCCATCCTAAAGACTTACAGGACAGGTGGCTGAGGAGTGTCTTCGAGGGCTATCCAATGTCACCATTCTGGCCTCTCCACAAAGCCCTGTGCTGAGCAGAACCAGCCACTGAAGCGACCACAGGTTCCTGACACAAGCAACTGCAGTCAGGATTCTGCATGTGGCCCCTAGGAAGTCCATCCATCATCTTTATACAACTCTTATTTGATTACTCAGTGCTGTTTCTTTCTATGAGCATGGGCATTGATAACTGGAAAAATTAAAGCCCAGGTTCAGACCCAGCCCAGGGTATTTGACGCATGGTCATAGTATGGGACGTGGAATGGCAGAGGCAGTTTCTTGACTTAACCACACAGCTCACGTTTTAACATGAAGAGTTTCCTAGGAGTAAGTAAGTAAGAAAAGAACTATCTTCCTTGAGTTCTCCCATGTGCAAGCCCTGTGCTAGGTACTGCTTTATACACACAATATCCTCAACCAGTTCTGTGAGAAATCAACACTTGCAGTGCACAGGTCAGGACACCGGATGCAGAGAGGTTACAGCACCTGCCCAAAGCCACAGTGCTGGTAGAGTCAAGAGAAGAGGCCACAAACATGTACTCACTTTCAACTGTTTGGTTCCTTTGGCTGTTTTGAGTCCTATGATCACATGGCTAATGGTTTTGCCATATCCTCCCATGGGATTCTCTGTCTCACACGGAGTTAGCTCTGTGACTTCACCTTCATAAACTTCCTTGGTCTCCTTTATTCGCAGCCCTGGAAGAGGTGGCAGAGGGGTCATGGTGAGAAGCAGAATCTTTTCTCTCACACTGAGAACCCAAAACTTCCATGTCACCAGAACTGACAAATCAACTTCAATAATGTACATACCAGCGTGTCAAGATGGGTAAAAAGGCAATACAAACATATCAATGTAAATCAGAGGTACTATTAGAAATGCAACTTTTTTTTTTTTTTTTGAGACGGAGTCTTGCTCTGTCGCCCAGGCTGGAGTGCAATGGCGCAATCTCGACTCATTGCAACCTCCGCCTCCCGGGTTCACTCCATTCTCCTGCCTCAGCCTCCCAAGTAGCTGGGACTACAGGCGCCCGCCACAATGCCCGCCTAATTTTTTGTATTTTTGGTGGAGACGAGGTTTCCCCATGTTAGCCAGGATGGTCTCGATCTCCTGACCTTGTGATCCGCCCACCTCGGCCTCCCAAAGTGCTGGGATTACAGGCGTGAGCCACTGCGCCTAGAAATGCAACTTTTTAAGGGAACTTCCTGGGTTCAAATCCAGAACTAGATAGACAAGTTATAATTCTCAAAATTGTCTGCTCCATTTCCAAGGGGGTGAAATTTACCTTTAGCCTTTAATCCAGTCTCTGAACCCACACCATTCTATTCCACCAGAACAGTGGCTATCAAAACTCCTGGAGCCTTGTTTCCTGAATTTTTGACTCTCAAAGGAAATCTTAAAACCAATGGAATAACTCACTACACACCCTCTGACACTGTATCAAGCCTGAGCAGGGCATAAGAAAATAATTAGGTATCTATGTCAACAGTGGGTAACGCTCGACCCTACCAGGTGTTATGGGCCTCTGGCTCTCACTGCGTACTCCAAGAAGAAATACCCAGCTGTCATGCATTATTTGCAATGTGTTGCTCTACAATTTTCTTTTTCTTTTTTTTGAAATAGAATCTCGGTCTGTCACCCAGGCTGGAGTGCAATGGTGCGATCTTGGCTCACTGCAAGCTCCGCCTCCCGGGTTCAAGTAATTCTCCTGCCTCAGCCTCCCAAGTAGCGGGGATTACAGGCATGCACCACCACATCTGGCTAATTTTTGGGTTTTTTTCTATACTTTTAGTAGAGACAGGGTTTCATCATGTTGGCCAGACTGGTCTTGAATTCCTGACCTCAGGTGATCCACCCATCTCAGCCTCCCAAAGTGCTGGGATTACAGGTGTGAGCTACCATGCCCAGTTGCTCTACAATTTTCTAAGTCCATAACACATTAGAATATTGCAAATAAAGGTAAATTTCTCTCCAAATTCTAAACATCATCCACATTAGCTCTTTAATAAACGTTTGTTCATTATCCAAGAATTGTTGTTAAATTAATTTTTAGAACATGATCTCTATGTTCATTACATGCTTTTGCATATAATAGCTCTGCTTCCTGAACCACTCTTTTGAGCTTAGGCAACTCTTCCTTGCAGACTCAGTTTAAAACTTATCCCCTCCCCCTTCACACATCCTTCTTCCTCATCCTCCAAATTGTCCCCATGGTGACCTGTGTTTCCACTGGCACAGCACCAGCACATGGCAATGCCGTAACTTGCAGACTTTGCCTATCCCTCTGCAGACTGCCCACACCCGAGCTGAGGGCCTAGCACATTGGCAGGTAGAGTAAATGGATGAATGAATGAAGTCACTAAGAGTGAAGGGGTTGTCATTAGGCAGACCACCTATTAATAATACCCAAGAAACGAACCTGCGGATACATTTACATGTTCTATATGGTAATGGCCTGAGAACTCTAAGGAGTCAGTCAGGTAATGTTATAGCCTGTATCACCCTCAACCTCAGCACTATAAGTCAGGCATAACTGAACTATACTGTTAGAAATCAAGACTACCATTAACTTGGGTAAGGAAGGATGGCAACCAGCAGTGGACATGAAGGGTAGTTTGGAGTTCTGGCAACATTCCCTTTTTTTATTAGCTGCTGGTTTCATGGGTTTTTACTTTACAATAATCCACCAAGTTATGCATTTATGTTCTGCACATTTTTCTGTACATATGCACAAAATTACCAAGTCTACTTTAAAAAAAATTTTAGGTAAATAATACCAGTGAGACCCAGTGAAGTAAGACCACTGATGGCCTAAGTTTAGGAAATACTACTCTAAACCTCTGCTGGAGCCTATGGTCATGGTTCTCAACCTTTAGGTCCACCTGAGGGGCCCCTATAATGAATCATGCCCTGGTTGTAGCCAGACCACTTGCTTCCAAATCCCAGGGGATGGGCCCCTGCCATCACTATTAGTTTAAAATCCTGCCCTTGATTCCAAAGTACAGACACAGTTGAGATCCAGTTATCTAAAGAATAAATGAAAAACTATTCAACTCACAAATGTGGAGACATAAACTAGTTCTGACGGCAGGGTGGCATGATAAGGACTTGGTGTTCTCACCATTAAGCTACCTCTGTTCTGATATGGAAATATTCCAACAGCACTAAGAAACACTACCTATGGTGTCAGGTACACTCAGTAACTTCTCACTTTTAAACGTGGTCATTATCTTATCATTGGGTCGTTTGCCTTCTTTACCCCAGAAACCCAGTCAGGACAAAGACTCTCAGATATTAAAGTTAAGGAAAAGTTTTACTCTACCTTCATTCCATCAATAGCCTATAAATGGAAGTTTTGGAATAGCCCCAAAAGAGAGGACTCATTTCATTTGTGCTTTACCAAATTCTTATTTCCTGAACATCAATCTTAGACAAAAATTCTCCATATAACATGAATATATCAGAACATTGTGGTAAACTTGGAAAATCCTGCACTTTAAAAGTGAACTTTGATTTTTTTAAAATCAAACTTTTATATCCCACAGTGATAAATTCCTTCAAATGGAATGCTTACTTATATTTACTGTTAGATGAATGTGGCACAAAATTCCTCAAGGAGGGGAAGAAAGACATTCCCGTCTCTCACTAGCCCCCACATTTGTTTAGAAGTTGCTCTGTGCTGACAAGCAGGCGGGGGACGTGGGTGACGGACAATGAAACCTGCTGTTAGCCAGGAAAGGGGCTGAGCTGGCGCTGTCTCTGGCAACGACAACACAAATGACACAGGTTTCATCTGCTGGCTCAGGTTTCTAAATCCCTGACAGGGACCTTCATCACATCAAGGAAATAGCACAGACTCCCTGCTTTTTATTTCTGGTCGGCTTATTGCTTCCTCCCCACCCCCTCTCCCAACTTCAGAGAATTCAAAGGCAGAGGAAGATGGGCAGGGTTCCTTTTTAAAGACAGTCAATGGCCTGCCTTTTTATTCTCTGGTAGGATCAAGAAATTTATTTTCACCTTGCTGCCATCAAAAGAATGATAGTGTCCCTTCCCCTCAAAAATGGCAAATTACAAAACAGATGCCAAGGAACTTATCTCTATTTTTCTGAATTTTAAAGCATTTGTTACCTTTAAGCAATGGAAACACATACATACACCCATGTGAAGCCAGTTTTCACAGATTTTATCAATATCAGAAAAACATTTTTTAAGTAAATAGAAAGAACATTTTTAAAAAACACTCAAGAGGCCAGGCATGGTGGTTCACGCCTGTAATCCCAGCACTTTGGGAGGCCAAGGTAGGTGGATCATGTCAGCCCAGGAAACACAGATTGCAGTGAGCCAAGATCGTGCCACGCACTCCAGCCTGGGTGATAGAGTGACACCTTGTCTCAATTTAAAAAAAAAGTACTCAGATATTTGAACTAGTTGTAACATCTCACTGTTCATCTCGTCTTTATTATGAGTTAAATAAAACCATGGGCACATGTTTAAAAAAAAAAATACTCAGAAGATTTTAAACCTTAAAGGAGTCCTGCGAATCATTTCCACTGCTATTCCAAATACAATGTAAAAATCCACAAAGTACACTGCATGTAATTACATGGGTTGAACCTTACAGATACAGACGCTGAGCTAGAGAAGCAAGACACAAGGAACACATAAAGTATGATTTAGATAAAGTTTTAAAAGGGCAAAATTAAGCCCCATGGTTTAGAGATACACACATGTGTGTACAAGGTTATGGTGATCACATAAACCATTCCCACACAATTATGGCACATTGTGAGTCCCACCTGGGAGAGGAAGGGGTTGTGACCAGGGAGGGACACACGTCTGAGGTGCTGGCCGTGCTCTGTTCTTTCAGTGGTGACTGTATAAGCCTTTACTTCATAATTAATGTTTTACATACTTCTCCATACGTCTATAATATCTCCATTTAAAACAGGCACTGGGATGGGTGTAGTGACTCATTCCTGTAACCTCAGCACTCTGCGGGGCCAAGGCGAAAGGATTACTTGAGGCCAGGAGTTCGAGACCACCTGGGCAACACAGTGAGACTCCATCGCTACAAAAACAATTTTTTTTTTTTTTGAGAGGAATCTTACTCTGCAGTCCAAGCTGGAGTGCAGTTGTGCAATATCACCTCACTACAACCACCGCTTCCCGGGCTCAAGAGGTTTTTGTGTGTCAGTCTTCCGTTTTTTCTTTGACACAGGGTCTCTGTTGCCTGCTGAAGTGCAGTGGTGTAATTTCAGCTCACTGCAGCCTTGACTTTCCAGGCTCAGGTGATCCCCCCACCTCAGCCTTCCCAGTAGCTGGGACTACAGGCACACGTCACCATACCCAGCTAATTTTTGTATTTTTTGTAGAGACGGGGTTTCACCATATTCCCCAGGCTGGTCTCTAACGCCTGGGCTCAAGCAATCCGCCTGCCTTTGCCTCCCAAAGTGCTGAGATTACAGGAACCACCATGAGCCACCATGCCTGGCCTCTCTACATAAATTTTTTTTTTTTTTTTTAAGACAGAGCCTCTCTGCTGCCCAGGCTGGAGTGCAATGGCACAATCCTCCACCTCCTGGGTTCAAGCAATTCTCCTGCCTTAGCCTCCCAAGTAGCTAGGATTACAGGCGTATGCCACCATGTCCTGCTAATTTTTTGTATTTTTAGTAGAGACAGGGTTTCACCATGTTGGCCGGCCTGGTCTCGAACTCCTGACCTCAGGTGATCACCGGCCTCGGCCTCCCAAAGTGCTGGGATTACAGGCATGAGCCACCGCACTGGGCCTACATAAAAATTTTAAAAAATTAGCTGGGCGTGGTGATGTACACCTGCAGTCCTAGCTGCTTAGGAGGCTGGGGCAGGAGGATCTCTTGAGCTCAAGGAGTTGAGGCTGCAGGGAGCTATGGTTACACCACTGCACTTTAGCCTGGACAACAGAGTAAGATCCTGTCTCTAAAAAAATTTTAAAAAGAGAAAAATGTTTTAAAAATAGATAAGTAAAATAGGCACCAAACCCAGGCATGACAGTGTACACCTATAGCCCCAGCTACTTGGGAGGCTGAGGTGGAACAATCACTTGAGCCCAGGAGTTCAAGGCCAGCCTGGGCAACAGAGTGAGACCATGGCATGGCACTAAAACAAAATAAAATAATTAAAATAAGCACCAAAAAATCCAATATTTCATGGTAAAAATAATATATTACCAGGCAGAAATACTTTGCAGTTTTAAAAATATTCAAATCAATGCACTGAAGAAGTGTTAAAATTATAAAATAAAAATAAATCTATTCTAAGTAACACAAAACTTAGCCTCTGGACACAGTTCATAATCTCTCTGGTTTAGAAAAACAGTCACAAACTTCAATGCTTATGGGGACCTGGTCAGAAGGACTTGCTCAGCTCCACCTGCTGTGGGAATGAAAGCTGCTTCAAGGAGGCAGAAATGAGCACTCTATGACACTTCCCTATTGCTAAATATTGACACCTAGTTCCAAATTTAGAATAAATACTTCATAAACCAAACATATACCTACAGCCCAGGCATATTTTTTAGCTAAAGACTTCTGTTTTCAGCTGGGCATGGTGGCTCATGCCTGTAATCCCAGCACTCTGGGAGGCCAAGGCAGGCGAATCATGAGGTCAGGAAATCAAGACCATCCTGGCCAACACAGTGAAACCCCACCTCTACTAAAAATACAAAAAGTAGCTGAGTGTGATGGCATGTGCCTGTAATTCCAGCTATTTGGGAGGCTGAGACACGAGAATCGCTTGAACCCCGGAGGTGGAGGTTGCAGTGAGCTGAGATCATGCCACTGCACTCCAGCCTGGCAACAGACTCTCTAAAAAAAAAAGACCTCTGTTTTCTAACTGCTTCAAAGTCTACCCACTTTTCTCACTCACTCAGAACTTTCCTGAGCACCCACTATGTGCCAGGAACTGTGTTTACAAAGACAAACACTGACCACTATATCCCCAGAAGACACTGAGTAAACACCCAACCTGCTCCCTCCCATTCTTCCCCATCTCCAAAAATGGCCAAACCTGGGAATTTTCCTCGACTTCTCTCTTTCTTTTAGCCCCACATCTAACCCTTTAGGAAATTCTGTCAGCTCTACCATGCAAACATACCCAGAATCCAACCACTTTGCACTTCCACTGCCACCACCCTGGTCCGAGCCACTACTTTGTCCTGCTCAGACTCCCCTCTGTCCTCACCCTCCTTATTATCCACTCCCACTCTCACCCTAGCCGGAGGGGTCTGGTAAAAGCAAAACCAGAGCACAGGGATACCAGCACTCTCTAACTGCTTCTCCTTTTATTCAGTATAAAATCCAAAGCCTTAACCATGGCCTACAGCCCTACCTGATCTTACTCCGAAACTAAACTTCATCAGTCTTTAAGTTTCATCATTTCCTCAAAGTTTTCTGGTAAATTTCCTTCTTAAGAATACTTACTTTGGTTTGATAATGAAAGGGCCTGGAAACTGGTACAGGCACTCTGACCAGTGTTCATAACCCGCGACTCAGCAGGCAAAGCCTAGAAACATACTCACACATGTGCACAAAGACACATAAAAGGATGTTCCTAGTAGCCTTGTGTTTAAAAGTAAAAGCTGAAAATAAATCTAAATGTTCAAAAAACAGAAATGGCTAATAACTGGACTTTTATGCAACAGTTAAAAGAAATAAGCTATTTCTATAAGCAGATCTGAGGGAAACCAGGAATTGCCCAGTGCTGTACCAGCAGAAATGGGGCCAAAAGACTACCCCAGAAGTCCCAGCTAGCAAAAGGCAAAAATTAAAGACAGAAGCCATTTTCTTGTCACAGAAAATCTTCAGAGCAACGGCTCTAGAAATGAGACAGATGTCGGATCAAACCAGTTCTGCCACTTACTAACTGGGTCACTAGCAAGTTACTCTCACAACTTTCTGAGACTGTTTCTTCAAATGCGAAATATAGATTGATAATCTCCCCTCAGGGGAGGGAAGGCCTGGCTCATCACTGGCACTTACTATGATAGCCGTAGGCCCTAAGAGTTTGGCGCCATAAGCCTCTAAGATCTGCCAGTCCCCACACAGTCTCCTCACTTTATGACAGGCCACAACTCTTCTGGCTCGCCATCCAGGACCAGGGGCATTCGGGCCACATGGCACACAAAGATTCTGGCTTGAGTCCAAAACCTTTTAAGTGGATAGTCATCTCTAATGGCAAAATAAGGCTTCCAGGAAAATACGACTCATTAAAAAAACACACTTTTAGACACATCTACTTATTGCATAAAGCCCAGGCTCACAGCTAGGGTCCATAGTTGCTCCAATTGCTAAGGCACTTCAATTAGAAAAGCTGGGGTTTTGTTTCATTTGAAAAATAAGGCACTAAGTGCCAAAAGAAAAATAGCAGTGCCACGAATACCAGACATAAAGGCATCTTCACCGCAAAGAGGCTTCGGTGCACAGGCTTCAGGAAGTGAGACCAACTCCTCCCACAAATGTGACACTACTTACCAATGGCCCTGCGGAAGTTCTCCATCAGCACCTCTGTCTTCTTGATCTCAGTTGAGTAAACTTCACTCCCCACCATTGGGCAGAAGGGGACCTTACTACCCAGCTCCTGAGCAATAGCCAGAGCCAGAGCTGTCTACAGAAGAAAGCAACGGAAACATAGTTCACAGTCCTGAAAACATAAACAATTCACAAGCACATGCTACAGAACCATGAGGAACTAGGAACAGCTGAACATCTAGTCCTACCATTTAGCATGTTTCACATAATAAATGTTTGATGACTTTTGTGGACAGTCAATTTAAATCATAAATGGCACCTCTAATCTTCCCCATAATTACAAGCTATCAATCACTCAGACTTACCTAGCACAGGCCCAACTCCAAATGCCTCACATGATCCTCACAACCAGCCTATGAGATAGATACTAGTATTCTCCCCATTTTACACATGAGAAACAGAGAGACATTAAATAACACAATGTAAGTACCATAATCTAGAAAATGGCAGCGCAGATTTAATCTCTGGCAGCAGGACTCCAAAGATCATGTTATAATTAGAAGAGTCTACTCTGCAGTATCCACAGGGATACCAAAATCCATGGATATTCAAGTCCTGGTATAAAATGGCAGGGTATTTCCATATAACCTATGCACATCCTCCTGTTACTTTAAATCATCTCTAGATTACATACAATACCTAATAAAATATAAATGCTATGTAAATAATTATATTGTATTTTTAAGTATGCATTATTTTTATTATTGTATTTTTATCTTTTATTGCTTTTTTCCTGAGTATTTTTGATTTGTGGTTGGCAGAATCTACACACATGGAACCCACAGATAGGAATGGCGAACTTTATAGTCATCCAAAATTGTTCCCCCAATATCAATACGTGGCTCTGACCTAATTGCTCAGAATATACCACTGGATCTTTGAGATACCTGCTTTCTCTTTTTACAAATGCAGGAAAACACCAATCTACAACCCATCAGAAATAATGAAGGAAAGAATGAACTGATTGTTCATTTTATGTTACGTAGCCCACAAAGAGTGAAGAAGGATATCTCAAGTAGGATTTTGAAGCTATGAGTTGGTCTTAACAAGTTACAATTAAACACGTCCTGTGGTAAACTACAAATTGGTTTTTGGTAAGATAATTACAGTTGGCAAATGCTAAAGAGAACCAGACTTCACAGGTATATAGTCAAATGTCAAGTATGGCAAGCAAATGCTTTAAAGTTGGTACAGAACTGGGCAAGGCCATGGACTTTGAATGCCATTTTCACCTTTCCTCATCTCTGAAACAGGAGCACAAGTAAGGCCAGTTCCCTGGGTATATGGGCTAACAAAGAAAACAAGCTTGTTACTGAAGAACAAAGTGAAACTCTGAGACGGTGTCTTAAAATTAACAGTCAAGGTTCCTCTCAGATTTTCTTTTCTATGCCCTGTTGGTGATAGTTTTGAGGTAGTAAGCTCTGGGGGAGAATCAGTATATAGCATAGTATAAAATGCACTAGCTAGGAAAAGAAAGATTTAGTGCTGGTTCTGCCACTAATTTTCAGTGTGACCTTGGGCAGTTGGCAAATCTCAGGTGCCCGATTTCCTCATCTGTCAAATGAAAGTACTAAAGTGCCATGCTAGATCACAAGTGGCAAACTCATTGCTCACAGCCTGGTTCTGTTTGGCCTGCAGTCTCACGGTGACCTTCGGCAAGGCCAAGCACCAGGGGCTCATGGCAGCCATGCCACAGTGCACCCAGCCACTTCCCTCATCCCCGCTGCCTGCCTCATTAGGCATCCGCACTTGTGAGCCCAAGGCTGACACCTTAAAAACTGGTATTCTTCTAAGAGCAAAGGAAAAAAATCTCTGGAACGTGAAAGGGCACAATGAGAGGAGGGAGCAGCACTCTAACAGCAGACTCCCTGTGGGGCCACAGGCTGGACAGGACCACCATCTAACTAAACTCCACCCCCTTCCCAGTCACTCCTCTTTCTCTTCCTTGTATCTCTGCCAGCCCCAATTCCCTACCCTCAGTTTTCAACTTCAAAGACAGTGACCACATCCAATTAAATGGCACTCTCCCTCCCTTTACCTAATACAGAAGAGATGAACATACTTCCATTAAAATATGATAAATACTTGGTTTAAAAAAAAGCTTCACAGCATGTTGCCACACCGACGCTGACCCCGCTCTGCATGTCAGCCCGCCCGCGCCCACCATGGCCACAGTTCAGCAGCTGGAAGGAAGATGGCGCCTAGTGGATAGCAAAGGCTTTGATGAATACATGAAGGAGCTAGGAGTGGGAATAGCTTTGCAAAAAATGGGCGCAATGGCCAAGCCAGACTGTATCATCACTTGTGATGGCAAAAACCTCACCATAAAAACTGAGAGCACTTTGAAAACAACACAGTTTTCTTGTACCCTGGGAGAGAAATTTAAAGAAACCACAGCTGATGGCAGAAAAACTCAGACTGTCTGCAACTTTACAGATGGTGCATTGGTTCAGCATCAGGAGTGGGATGGGAAGGAAAGCACAATAACAAGAAAATTGAAAGATGGGAAATTAGTGGTGGACTGTGTCATGAACAATGTCACCTGTACTCGGACCTATGAAAAAGTAGAATAAAAATTCCATCATCACTTTGGACAGGAATTAACTAAGAGAATGACCAAGCTCAGTTCAATGAGCAAATCTCCATGCTGTTTCTTTTTTTTTTTTCATTACTGTGTTCAAGTATCTTTATCACAAACATTTTACATATAGCTATTTCAAAGTGTGTTGGATTAATTAGGATCATCCCTTGGTTAATAAAGAAATGTGTTTGTGCAAAAAAAAAAAAAAAAAAAAAAAGCTTCACATGTGTCTCATTTCCTTCATTTAAAGGCTTCCAGAGGTAAAGTATATGACATGGCTACTATTCCTACACCTACTACAGAGTGCTGCGCAGACCTCATCGAATCTCCCCAACTAGCCTATAACCTTGATCATCTAGTCTGTACTTCATAGATTAAGAAACAAAACTCAAAAGTTACCAACACACCCAAGGTCAAACCGCAAGCAGCAGCACTAGGATGCAAACCCCAGTCTCCAAAGCCATTATTTTTTTGTACTCACCCCACGTGAGTGACAAGTGGCACAAAAAAAAAGAGGTTGTTTCCAAAAGAAGGTTAAAGAAATCTCTATTTTTCAATCTCATCTGAATGTCTCCTTTTTCTAAAACCCAAACCCATTATTAACAGTGTGAGGTCCTCAAGAGTGGAAATGCATATGAACCATGTATTTGCATCTCTAAAACAAGCAGTATTCCTGCCTGTCACCCAGTTAAGTTGGCTAAACTTTGGGACCCTGCAGCAAACCATTAAGCAGAAGTCACCAAATTCCTTCATACACATTGGAAGGGAGTGGACAAACTTATAAGGTAATACCACACCGAGCACTTCTCATATTTCCTGAGAGGAAAGCGATACAATATCACCAAAACAAATGAAAGACATATGCTTCTAGCAATATGGCACACTGGGTCCACTGAAAACCTCTCCTCTTACAAAACACGTGTGTCTCGTTTCCTCCATTTAAAGGCTTCCAGAGAGAAAGCATATGACATGCTACTATTCCTACACCTACTACAGAGTGCTGCATAGACCTGTTCATAGAATTGAATAAATAATAACATTCAGAGCAGTAAACCACATGCCTTGAAAGTTTGGAGACTGTGAATACGGGAAAGCTCAGCAAGATATAGCACTTAGATAGAAACCCCTGAATAAAACTAGGACCAGGTGCGGTGGCTCACGCCTGCAACCCCAGCACTTTGGGAGGCCAAGGCAGGCAAATTGCTTGAGCCCAGGAGTTTAACACCAGTCTGGGCAACATGGTGATACCCCATCTCTACAAAAATAACAAAAATTAGCCAAGGCATGGTGGTGTGCACCTGTAGTCCCAGCTACTCAGGAGGCTGAGGTGGGAGGATCACCCCAACCCAAGAGGTAAAGACTGCAGTGAGCTGAGATCACCGCACTCCAGGCTGGGTAACAGACCACGGCACTCCAGCCTGGGCAACAGACCACTGCGCTCCAGCCTGGGTGACAGAGTGAAACTGTCTCAAAAAATAAACAAACAAACAAACGAAACCTTACAATTAAAAAAACAAACATAAAAAGAGGACTCTTGAAGGGCCACACGTAAGTAGAAAAGGTGGGCCATAACAAAATACGCCTGGGGGCCAGGCACGGTGGCTCACGCCTGTAATCCCAGCACTTTGGGAGGCCTAGGCAGGTGGATCACCTAAGGTCAGGAGTTCGAGACCAGCCTGACCAAAATGATGAAACCCCATCTCTACTAAAAATACAAAAATTAGCCAGGAACCTGTAATCCCAGCTACCCAGGAGGCTGAGGCAGGAGAATCGTTTGAACTCGGGAGGCAGAGGTTGTAGTGAGCCAAAATCACGCCACTGTACTCCAGCCTGGGCAAGAGAGCGAGACTTCATCTCAAAAAAAAAAAAAAGAAAGAAAGAAAGAATAAAAAGACATTATAACAATTCATGCAGTGTGTAACCTTTGATTGCATTTTGATATTCTGGTGTTTTTCAAAAAGCCGAAAACTGAAACAACTTGGAAAGATGTTTTCTAATTTCTATCATCTATATTTTCTTTTCATTAAAACAATTTAACTTCGTTGCCTTTGAAAGCACGTTTGTTAACTGCTCATGGAATCGTATGATGAGCTGCCAGGCTCCTTCATCTCTGTGATTTCTCTACCACAGTTGATATGGTTACCTACTCCTTTCTTTAAAGGTTCTCCTTCCTTGGTTCCTGAGACACTATTCTCTGCCTGGCTCTGCTCCTCATTTTTAAAAAATTAATTAATTTAATATTTAATTGATAAAAACTGGGAGAATATAATAGCATTAGCAAGGTGGGTCTGATGATGGCATCCTGGTCATGTAGGAAGACATCCTTACAACTTACTTTCAAGTGGTTCAGAAATAAACTAGAGAAAAAGTAAATGTCACAAAATATTTATAACTGGCTATCTAGGTATAGGGTATAAAGAGGCTCATCACACTATTCTTTCAACTTTTTTGTAGGTTCCAAACTTTTCAAAATGAAAAGGAAAAAAATACTCAATAGACTGGATTAATCAGTCACTTAATCATAGCTTAAGAGATAATTAGACCAAAACAAAGATCTAAAAGAAATTACCCATAATTTGGCAGAGTCAAAAAGGTAACAAATATGAGAGGCTAAAAGACAAAGAGGCCAAAACAAGAAGCTCTAGTCCAGGGTTTCTCAGCTTGGGTCCATGACGTTTGTGGCCAGATAATTCCTTATTACGGAAACTGCTCTGTGCGCTGTAAGATGTTTAGTAGCATCCCTGGCCTCCACCCACTAGATGCCAGTAGCACTCCCAACCAAGTTGTGCAAAAATGTCTGCAGACATTGTCAAAGGCCCCTGGGAAGGCAAAATTGCCCCAGGTTGAAAACCACTGCAATCTTAACCTCATCTCACTGGAGTTTCAGAAGGAGAGAACGAGAATGGGGAAAGGCAATGGCTGAAGAGATTAACGCTGACATTTTTTTTTTTTTAAGATGGAGTCTTGCTCTATCACCCAGACTAGAGTGCAATGGAGCGATCTTGGCTCCCTGCAACCTCTGCCTCCTGGGTTCAAGCGATTCTCCTAAGGCTGACAATTTTCCAGAATTGAGCAGAGACATAATACTCAGATTCAGGAAGCACAATTAGCATTAAGCAGGATAAACAAAAATTAATCCACTCTGACATATCATAGTGAAACACCAAAACCGTCTCAAAAACATGCAGAAAGAAGAGTCAAAACCCTCAAAATTAGACTTCTCAAAAACAAGAGAAGCCAAAGGAACAAATAACATTGAGAGAGAAGTACTGTGAAATAGCAGAGAAGAAAATATTTGTCAACTGAATTATACAGCTAACATAACTCTTTTTCAAAACAAGGGCAACATAATGAATGCAAACCTGAAAGACTTTCCACCAATAAACTTCTAGAAGGAATTTCTAAATTATTTACTTTAGGAAGAATAAAAATGGAGGGAAAGAGAAGGTCTAAGATATAAGGAATTGCAAGCAAATAAATGGTAAATGCACTGGACAAGCTAATGTTGCCTGGAGAGAGGTAACTGAAGCTCACATCTGTATGGCGCTTTACAGTTTAAAAAAACTGTTCACAATTTGCTTTTACATAGGAAGAGAAAAAACTGTTCACAAATACAACACTTCTTCCCCTTGTAAGACACCAATATAAGATACATGATCAATAATCATTCCAAAATTATATGCAAGTCATTATCTTATAACCAATCAGTCTAATAACTGCTTGAAATAGGTAGAGTATGCTTTTGCTCAGAAAAGTTAAGGGACCTGCCTCAGGTCTCACAGAGAGTCAATATCAGAGCTGGAATTTAAATCCCATTTCTTTTCACACACAACCCCAAGCTCCCACTTGCTCACATCAAGCGGCCCTTCTGAAGAATAAGTAAGCTCAGATTGGGAACTCTGGTGAGTTTCAAGTATCTGGCCAGTCCCCTCACAAATCCCAAGAAGTCACATGGTGTCCTCTGCCTGAAAGGCCCTTATCTTCCCTGTAAAGCCAAATCCTCTCCCAGCTCTGAAGGGAAAATGTCAAGTCTCAACCCTTCCAGCTGTACCAGCCCGCAGTGCTGCCTCCTGCTCAAATTCCAGCTGCATTTAATATTAGTCAATACCTCAAAGCTGAGCACTCATACTGAGTCCTCTTGTGCTGTCATGATTTCCTTTCTTTCTGCCCTGGAGAGACTATAAGCCCCTTGAAGATAAAAATCATGTCTCTAATTCCTGTTTTTCTTTTTTTCATCTCTCACACAGCCACAACAGCAATGGGTAAAGCTAGCATTTGGAAGAATGCTTGTTGACTCATTTTTTTGTCCCCTCAAATAAGATGTCACTCAGAAAATCTTTATGAAGCCCTAGGCCAACAGAAATGTATTTCCAAAGCAAAGGAGACTTGAAAGAGATAAAGGACAAATTCTAGAGACAATGAGACCCCTTCAAGGACTTCATTCTCTCTTCTCTGGAGGTAGGCCAGGATAATTTGAATTTCAGAAGCAGGGATTTTAGATACACAATTGTATTACTGCACATTAGTTTTAAAAACATACATATAACCCATTTAGCTAAACAAAGACTAGTTAAGACATGAATTCAATTTGGCTTAGACACTAGGATCATTCTCTTGGGTAGATTTAAAAAATGAGAGAAAATGAGTACCTTGCCAGTTCCAGGAGGTCCTGCCAACAAGACAGCTCTTCCAGCCATTTTCTTGCTTTTGATTAATTCTACTATGACGCCACATGCCTACACGCCACAATGGAAAGAATAAATCAGTATTAAAATATTTCACAAGGGGAAAAAACTCAGTTCCTGGCCTACACAATTCACACACTCATCCAACTAACACTGAGTGCCGGTGCACTGCAGACACCGTTCTAGGTGCTGAGGGTAATGGAGGCAAAGCAGAAAAGCCTTGTACTTGTGGAGCTCATGTTTTAGGGAGGGAGACAAACATACAAACATTGCACACATGATCTTCATTACTACTATGAAGAAAAAGGGATGATGAGAGAGAATGAGTGGCTAGAAAGTGATCCTGGAATGTCTTTCTGATGACATTTAATTTGATATGTGAACCTCTGGGAGGAGCAGGAGTCAGTGTTACAGGCAAAGAAAACAGCAAATTCAGAAAATCCAAAGCAGAAACGAGCTTGGCATATCCAAGGGATAGAAAGGTTGCAGTGACCAAAGTATAGTGAAAAAGACCAGGAAGATGAGGTTGAAGAGGTAGGCAACGGCCAGAACGCTGAACAGGAACATATAGTCTGTGGTAGAGTTTGGATTTTACTCTACATAAATAATAGGGAGCCACTGAAAACGTCTTGAAGATTATGTGTCATGTTATGATTTGTTTTTAAAAGACGGTGCTGGCTATTGTGTGAAGAATGCACAGTATGAGTACAAGTAGAACACTGATTTTCGGCCCAGGGTACAGGGATAGACACCAGGGGCCCAAATACCTCTTGAAGTTGGGAACAAAACTGTGTTTATATTCATACACACATTTTTTTCAGGGAAAGGATCCATAGATTTCATCAAATTCCCAAAGTAACCTACTAAGCGGTAGGAATCAATGACATAGAGTACTAGCTGGTCATCAGTGAACACTGTAAATACTGATTGTGAAGTTAAGCCTATGGCACTATTAGATCCATTGAATATGTTTTGAATCCTCAAGATTAAATTACTTTATCATCTGTTAGTATACTTTAAATACATTATAAATCTCTGAATTTAATTAACCATTTGCAGTACACGTGTGTATATACACATACACATATTCCATAAATGGGCTATGGACCATCATATATTTTAGAATATTTGACTATAAGGGGGGAACACTGAGAAAGTTACACTAGCTGAGCAACTATATCTCAGGACGGCATAATATAAGGTTTGCTACACTGATTTAATAACTGAATACATGACTATCTAAAAGGTGCTCTTCTCTCTGGGCAGTAACCACACTGCCAGAGTCTTGTGAATACATCTTATCTCTTCTACCTCTATTCCTCATGGACTGTGAAGTACCTTGGTCTCACACTTATGGCAGCCCCTCAAAAAATATGTCAGGACTACAGGTGCCTGCCACCATGCCCAGCTAATTTCTCGTATTTTTAGTAGAGATGGGGTTTCACCGTGTTAGTCTCAATCTCCCGACCTTGTGATCCGTCTGCTACTGGGGAGGTTGAGGCAGGAGAATGGCGTGAACCCGGGAGGTGGAGCTTGCAGTGAGCCAAGATGGCGCCACTGCACTCCAGCCTGGGCGACAGAGTAAAGCTCCCTCTCAAAAAAAAAGAAAGAAAAGGAATGTGTGTAGGTACGCTATATCCATCCCATTTCCACTTCAGTTACCAAAGCACACTGCCCTTAATAGAACCTAGAAGATATTCTTCAGATGCTACTTTTTCAGGTGGAGTCTCGCTGTCACCCAGGCTGCAGTGCAATGGCGCAATCTCAGCTCACTGCAACCTCCGCTTCCCAGGTTCAAGTGATTCTCCTGCCTCAGCCTCACGAGTAGCTGGGACTACATGCACATGCCACCACACCCAGCTAATTCTTGTATTTTTAGTAGAGACAGGATTTCGTTATGATGACCAGGCTGGTCTCGAACTCCTGACCTCAGGTGATCCACTTGCCTTGGCCTCCCAAAGTGCTGGGATTACAGGTGTGAGCCACTGCGCCCGGCCCAGATGCTGTATTTCTAAACAGATAAAAAACCTAGCCAGGCACAGTGGCTCATGCCTGTAATCCCAGCACTTTCGGAGGCCGAGGCGGGTGGATCACCTGAGGTCAGGAGTTCAAGACCAGCCTGGTCAACACGGTGAAACCCTATCTCTACTAAATATACAAAAATTAGCTGAGCGTGGTGGTGGGTGCCTGTAATCACGGCTACTCATGAGACTGAGGCAGGAGAATCACTTGAATCCGGGAGGCAGAGGTGGCAGTGAGCCGAGATCGCACCATTGCACTCCAGCCTGGGCAACAACAGCAACACTTCATCTCAAAACAAAAACAAAAACAAAAACAAAAAAACCTACTATGATCTTTCCATACAACCTTGTCATATAATCCTCAGCACTGAAGCTCTTTGGGAAACTCAATGTAGAAGAGACTTTACAAACCTTGGATATGTGCTTTTATTTACAGACCAGGACCTCTTCCATCTATTCTCCCTCAGTTTCCACTCCAACTTCTCTCAGGTGAGATAAGCTTGAATTTCAAAAGAATTGGAAGGGTCTTTAAATGATTACCTAGTCTAACTCTCATTTTTCAGGTTACTGATATGACCAGAATCACACAAGAACCTGGTAGCTGAGGTGGGTCTTAAACATACAGCATCAGTTAAGAGCATGGACTCTGGGATTAAATACATAGACGAGTTAAAATACTCTCCCACTTACCAGATGAGTAACCTTGGACCTACTTATTTGACCTCTATGAACCAGAATTTCCTCACTTGAACAGAGTTCATACTAGTCAATGGCACACATGTTAAAGGGTGTAGGGGTGAAGTGTAGTGATGCCTGCAATTCACCTTGAAATGTAAAAGTGGATTGGGAGAGGGGCACATGGAAAGATATATGATAAAGCAGCATAGTATAATGTTAATCATAGAATTTAGGCACACAGGTACTTATACAAGTCTTTCAACTTTTTTTGTATGTCTGAAAACTGTCATATTAATGCGGGAAAGGGACAACTAATTCGTTGGATATGACAAGGCAATGGACACATAGCTACTTAGCACAGTGTTTGGCACATGGAAAGCACTCAACCAATGTTAGCTACTTGCAGTAATAGCTGCTTAGTAAGCCAGGGTCAAACACTTCCTTTTTGGAAAGATGATGCTCAAAATGGAAACCTGAGGCTTTTCTTTTGAGTCCTTTCTATTTAGAAAAATCAGGCTAAGAGGCAGTAGCTTAACTTTGTATTAAGTGAAGATTTTTGTACAAGCTAAGGCTCTGCAAAGGCCAAGGGGCATGGCTGTGACCTTAGAGAACAGCAGGCAGAGAGGGTGGCTATGTCATCATAGAGCACTGATTTGGGAGTCAGAAATACACGTGAGTGCAAATCCCCGCTTTACCATTACTAAAACGAGTGTCAAGTATATAGGTGAAGTGCCCTCTCCCCAACTCAATATTTTCACCTGCCAAAAAATAATAATGTATGTGAAAGTACTTGGCATCACTAGCACTTAGAAAAAGGAGATTTAATTGGAATGGTCAAAAGGGATGCTTGGAGGGATGAATAAACCAGATTGCTCTTCTCCCTAATTCCCACTTCTTTCCCTCAGCTCCCGGGTCCTGGGAACCAAAATGAGCTTTTAAAGTTTAGTCAATTCCCTACTTTAAACCGTCTCACGGCCTGCCAGTGCGTTCACAACAAAATCCAATTTCCTTACCGTGGCCAACAAAGTTCTGCAGTAACTAACTCCACCAAGATAAAATAATTACTTTTGTTTATTGATGTACACGTTTATCGTCTCTCACTACACTAAAATGTAACCTCCTATCTTATTTCCCGCTATATCCCAGTGTCGCGAATAGAGCCCAGCACGGATTAAGGGGACCGGTTTGTGTGGGTTTCCATCAGTACTTGTCCATGAGTTGAAGCAAACCGTCAACTGCCCCCAGTGGGTCGTCACTAGTTTTCCTGGGGCTGCCCCTCACCCGGCTCCAGGGTGGCGCCCCTCCCCGAGCACCTGGCCCATTTTCACTTCCCTGAGGCAACTATGGCGGGAGACCCCTGGCGCGCGCATCCCGCCCCGAGCCACCGACTTCAGCAGCTCTCTCGCCGCAGCAGCCCTGCTTGGAGCCCCCAACACCCTGGTCCGCTGGCCACACCTCTCGCGCGTTCTCCTGGCCCACGAGCCCTGAGGCCGCCTGCTTGGCCAAGCCGCTCTCGTCCAGCCCCAGCCCTTTCACGTGGCTGTGGGAAGCGATGCGCTGCGTTTTCGTGGTGCTCTTCACCTCCTCAATCTTCATTTTGCGAACGTCGGGAGCTAAAACCAGCGTGGAAAACCAGTAGATAGGACAGTGCGCCCAGCGCCCGAGTTACCATGCGGCCGTTACTAGGGCAATTTGCAAAGGCCCGCCTAGGTTGGCCTTCCATTGGTGGAAGCGGGAACGCCTCCGCTCTCCATAGGCTCACGGCTGCGCCCATCGCGGCAGCCGCTGCAGCGCCAGTCACTCACTTCCGGCTGTGTCTCTGGGTTGGCTTCCCCCGCAGCCCGCGCTTCCTGCCCAGGCTGGGGTCGGTAGCATAGTGGGACCACGCCCCGGATTTGATTTAGGGCTGGGGCGTTGCACGAGATAGTGGTCCCCGGGTACCACTCCTAATCCTTCCGTCCTATCCATTAGCACGTTTGAACGTTATACTCTTACGCGAAGCTCAAGGTATTATTTCCGTTTTGGAAATAGAAGAACTGAGGTTCAGAGCTTAAACTGAGATTGGTTACTAACCAATGTTTTCTGACTCCCAGACCTTTGCATTCCCCGGAAAGGCCCAGCGCAACCCATCACTCCTTCCATGGAATTGTCATCCCCTGCTTCTAATCTCCATCCTCCACAGAGAGATAAGGTTCCTGCTAAGTTCAGTTCAGTTGACTGTAAATAACATTTTGCAGTTTTCAAAACTCTACAGCCCTGTAAGGTAGTGTAATTACGAATGCAGCTACAGACAAGCAGAAAGAGGCCCATCCGCCCAAGAAAGCACCACAAATAATCAGAACTAGAAATCTTCAGGCTTCAAAACCTATATAATAATGCTCATACCGTCCCATTATTTCAGCTGAGACAATCAGCCAGCAAATTGTCCCTTCAGGTTTCATAATGATATTTGCACAACCTGCACCACAATTGTACTTGCCATCCATCCATCCATCCATTTAACAAACACGAGCCAGACACCACAATGCACTGGGGATACAGGGATAAAAGTCTTGATGGGCTTACTCCTTGCTTAGAGAACTTGCAACAAGAGATGTGGTGAGACAGGTACACCCAGGTGGCAAGAAGACCAGAGCAGAAGCCCCAGGAACAGCCTGGAGAGCCAGGGAAGGCACTATGAAGGTGATGTTGCCTTGGCTGAATTCTGACAAATGGGAGAGATTTCCTCAGAAGCAAATGGTATGACACCATTTTTACAGAAGAGGATACTAACATCCAGAGGAAGGGAAGGACTTGCTCAGAGTGCAGGAGAGTTTATATTAGAATTAAGATAAACCTGAAATCACACTTCCTTGTACATCTTGATTATAACTTTTGAATCTAGGTTTCTATATTTTTTTCTTTTCTTTTGAATCTAGGCTTCTAATGATTTGCGTAATTACTGGGTCAATGTTTGTCTCTCCCAGTAAACTGCAGGCCTTTTGAGGGTGTAGACCACATTTGATTGTTTACCATTTTAACCTGAGTGCCTGGCACACAGCCTACAACACAGCTTACAATTAAGGCTTCTCGCGAATTCAGTTAATGTTCTAGACCACACACAAACACATACACTTGAATTCATCAGTTTTGCTGCATGTATTTTATACGGTGGCTTTTATAGGTCTTGGTAATGATTTCCATCAGTGAATGGAATCTTCTGGCATTTTCAGGGCCCAAAAGAACAGAGGCTCAGGCGGCCTCGGAAGGCTGAGGTTGTTACTAGTGGCATGTGGTTCATCAGCACTAGAGACAGCACCTCACAAAGTTGCTTAGCCCCTCATTGACTGGTTCCTGGTCATTACTCTTAGATAAGAAGCAATTCCTTTCTCTGTATGGAGAAGGAAAATTTTCCACCAACTAGTAGACAAAGTGAAGCATTCTATGGGACTGACTTCTTTGTGTATTGTCCAATTAGGGAAGAAAACATTTTTTACACTTATTATTTTGGCCCTAATCTTTGTATCTTTTGGCACAAAGAGAAAGATTTCCTTCTAGCCCAAAAAGAGGAAGGGAGAATGAAGATTTTAGAGCACAGAGGAATATCCCCTGGATTACTTGGTCTAGTGGTTTTCAAACCACATTCCCAGCAGTTGTGGAATCTTTCTGTGGCCAGTACAGGTGGGGAAAGGGAATGCTAGGAGTGTAGGATACCAGCTCCATGCCCCCACTTCCACCAGAGTTGTTCCTTCTTTTTTTTTTTTTTTTTTTTTTTGGTGCTAAAGAACAGTTCAAAAATCACTGATGGCCAGGTACAGTGGTCCACGCCTGTAATCCTAGCACTTTGGGAGGCTGAGGCAGGTGGATCACCTGAGGTCAGGAGTTCGAAACCAGCCCAGCCAATATGGCAAAACCCCATCTCTACTAAAAATACAAAAATTACCTGGGCATGGTAGCAGAAACCTGTAACCCCAGTTACTCAGAAGGCTGAGGCATGAGAATCACTTGAACCCAGGAGGTAGAGGTTGCAGTGAGCCGAGATTTTGCCATTGCACTCCAACCTGGGCAACAGAGCAAGACTCCTCTCAAAAAAATTTTTAAAAAGTTACTGATCTGGCCTAGCATTCTCATTTTATAGGTGATGAAACTGAGGCCCCAGGAGGTGACAGGATTTGTCCAAGGTCACAAATTGAGCAAATGCCTGACACAGATCCAGTGTGCAAAGATGCTGGACCTGGCTGCAAAGTCAGACGATTTCTTTCATTTCAACAGAAAGTAATGCGGCAGGCTAGTATCCAAGCTAGACAAGTCCAATAAACAGCAAGTGAGGCCTGCTGCAGTGGACAGGGTTATTCATGACCAGCGTCCATCCCACTTCTGCGCACCATCACTCCCATTTTCTTTCAGGAAATGACTGTTCTCCCACTTTGAGTCCAGGTAGTTTGGGCGAACTGACCCCACACCCCGTGTTTGTTTCACTGGTAAACACGTGGCCCTGGCCTGACCTATCAGTATCCCATCCTCTCAGACACTGTGATTGGCTCAGAAATGTGAGCAGCTAGTTCAATGACAGTCAGTCCTGGCAATTTACTGGACATATCAGGAGAGAAAACATAGGTCATGGATCTGCAGGCTGGTCTTCTTTGCTACTTCATGGGGAGACTCTACCTGAGAATGAAGCCAAGATAGAGGAAAGGAAAGCTGACAGAAAGAGATTCCTGATGAAATCCTTTATATCCCTGCATCATCCTCGCCTTACTTGCAGTGTAACATGGCATTTACTTTGGGGCTTAAGATGTTTGAGTTAGATTACTATCTGTGGGTACTGAAAATCCATATCAATGCAGGGACACATATGTAAGTAATTGTGTGGACTACTACATTCCAGAATTGTGCTGTGACAACCCTAGACCTGCCAGCTCTCATTCCCTCACTCCCATGACCCTCTCATTCCCTTACTCCCATGACCTTTGCTCTTTCACCTCCAGGCCTTTGACCTCTCTTTCTCCAGCCCAAGCTTGATTATCTCAATCACTTGTTTCCTGACCCTTCTGCTCCTTCCTTACCTTGACTTCTATCACACCTGACCTTGGAACCCACAAGCCCAGGTCAAGCCTCCCTCTGCCTTCTCCGCTGCCTCCTGAGGGCTACTGTGTGTGGCAGGATGCAGTTACCCAGTGGTGCCCTGGAAACACTGCACAGTCATGGTCTCCAGCCTCAACTGGAACAACCCAAGTAATGATTAAATAGTGTTATTCGACAGGGTGCAGTGGCTCACACCTATAATCCCAACACTTTGGGAGGCCGAGGCAGGCAGATCACTTGAGGTCAGGAGTTCGAGACCAGCCTGGCCAACATGGTGAAACCCTGTCTCTACTAAAAATACAAAAATTAGCCAGGCATAGCAGCACACACCTGTAGTCCCAGCTACTTGAGAGGCTGAGGCAGAAGAACTGCTTGAACCCAGAAGGCAGAGGTTGCAGTGAACCGAGATCGCACCACTACACTCCAGCCTAGGCGACAGAGTGAGACCCTGTTTTAAAAATAATAAATAAATAAATAAATAAATAAATAAATAAATAAATAAATGTATTAGCTTTTTTGAGGAGCTTCAAGTGATCCTCCTATCTCAGCCTCCCAAGTAGCTGGGCATGCACCACCACACCCAGCTAATTTTTTCTATTTTTTGTAAAGACAGGGTCTTGCTGTGTTGGCTAGGCTGGTCTTGAATTCCTGGACTCAAGCAATCCTCCTGCCTTGACCTCCCAAAATGCTGAGATTACAGGCATGAGCCATTGCACTCAGCAGTAAATGTTATATTGGTTAAAAGATTAGTTCGGCTGCAGTAACAGAGAGATCTAAAATAACAGTGGATCAAACAAGAGAAAAGTCACTTTATCTCACATAAAGTCCAAGCAGGCATGCCAGCAGGTGGGCTGGCTTTACAATCAGTAAGGGCCTATGGTCCTTCTATGATGTGGCTCTGCCACTCCCCACACACACCGTCTATCGTGTAGTCCAAGACAGCTGCTCAAACTCCTCCCAAAAGGGCTGAATTTGCACCAACTAGAAGGAAAAAAGGAGAAGAAGAGGACATGCTCCTTCCCTTTAACCTTGACATTGAAGTTGCACCATATTTCTACTCATATCCCAGGGGCCAGCACTTAATCAAATGGCTAGAACTAGCTGCAAAGGAGGTTGAGAAATGTAGTCTTACACTGGATGTCTTACACTGGATGGATGTGTGTCCAGTTAAAAATTCAATTCCTATGTAAAGAGAGGAGAAGATAGATTGGGAAACAACTCTCAGGCTCTACCCTAAGCTTCTACTGTGTGCCAAGCACTGCTGGATTCTCCTTGTATGCTGACTCAAAGGCAGGTATGACCTTCCTTCTAGCCAAGGCATCTCTACTATGTGGGTCTCAGACAACAACCTGGGCCCCATTCCATCTCTCAAAGGCCTTGCTCCACCCATTACCTTCCTTTTCCTGTATTTTAATCTATTCTCCCTGATCATTCCCACAGGATATGTGCAGTCTTTCTCCTCCCTCCCCCTCCCAATGTCATCACTTGAATTTCTGTCCTAGCGCAGTTCTCATCTTGCCAAGTGCCCCCCTTTCCCTTCCCAGTCTTCAGTCCGGTGCAACATAGCTTTTACTCTTGCTGCTCCCTTGAATCTGCTATCTCAAAAGTCCAGGGTGCCACAAAACGAGTTTTAATAAATGTTAAAAATTGAAATCATACATAATACTTTTCCGGTCACAATGGAATAAAACTTGAAATCAGTAACAGAAGGAAAATTCACAAATATGTGGAAATTAAACAATACGTTCTTAAACAATTAATAGGTCAAAGAAGAAATCATAAGGGAAATCAGAAAATACTTTGAGATGAATGACAACAAAAGTACAATGTACCGAAACTTATGGGATTCAGCAAAAGTAGTGTTAAGAGAGAAGTTTATAGCTATGAACATCTATAATAAGAAGAAAGATCTCAAATTCATAACCTAAATGTGCACCTACAGGGACCAGGAAAAACAAAACAATAACAACAACAAAAAAGAACAAGCTAAATCCAAAACCAGCAAAAGAAAAGAAACAATAAAGATTAGAGAGTAGTAGTATTCCCAGGAGGAAAGAGGCAGAAGCAATTTAAGCACCCATTGACAGATAATGGATTTTTCAAAGATGGTATATACATATGATGGAATATTATTAAGCCCTAAAAACGAAGAAAATTCTGACACATGTTACAATATAGATGAATATTGAGCCATCATGTTAGGTAAAATAAGCCAGTCACAAAAAGACAAGTACAGTATGACTCTACTTATATGAGGTGCCTAAAGTAGTTAAATTCATAAAGACAAAAAGTACAATGGTGGTTGCCAGGGGCTGGGGAAAGGAAAAATAGAGAGCTAATTCAATGGGTGCAGGGTTTCCATCTGGGAAGATGAAAAAGTTCCGGAGATGGATGATAGTGATGGTTGCACAACAATGTGAATGTACTTAATGCCGCCTAACTGTACAGTAAAATGGTTAAAATGGTATCGTTTATGCTATGTATCTTTTACCACAATTTTTTAAAAGATTAGAATGGAGACAAAATAGAGAAACAGAATAACAGAGAAAATAAAAAAACAAAACTAAAAGTTGGTTCTTTGAAAAGAATAACAAAACTGACAAATCTTTCGCTAGATTTACTAAGAAAACAAGAGAGAAGACTAATTATAAAATCAGAAATTACAGCAGGAACATTACTATTTACTATACAGAAATAAAAAGAAATATAAGAGAATACTATAAATAATTATAAACAAATTGGATAATCTGGATGAAATAGACAAATTTGTTGAAACAAACTATGAACAGACTACCAAAACTGACTCAAGAAAAAGTAGAAAATCTTACTGTAATCAAGTGAGGAGATTGAGTCAGTAACCAAAAGTCTCCCTATAAAGAAAAGCCTAAAGCCGGATGGCTTAACTACTGATTTCTACCAAACATTTAAAGAACTAGCACCAGGCCAAGAGCAATGGCTCATGGCTATAACCCCAGCACTTTGGGAGGGTAATGTGGGAGGATTGTTTGAGGCCAGCAGTTCAAGACCAGGTTGGGAAACAGCAAGACCCCATCTCTACAGGCATGGTTGTGCGCACCTGTAGTCTTAGCTACTTGGGAGGCTGAGGCAGTAGGATCACTCAGGCCCAGGAGTTTGAGGCTGTAGTGAGCTGTGATCACACCGCTGCACTTTAGCTTGGGTGAAAAAGTAAGACACCAGTCCTTCTCAAACTCTTCCAAAAAACTAAAGAGAACACTTTCTAATGCATTCTACAAGGCCAGCACTGCCCTGATAACAAAGCCAGATAAAAACATTATAAAACAGGGTGGGTGTGGTCGTTCACACCTGTAATCCCAGCACTTTGGGAGGCCGAGGAGGGCGGATCACCTGAGGTCAGGAGTTAGAGACCCCATCTCTACTAAAAATACAAAAAGTATCCAGGTGTACTGGCGGGCACCTGTAATCCCACTTACTCAGGAGGCTGAGGCAGAGCATCACTTGAACCTGGGAGGCAGAGGTTGCAGTGAGCCGAGATTGCGCCACTGCACTCCAGCCTGGGTGACAGTGGGAGACTCCATCTCAAAAAACAAAACAAAACAAACAACCAAAAAAAAAAACACTGTAAAACAAACAAATCAACAACAACAACAACAACAAAACAGATCAAGATCCTGTATGAATGTAGATGCAACAATTCTCAACAAAATTCTGGCAAACCCAATTTAGCAGCGCATTAAAGGATTATCACCATGACCAGTGGGATTTATTCTACAAATACAAAGGTAGTTTAACGTACAAAAATCAATGTAATATGCCATATTAATAGAGCGATTAATATGCCATATTAATAGATCATGTGGGGAAAAAACCCCACATGATCAACCCCATTGATTCAGAAAAAAACATGTGACAAAATCCAATATACTTTCATGATTCAAAAAACAACTAGGAGTTGCCTATGAGAGGGAAGCAGAGCAAGATGGCCAAATAAAGCCTCCAGCAATTGCCCCTGCCTGCCGCCAGCAGAAAACCAAATTGAAAAACTATCTGCACAAGAGAGCACCTTCATAAGAACCAAAAATCAGGTGAGCAGTCACAGTCCCTGGTTTTAACATCACATCTAAGAAAGAGGCACTAAAGAGGGTAGGAAAGATAGTCTTGACTCACCTGCACTACCCATCTCTCATCCCTTGCCTGCGGCCTCATGGCACAGACAGAGAATCTATGTACTTGGCAGAGAGATTGTGGGACTTTGTACTAGAACTCAGTGCTGCCCTGTCACAGCAGAAAGCAACACAAGGCAGAATTCAACCAGCACCACGCAGACAGCATTTAGACCAGCCCTAGCCAGAGGGGAATCATCCATCCCGGTGGTCAGAACCTGAGTTCCAGCCAGCCTCATCACTGCAGGCTAAAGTGCTCTGGGGTTCTACAGAAACTTGGAAGGCAGTCTAGGCCACAAGGACTGCAATTCCTAGGCAAATCTTGGTGCTCTGCTAGGCTTGGAGCCAGTAAATGTGGGATGCATGTGACCTAGCAAGACAACAGCCAGGGCAGTCAAGAGAGTGCTTGCATCACCACTCCTGCAAAGCCAAGCAGCACAGCTTGCAGCTCCCAGAGAGACTCCTTCCTTCTGCCTGAGGAGAGCAGAGAGGAGAGTAAAGGGGACTCTGTCTTGCAACTTGGATACTAGCTTAGCCACAGTAGAATGGGGAAACAGGTAGAGTCCTGAGGCCCCTATTTCAGCCTCTAGTTCCCAGACAATATTTCTAGACACACCCCGGGACAAAAGGGAATGCACTGTCTTGAAGGGGAAAAACCTGGACCTGGCAGGATTCCTCATCTGCTGAGTAGAGTGCTTGGGCCTTGAATAAACATCAGTGGTAGCCAGGCAGTATTTACCATGAGCCTTGGGTAAGACCCAGTGCCATGCTGGCTTCAGGTGACTCAGCACATTCCCAGTTGTGATGGCCACAGAAAGAAATCCCTTCTGTTTGAAGAAAGGAGAGGAAAGAGTAAAAGGGACTTTGTCTTGCAATTTGGATACCACCTCAGCCACAGTGGTGTAGAGAACCAAGTGGCCTTTTGGGGTTCCCAATTCCAGGCCTTAGCTCCTGGATGACATTATTGGCCTTGCTTTGGGCCAGAGGGGAGCCTACTGCCCTGAAGGGAGAAACCCAGGCCCAGCAGTATTCAACACAAGGTGAAGAGCCCTTTGATCTTGAGTGAGCATCAGCGGTAGCCAGGCAGTTCTTGCTATGGGCCTGGGTTGGTGGTGACCACAGGGAGATTTCTTCTGTATAAGGAAAAGGGATGAAGAGTGGGAAGGACTTGTGTCGCGGTTTGGGCACCAGCTCAGCTGCAGTAGAATAGAGCACCAAATGGATTCCTAAAGTTTCTGACCCCAAGCCCCAGCTCCCGGTTGGCATTTCTGGACTTGCTGTGGGCTGGGGGATGAGCTTATCACTCTGAGGGAAGGACACAAGCCTGGCTAGATTCATCAGATGCTGATTTTAGAGCTTTCAGGCCATGAGTGAACATTGGCAGTAGCCAGGCAGTGGTCACCATGGCCCTTGGGTGAGACACAGTATTGTGCTACGTTTGGGTCTGACCCAACAAAGTCCCAGTGGTGTTGCCACAGAAGTGCTTGTATCATCCCTCCCTCAGCTTCAGGCAGCCTCTCAGAGAGACTCTGTTCCTGGGAAAGTAAGGGAAGAGAACAAGAGTCTCTGTCTGGTAATCCAGGGAATTCTCCCAGATCTCACCCAAGACCACCAAGGCAGTACCTCTGTGCCCTGAAAGTCACAGCATTATTGGGCTTGGGGTGCCCCCTAGTGCAGATACAGCTGCAGTGACCAAAGACAGATTACAACACTCAGTTCCCTTTGAATGCTTGGCAAGCCTTCCCAAGAAGGATGGGTACAAACAAAGTCAGACTGCAAAGACTATAATAAATACCTAACTCTTCAATGCCCAGATTTTGGCAAATATCCACACCATCAGACTATCCAGGAAAACATGACCTCACCAAACAAATGAAATAAGGCACCAGTGATCAATCCTGAAGTGACAGAGACATGTGACCTTTCAGATAGATAACTCAAAATAACTCTTTTGAGGAAGCTCAATAAAATTTAAGATAATGCAGATAAGGAATTCAGAATCCTAACAAAGAGATTGAAATAATTAAAAAGAATCATACAGAACTTCTGGCGCTGAAAAATTCAGTTGATATATGAAGAATGTATCAGTCCACAGCAGAAGTGATCAAGCAGAAGTATTAGTGAGCTTGAAAACAAGCTATTTGGCCAGGCATGGCAGCTTACACCTGTTATCCCAGCACTTTGGGAGGCTGAGGTAGGCAGATCACTTGAGGTCAGGAGTTTGAGACCAGCCTGGCCAACATAGTGAAACCCCATCTCTACTAAAAACACAAATGTTACCCGGGTGCAGTGGTAGGAGCCTGTAATCCAGCTACTCGGGAGGCTGAGGCAGGAGAATCACCTGAACCTGAGAGGCGGAGGTTGCAGTAAGCAGAGATCATGCCACTGCACTCCAGCCTGGACAATAAGAGTGAAACTCTGTTGGGAAAAAAAAAAGAAAAGAAAGGACAGGCTATGTGCAAATACACAGAGGTGGCCAGGCATGGTGGCTCATGCCTGTAATCCCAGCACTTTGGGAGGCTAAGGGTGGCAGATCAATTGAGGCCAGAAGTTCGAGACCAGCCTGGGCAACATGGTGAAACCCCTTCTCTACAAAAAAATAAAAATAACAATAAATTAGCTGGGTGTGGTGGCACATGTCTGTAGTCCCAGCTACTTGGGAGGCTGAAGTGAGAGAATCAATTGAGCCTGGGAGGTCAAGGCTGCAGAGAGCTGTGAGTGTACCATTGCACTCCAGCCTCGGTGAGAAACTTTGTCTAAAAAAAAAAGAAGAAGAAGAAGAAGAAGAACAAGAGGAAGAAGAAAAGAAAAATAAAATGCAAAGAGGGGAAAAATAAAAAAAAAAAAGAATGAAGCATGTCTACTAAATCTAGAAAATAGCCTCAAAACGGTAAATATAAGAGTTATTCGCCTTAAAAGAAGGTAGAAAGAGAGATCAGTGTAGAAAGTTTATTCAAAGGGATAATAAACAGAACTTTCCAAACCTGGAGAAAAAAATTAATATTCAAGTATAAGGAGGTTATAGAACACCAGATATAACCCAAATAAGACTATATCTAGACATTTAATAATCAGACTTCCAAAGATCAATAATAAAGAAAGGCTCCTAAAAGCAGCAAGAGAAAAGAAACAAATAACATACAAAGGAGCTCCAATATATCTGGCAGCAGACTTCTCAGCGGGAACCTTACAGGCCTGGAAAGAGTGGCATGACATATTTAAAGTGCTAAAGGAAGGCTGGGCGTGGTGGCTCATGCCTGTAATCCCAACAATTTGGGAGGCCGAGGCGGGTGGATCATTTGAGGTCAGGAGTTCAAGACCAGCCTGGCAAACAGGGTGAAACCTCATATCTATTAAAAGAACAAAAATTAGCCAGGTATGGTGGCATGCACCTGTAGTCACAGCTACTTAGGAGGCTGAAGCAGGAAAATCGCTTGAACCCAGGAGGTGGATGTTGTAGTAAGCTGAGATTGCGCCACAGAACTCCAGCCTGGACTGCAGAGCAAGAATCCATCTCAAAATAAGTAAATAAATAAATAAAGTGCTGAAGAAAAAAAACCTTTTATAGTAGGATAGCATATCCAGCAATAATATACTTCAAACATAAAAGAGAAATAAAGACTTCCTTAGGCAAACAAGAGCTGAGGGATTTCGTCAACATCAGACTTGTCCTACAAAAAATGCTAAAGTGAATTCTTCAGTCTGAAAGGAAAGGATGTTAATGAGCAATAAGAACTCACCTGAAGGTAAGAAACTCACTGGTAATAGTAAGTACACAGACAAACACAGAGTAGTGTAGCACTGTAATTGTGGTGTGTAAACTAATATCTTAAGAAGAAAGAATAAAAGATGAACCTATTAAAAATAATAACCACAATAACTTTTCAAGACATGACAGTATAATAAGATATATATCATAGAAACAACAAAAAGTTAAAAAGCAGGGAAATGAAGTTAAACTGCAGAATTTTTAATTAGTTTTCTCTTTGTTCTTTTTTTTTTTTTTGGCAATTATTTGTTAAGTTGTCATTAGTTGAAAATAAACTCTGCAGATGTTATTTGCAAGCTTCATGGTAACCACAAATTAAAAAACCTACAACACATGCACAAAAAAGAAAAAGCAAGAAATTTAAAGATACCACCAGAGAAAATCACCATCACAAAAAGCAAAACAGGAAGGAAGGAAAAAAGGAAGGAAGAGAAGCCCACAAATAATCAGAAAACAAATAACAAAATGACCATAGTGAGCCCTTACTTATCAGTAATAATAGTGAATGTAAATGGACTAAACTTTCCAATAAAAAGACAAAGAGTGGCTGAATGGATTGAAAAAACAAGACCTGCCAGGTGTGGTGGCTCATGCCTGTAATCCCAGCACTTTGGGAAGCCAATGTGGGTGGATTGCTTGAGCCCAGGAGTTTGAGACCAGCCTGCATAATATGGCGAAACTCCATCTCTACAAAAAATACAAAATTTGCCGGGCATGGTGGCATGCACCTGTGGTCCCAGTCACTTTGGAGGCTCAGGTGGGAGAAGCACTTGACCCTGGAAGGTCAAGGCTGCAGTGAGCAATAATCATGCCACTGTACTCCAGCCTGGGTGACACAGTGAGACCCTGTCAAAAAAAAAAACCAATGATCTATTGCTTATAAGAAACGTATTTCACCTATAAAGACACACACACATGGAAAATAAAGGGATGGAAAAAATGTTCCATGCAAATGAAAACCAAAAAAGAGCAGAAGTAGCTATACTTAGAGCAGAAAAAATAGATTTCAAGACAAAAACTTTTTAAGGAGACAAAGAAGAAGATAATTATAATGATAAAGGGACCAATTCAGCAAGAGGATATAACAATGCATATATAAATATATATGTATCCAACATTCGAGCACCACATATAGAAAGCAAATAGTATTAGACCAAAAGATCATGAACAAAGAAACATGGGACTTAATCTGCTATAGACCAAACGGACTTAATGGATATTTACAGAACATTTCTTCCAACAGCTGCAGAATACACATTATTCTCCTCAGCACATGGATCATTCTTAAGGATAGACCACATGTTAGGCCACAAAACAGTAAGTGCCTATGTGAAAAATAATTGAAACACTTTAAATAAACAACTTAATGATGCATCTTAAATAACTAGAAAAGCAAGAACAAACCAAATCCAAAATTAGTAAAAGAAAAGATCAGAGCAGAAGTAATTAAAATTGAAATAAAAAATACAAAAAAGCAATGAAGTGAAGAGTTGGTTATTTGAAAAGATAATATCAACAAATCTTTAGTCACACTAAGAAAAAAACAGAGAAGACCCAAATGAATGAAATCACAGATGAAAAGGGAAACATTACAACTGATGCCACAGAAATTCAAAGGATCATGAGCAACTACTATGAACAACTATATGTCAATAAATTGGAAAACCTAGAAGAATAGATAAGTTCATGACATATACAACCCACCAAGATTGAACCATGAAGGAATCCAAAACCTGAATAGACCAATAACAAGTAACAAGATTGAAGCTGTAATAAAAAGTCTCCCAGCAAGGAAAGACCTGAGACCCAATGGCTTTACTGCTGAATTTTACCAAACATTTAAAGAACTAATATGAATCCTCCTCAAACTATCCCCAAAAATAGAGGAGGGAATACTTCCAAACTTATTTTATGAGGTCAGTGTTACCCTGATACCCAAATCAGACAAAGACACATCAAAAAACAAAAAGAAAACTACAGGCTAATATCCCTGATGAACATTACTGCAAAAGTCCTCAACAAAATATTAGCAATGTGAATTCAACAACACATTAAAAAGATCATTCATCATCACCAAGTGGGATTTATCATAGGGATGCAAGGTGTTTCAACATATGCAAATCAACCAGTGTGATCCATCATATCAATAAAATGAAGGACAAAAGCCATATGGTCATTTCAAATTGATGCTGAAAAAGCATTTGATAAAATTCAATATCCTGTTATGATAAAAGCCCTCAGAAAACTTGTCATAGAAGGAACCTACCTCAACACAGTGCAAGCCATATACAACAGACCCACGGCTAGTGTCATACTGAATGGGGGAAAACTGAAAGCCTTTCCCCGATAATCTGGAACAAGACAAGGATGCCCCTTTACTACTATTATTCAACATAGTATTGGAAGTCCTAGCTAGAGCAAACAGACAACACGAAGAAATAAAAGACATTCAAACTGGAAAGAAAGAAGTCAAATTATTCTTCTTTGCAGATCTTATATTTACAAAAACCTAAAGATTACATATACACACACACACACACACACACACAAACTGTTAAAAGTGATAAACAAATTCAATAAAGTTGTAGGATACAAAGTAAACATGCAAAAATCAGTAGCATTTCTATATGCCAACTGTGAACAATCTGAAAAAGAAATCACGAAAACAATCCCATTTGCAATATCTACAAATACAATAAAATACTAAGAATAAACAACCAAAGAAGTGAGAGATCTCTACAATGAAAACTATAAAACATGCAGGAAGTTGAAGAGGCTACAAAAAATGAAAGAGAGTCCATGTTTATGAATTGAAAAAATCAATATTGTTAAAATGTCCATACTACCCAAAGCAATCTACAGATTCAGTGCAATCCCTATAAAAATACCAATGACATTCTTCACAGAAATAGAAAAAAATCCTAAAATCTATATGCAACCACGAAAGATTCAGGATAGCCAAAGCCATCCTGAGCAAAAAGAACAAAACTGTAGCAATCACATAACCTGACTTCAAATTTTGCCACAAATGTATAGTAACCAAAACAGCATGTCTCTGGCATTAAAAACAAAAACAAAAACATAGTCTAATGGAATAGAATACAGAATCCAGAAACAAATCCATACATTCGCAATGAACTCATTAGAAGGGCCAAGAACATACACTGGTGCAAGGACAGCCTCTTCAATAAACGGTGCTAGGAACACTGGATATCTATACAAGGGAAAATGAAACTAGACCCCATCTCTCTATATATACAAAAATCAAATCAAAATGGATTACATACTTAAATCTATGACCTCAAACTATGAAACCACTGAAAGAAAACGTTGGAGAAACTCTCCAGGACATCCGTCTGGGCAAAGATTTCTTGAGTAATATCCATAAACACAGACAACCAAAACACAAATGGACAAATGAGATTATATAAAGTTAAAAAGCCTCTGCACAAGAGAGAAACAATCAACAAAGTGAAGAGACAACCCACAGAATGGGGGAAAATATTTGCAAACTATTCACCTGACAAGGGATTAATAACCAGAATATATAAGGAGCTCAAACAACTCAATAGGAAAAAATCTAGTCATCCAATTAAAAAAAAAAAAAAAAAGGCAGAAGATCTGAATAGGTGTTTCTCAAAAGAAGACATACAAATGGCACGTAGGTTTATGAAAAGGTGCTCACCATCACTGATCATCAGAGAGATGCAAATCAAAAGTACAATGAGTATCATCTCACTCCAGTTAAAATGGCTTTTATCCAAAAGCAGGCAATAAAAAATGCTGGTGATGATCTGGAGAAAAAGGAATCAGTATATTGAAGAGACATCTGTACTCCCATGTTTACTGCAGCACTATTCACAATAGCCACAATTTAGAAGCATCCTAAGTGTCCATTAACAGGTGAATGGATAAAGAAAATAAAAAAGAATGAGATCCTGTCACTTGCAACAACATGGATATAACTGGAGGTCATGATGTTAAGTGTAATAAGCCAGGCACAGAAAGACAAATTTTGTATGTTCTCACTCATTTGTCAACGCTAAAAATTAAAAGAATTGAACTCATGGAGATAAGGAGTACTATAATGGTTACAAGAGGCTGGGAAGGGGAGTGGGGATGGGAAGTGGAAATGGTTAATGGGTACAAAACTATAGTTAGAATGAATAAAATCTAGTGTTTGATAGCACAGCAGCCTGACTATAGTCAACAATAATTTATTGTACAAATTGGGTTGTTTGTAACACAAATAAATGATGTATGTTTGAGATGATGAATACCTTATTTACCCTGATGTGATTATTATACATTGTGTGCCTGTGTCAAAATATCTCACGTAGTCCATAAATGTATACATCTACTATGTACCCATATAATTAAAATTTTTTTATTTTTATTTTTATTTATTTTTTTTTTTTTGAGACAGAGGCTCGCTCTTTTGCCCAGGCTGGAGGGTAGTGGCCTGATCTGGGCTCACTGCAACCTCTGCTTCCTGGGTTCAAGCGATTTTCCTGCCTCAGCCTCCCAAGTAGCTGGAATTACAGGCACCTGCCACCATGCCCAGCTAATTTTTGTATTTTTAGTAGAGACGGGGTTTCACCATGTTTGCCAGGCTGGTCTCAAACTCCTGACCTCAGGTGATCTGCCCGCCTAGGCTTCCCAAAGTGCTGGGATTACAGGCATGAGCCACCGTGCCCAGTCTCAAATGATAACAAACTGCTTTATGAAATACCCATAGCTGACATCATAATGGTAAGAGACCAGGTCCTTTCCGCTCTGAGACACTTCTCTCTATACAGAAAGAGCTATTTCTCTTGCTTTTCTCTTCTGCCTATTAAACCTCTGCTCCCAAATTCCTTGTGTATGTCCATGTCCTAAATTTTCCTGGCAGGAGACAACAAATCCCAGGGTACATACCCCAGACAACGTAGCCGCTTCATACTGGGGACCTTGTCTGGGATACCAATGTACAACATTCATGGAAAAAGTGAGTAGAGTAGCAGACTCCAACTCTGTCCTTTCATTTCAAGGCTCTCAGCCTCCATTTTAGAACTAAATCAAACCAAATACTGGGCCCCCTTCAGCCATTTAAAAATGATTAGCGTGGCTGCCAGCCTTACAAGACTTGGGGGACAGGCTTCCTAGGGAGAACATGGAGAATCCCCCAGTACACATGGGTTGCTGGGCATATTGGCTATGTTTGAATCAGCTTCCTATCATGGAGGACTTAGCTGTGGCATGAGACTGGAGGAGGTTTTGGAGCAACTGAGGATTTCTGGCGGGGCTACTCCACAGTGTTATCCAAAGGCTTTTGGACTGACCTCCGGCCTCTGAACACCATGAAGTGTTGGCAACGGGGTCTCCAACTTTCCTACGGTAATTTCTTCCTTTCCTGTCTGCGACCGCCGTATCTCTTATCCTATTTGTGTATGACAGTTCCGCATATAAATCAGGCATGCCTCCTCAAACCTGACTATAAAATCCTGTGCATCCACGACCCACCGGTTCTTTCCACTTGGAGACCCCTCTCTGTAGAGTGAGCTCTTTCTTTGTTTTTTTGTTTGTTTGAGACGGAGTCTCACTCTGTCGCCCAGGCTGGAGTGCAGTGGCGAGATCTCGGCTCACTGCAAGCTCCGCCTCCCGGGTTCACGCCATTCTGCTGCCTCAGCCTGCGGAGTAGCTGGGACTGCAGGCGCCCGCCACTACGCCCTGATAATTTTTTGTATCTTTAGTAGAGATGTGGTTTCATTGTGTTAGCCAGGAAGGTCTTGATCTCCTGACCTGGTGATCCGCCTGCCTCGGCCTCCCAAAGTGCTGGGATTACAGGCGCGAGCCGGCCTGTTTTTCTTTTTCTTCTCTTCTGCCTAGTAAACCTCTGCTAAAAACAAAACAACAACAACAACAACAAAACACAAACAAGCAAAACTAAAATTTCCCCCTATCAAGAACAAGCGAGGATGTCCATTTTTGCCACTTCTACTCAACATGGTACTGGAAGTTCTACACAGAGCAATTAGGCAAGAAAATGAATTAAAGGGCATCCACATTGAAAAGGAAGAGGTAAAACTACTTCTGTCTTAAATGGTATAATCCTATATGTAGAAAACCCTAAAGAATCCATCCAAAAAACACTGTTAGAGGCCAAGAGCAGTGGTTCTCATCTGCAGTCTCAGAGCTTTGGGAGGCCAAGGCAGGAGAATCACCTGAGCCCAGGAGTTCAAGGCTGCAGTGAGCTATGATTGTGCAACTGTACTCCAGCCTAGGCGAGAGGGTGATACTCTGTCTCTAAAACAAACAACAACAAAAAACCCTTTTAGAACTAATAAACAAACTGAGCAAAGTTGCAGGATGCAAAATTGACATAAAAATCAATTGTATTTCTATGCACTAGCAAAAAACAACACTAAAAAAAGAAATTTAAAAAATTCCATTTACAACAGTATCAAAAAGAATAAAATAGGAATAAATTTAACTAAGGAGGTGCAAGACTTGTACATCAAAGGAGGTGGAAGCAAACCACTGTTGAAGGAATTTACAGAAGGCTTAAATAAATAGACATTCTGGATTCATAGATTAGAAGACTTAATATTGTTAAGATGACAATACTATCCAAAGTGGTCTGCAGAACCAACACATTTCTACTGGAATCCAAATGGCGTGTTTCTGCAAAAACAGAAAAACTCATCCTAAAATTCATATGAAATTTCAAGGAACCCCCAAACAGCCAAAATAATCCTGAAAAAGAACAAAGGTGGGATATTCATAATTTGTGATTTCAAAACTTGATACAAGCAATATTAATCAGAACAGTGTGGCACTGGCATAAAGATAGACATGCAGACCAGTGAATAGAATTGAGAGTCCAGAAATAAACCCTCACATATATGACCAACTGATTTCTGACAAGGGTGTCAGGACCATTCAATGAGGAAAGCAGAGCCTCTTCAACAAATGCTGGCAGAAAAATTGGACATCTGGATGCAAAAGAATGAAGTTGGAGCCTTATGTTACACAGTGTATAAAAGTTAACTGAGAATGGATTTTTTTTAAGCCCTAAATTTAGGAGCTTAAACTACAAAACTCTTAGATGGAAATGAAGGAGCAAATCTTCGTGACCTTGTGTCATGGCAATGGTTTCTTAACTATGGCACCGAAGGCACATATAACAAAAGAAAAACTAAATATGTTGGACTTCATCAAAATTTAAAATTTTGTGTATCAAAGGACACTTAAAAGATTAAAAAGACAACTCACAGAATGGGAGAAAATATTTGCAAATCATATATCCCATGAGGGTTTAATATTTAGAATATATAAAGAACTCCCACAACTCAAAAAAACAAACAATCCAATTAAAAAATGGATAAAGGACGTGATAGACAATTTTTCAGAGAAGACACACAAATGGCTAATAAACACACGAAACGATGTTTAACATCATTAGTTATCAGGGAAATGAAAATACTAACCACAGTGAGATACTATTTCATACCCCCCAAGATGGCTATAATTTAAAAATGTAGAACAACAAGTGTTGGTAAGGATATGGGGAAATTGGAACCCTTGTGCAGTGCTGGTGGGAATGTAAAATGGTGCAGCTGCTGTGGAAAATTTCTTGATTCCTCAAAAAGTTAATCGTAGATTTACCATATGACCCAACAATTCCTCTCCTAATTCAATGTTTAATAGAATTGAAAATAGGGACTCAAACAGATTCTTCTGTACCCATGTTCATATCAGCAATATTCACAATTCCCAAAGGGTGGAAACAACCCACGTGTTCATCAGTGGATGAATGACAAAATGTGAACTACACATGCAATGGAATATTATTCATCCATAACAAGGATGACATCATTAGGCCAGGCACGGTGGCTCACGCCTGTAATCCCAGCACTTTGGGAGGCCAAAGTGAGTGGATCACAAGGTCAGGAGTTCGAGACCAGCCTTGCCAGCATGGGGAAACCCCGTCTCTACTAAAAATACTATGAACAACTATATGTCCGCTACTCGGGAGGCTGAGGCAGGAGAATTGCTTGAATCTGGGGGGGCAAAGGTTGCAGTGAGCTGAGATTGCATCACTGCACTCCAGCCTGGCTGACAGAGCAAGACTCCGTCTCAAAAAAAAAAAAAAAAAAAAAAAAGGATGAAGTTCTTTTGGCACATGTTACAATACGGATGAACATTGAAAACATTGTGATAAGTGAAATAAGCCAGACACAAAAGGACACATAGGTATAAACAAATATGTATGATTCTACTTATATGAAATACCTGTAATAGGCAAATTCATAGAGACAGAAAGTAGAATAGAGGTTAACAGGAGTTGGGAGAGGTGATAAGTTATTATCAATAAGTACAGATTTTGTTCTTGAAATAATAAAAAAGTTATGGAAATAGATAGTGATGATGGTTTCACAATATCTTGGATGTACTTAATACCACTGAATTGTACACTTAACCATAGCTTAAAAGATTTTATATATATTTTACCAGAAATTTTTTTTAAAAAAAAGGTAAAATTGAATTCTCAAGAGCCAAATTCTCCAGACATCTTCCAAGCTTATAGGATTTCTGTGCAACATTCAACACCACTGACCACCAACCCTATCTGGAAACTCTCAACTCACTTACGGTGTCAATTAGGAAGGCTTTTGACTTCAAGTAACAAAAAACAAGACACATAGTAGCTTCAGCAAGTAGGGGATTGTGTCTCATGCTCCCTCACCCATAGCATACAGCTTTGGTTCTTGTGATTCAAGGATGGCTGCTGCATCTCCACGCTTCACTTCCACATCCCAGGCAGGAAAAATAAGGACAGAGAAAGAGCCATTGGCTAAATGCTGAAGATCCTGGCCAGCAAAGACTGTCCCCTCTAAGGGGCTTTCTAGGAAACCCAACCAGTGGTGCCCATTTACATCTCACTGTCCAGAACTGGGTCACATACCCCTCGCTAATGGCAAAGCAGGATGGGAGTGTGAAAAGGCTTTTACCTGAGCACACCTCTTCCCAAAATCTAAATGGAGCTCTGTCAGAAAGGAAGAAAGAAGAGTGGAGAATGAGGAGGCCACTGGCAAAGGCTGCTCCCTGGCTTCGGGGGTGCGCCTGGTCCCTGATTGTGGCTTCTCCAGCTCTCTCACTAATGTTTCCTGTGGCTCACCCTTGACCATTCAGCATTTCCCCACATTCTGACTTTGGCTCACTTCCTTTTTCATTCTAGGTACTTTCCCTGAGCCCATGCACCTCCCAGCCCCTGCTTTCAGCTACCACCCCTCATCAGGGAATCCCACACACACACATAACTTCTACCTGGACCCAATGCCTGAGCTATAGACACATTTGTCCATTCATTCAAAAATGTTTATGAAGTGCTTTCTATGAGCTGGACACTCCTCTAGGCCTTGAGGATACAGCAGGAAGCAACAGCCCTCACAGAGCTAACCTTCAAGTGAGGGAGAGGGTTTATTAACATGTAAGCAACTAAGCAGGTTGTTCCAACTGGTGACACCAGAAGACTCCACAGCAGAATGCTGTGACAGAGGAGAGCGGGGATGGGAGGCTACTTCCAATAAGATAACCTCAAAGAGCTCTCTAAAGAGGTAACAAGAATAGTTGGTTTCCAGTCTGGGCAATAGGGTGATACCCCGTCTCTACAATTTTTTTTTTTTCTTAATGAGGCAGGTGTGGTGGTATGCACCTGTGGTCTCAGCTGTTGAGGAAGCTGAGATGGGAAGCTGGCTTGAGCGCGGGAGCTGGAGGCTACGGTGAGCCATGATCATGCCGCTGCACTCCAGCCTGGGTGACAGAGCAAGACCCTGTCTCATAACGCAAAACAAAACAAAATAAAAAGAATAGTTGTTGCTGGCAAGGAGTGATTTTAAAATTCCCACCTGAGGGGGCTAGATACTGTAACAAGAGCAACTGACATTTTGCAGATTCAATGTGGAGTCATGTGTGGAAACCTAGGTGGCACCACCTTCCCATGTGATTCTAGAACATTTTGAAACCTACAGGGCCCGGTGCTCCAGTCAGTGGCTTGGCGCCCTATCCCTTGAACAGGCCTCAGCATTTCTCCCCCGGTAATTATTATATAATCACTCCTCACTTTCTTCAGGATTCACTCCAGGGGAGACCTTCCCTGGCCACATTTGCAATTGAAACTTCCTGCTTACCCAAACCAGCTTTTCCCCTTCCCCCATCTTAGTTGTTCCCACAGCATTCATCACCACATAACATACACTATACATCTATTATTTGTTTGTTGCCTGCCTTCCCTACCATAATTGGGTGTGTACCAAGGTAGGGATTCTTGTTTGTTCTTTTCACTGCGGAACCCCCAGTTTCCAGGCCTGTGTTGGGCACATATAAAATGTTCAGAAAATATTTGTTCAATGAGTAAATGGTCTACTCACTTGAAGGCTCCACCCCTTCTCTCACCCTCCTCCCTCCTGGCCAACAGAGAGACCACCCCACTAGATCATTCCCCTGCTTAGCAACTTTCAACAACTCTCTGTGCTTTCAGAAGAGAGTGCAAATTCTCAACCCAGCACTGGGGATGGCCTGGCTCTCTATCACTCCAGCCTCATCTCCCACCCCTTTGACACCCTGCACTGCAGCCACATCACCCCATTCATAGGTCCTTGCCTATGTCTATTTTATTTTTCTCTTTCTTCCGGATCTCAGATGCAGAGAATTGAGTTCATCTTCCCTTCAGTTTCATGAGTCACTATCATTTTGGGTAAGTGGGCCAGTGGTAAGCTCTTTTTTTTTTTTTTGAGAAGGAGTCTCGCTCTGTCACGCAGGCTATAGTACAGCAGTGTGATCTTGGCTCACTGCAACTTCTGCCTCCTGGGTTCAAGCAATTCTCCTGCCTCAGCCTCCAGAGTAACTGGGATTATGGGCACACACCACCACACCCGGCTAATTTTTTTGTATTTTTAGTAGAGATGGGGTTTTACCATGTTGACCAGGCTGGTCTCGAACTCCTGACCTCAAGTAATCTACCCGCCTCGGCCTCCCAAAGTGTTGGGATTACAGGCCTGAGCCACTATGCCCAGCCGGTAAGCTCTCTTGATTTATTTTAAATATTGCCCCTCTCCCTAATCTCCACTCTGATTTCATTTCCCCATGGAAGTGCCCACTCTAATGCATTTGGTCCAGGTCCTGGGTGGCTTTCTATCCCTGGTAAATAAGTGGCATTCATTTATATAAACAAGTACATACATGACCTTGTACTACAGATCTCATTCTGTTTCTTACGTTTTTCACCCAACACCGAGGGTGTGATGTATGTGTATGTTTCGTGTGTGTGTGTGTGTGTGTGTGTACAATCTCTCCATTTCTCATTGCTCCCCACCAGATTGGCAATCCCTGCTGTTGTCCAAGTCCCACCCTAAGCATCCACCGCATTTTATTCTCCTCCCAGTGTTAGACTTTCCACTGCCTCTAACTCTCCACAATTACAACAGAGTTGCAATGAACATCCTCATCCTTGTCTGCTAATAGACCTGAGAACAAAGCTTACTCAGGGTTGGGGCTGCTGGCTTTTAGATTATAGGCACACTGCCTGCAACTGCTCCCATGTCCTCAGCAGCATTTGGACTTATCCACCTTTCTAATTATTTGTAAGCTAATGGGCATGCTTATTATTTCAGACCTAGGCTGACTTCCGGGGCCAAAGGGGATACAGATGATTTTGCTGACACCTTATAGGTGGTACAAAGTCATAAAAGTAACTAACATCGATTTATGTAGTGAGAACACTATTGCCTTTTTAGTTTTCTTTTAGTAAGTTTTAGTGTGCTGGAGTGTGCTTTTAATTCCTTCCTCATACCTTCATGTATCCCATAACAACATTTTGGTCAATGACAGGACACATATAAGACAGTGGTCCCATAAGATTATCATGGAGCATATATAAAAACCTGATATATGGAACTTGATATTGGCATTTCAGATCAAGTAGGGGAAATGATTGATATTCAATATTCAGTAAAGATGATGGGACACTTAGTTTTCCAGATTTAAAAAATGTACATGTACTAGTATATATACCATCTAGGTTTGTATAAGTATACTCTATGATGTTCATGCAATGACAAAATCACTTAAAGACAAATTTCTCAAAAAGTATCCCTGGCATTAAGAGACACGTGACTGTACTTGCTAGACTTCCTTTTTATTAAAGATTCTTTGGAAAGGCTACTGTTGTTTTTATTGTATTTATTTTTGTGGTTTCTATTTCTGGTAAGCGATAATGGTTTTCTATGTTTGGGGAAATACTTCACTAAGGAAAAAAAGCAGGTCAATTGAAAGAAAAATGATAATTAAGTCATAGGTGTTCCCTAGATAGCACAGAAATTCTGAAGATGGTTTTTCATATCACCAAGGTTGGGGAAATCTGACATAAACCAAGGTTCAGCTGGGAACAGAGGGGTCTGTCCTGATGCTCCAGGTGGCCTGGTAGCCCTTACCTCACAAAATGACCCAGGTTCAAATCCTGCTTTTTCTGAGCAAGTTACCTCTCATTTCCCTCTGCTGTAAAACGTCGATGACAACATTCACAGGATTATTAAGATAATTAAATGAGATCTTAACAAGGGACTCTAGCACTGGGAGGAGCATAACACATGGTGTCAGCACCTTCGAGTGTGAAGACATGGACTTTTTTCTTTTCTTTCTTTATTTATTTTTTTTTTTTTTTGAGACAGAGTCTGCTCTGTCACCCAGACTGGAGTGTAGTGGCATGATCTCGGCTCATGGCAACCTCTGCCTCCCCAGATCAGGCGATTCTCCTGCCTCAGCCTCCTGAGTAGCTGGGATTACAGGTACCCACCACGACGCCCAGCTAATTTTTTATTTTTAGTAGAGTCAGGGTTTCACCATATTGGTCAGGCTGGTCTCGAACTCCTGACCTTAGGCAATCCACCCACCTTGGCTTCCCAAAGTGCTGGGATTATAGGCATGAGCCCCCACGCCTGACTTTCTTTTCTTAATAGTTGCCTTCTCTCTGTGTGTCCTGTCCTTAGCAGTAGATTTTGTCATGCTTTTCCCCTTCATGATTATGTTTTTAATTAATTTTTGTTTTGTGTGTCATCCTTGCCCAGGGGCCATGCTAACTGTTTCTGTCTCATTCCAATTTTAGTATATGTGCTGCTGAAGAGAGTACTTGCCATACTTTTTAAATGGAAACAGTACCCTTGGGCACTCACAGGAACTGCTTTGGAACCTAGGGATGGGAAGCTGGGCTGGGGACAGAGGTCAGGTTAGCAAGGGCAAAGCCCATGCCTCCCAGCATAAAGTCCTCTGCTGGCAGCAGTGTTTCCGTTTCAGCAGGCACGTCCCACTGCAATGGGTAAACCTGGCCATATCCGCTGACTCCCAGAGTCTGCCTGGGAACGTGGGCAGCCTGGGTCTCCCATGGGCCCTGTCTAGAGCACATGGTAGTGGGGTCAGAGGTCAATCAGGGTAGCCTGGACGAATGCAGCCAGTCTGACAAGAGGGCAGGCATTGAGGTCTCTTCCAGTGAAGGTCTTAACTGTCAAATTGTGGTCCTGGGTGTAGGATGTGGAATAAGCCTGGTAAAGACCCTGCAGAGCTCTGATGAGGTGGGGTGGAATTAGGAGGAGCCATCCATTTAATCAATAAATACAAACATAGATTTGACACTCCAGTTAAATGTTTGTATTGGTTTCCTATTGCTGCCACAACAGATTTAGTGGCTTAAAACAACACAAATCAATAATCTTACAGTTTTGGAGGCCAGAAGTCCAAAGTGGGTCTCACCGGGCTAAAATGAACGTGTTGTTAGGGCCGCATTCCTTTCCGGGGATTCTGGGGGAGAATCCATTTTCTCGTCTTCCCCAGGCTGCCCACATGCCTGGACTCAAGTCCCCTTTCCACCTTCAAAGCCAAAAATGGAATGGCTGGTTGAGTCTTTCTTATGATGTCATCTTTCTGCCTGTGACCTTCCTGCCTCTCTCCTTTTTTTTTTTTGAGATGGAGTCTCACTCTGTCGCCCAGGCTGGAGTGTAGAGGGGCGATCTTGGCTCACTGCAAGCTCCACCTGCCGGGTTTAAGCAATTATCTCACATCAGCCTCCTGAGTAGTATCTGGCATTATAGGCACATGCCACCACACTCAGCTAATTTTTGTATTTTTATTAGAGACGAGGTTTTACCATGTTGGCCAGGCTGGTCTTGAACTCCTGGCCTCAGGTGATCTACCCACCTCAGCCTCAGCCTCCCAAAGTTCTGGGATGACAGGCATGAGCCACAGCGCCCAGACCTTCCTGCTTCTTATAAGGTCTCTTCATGATAACACCAGGCCCATCCTGATACTCCAGAATCATCTCCTCATCTCAAGACCCTTATCGATTTTTTTTTTTTTTTTTTTTGAGACAGAGTTTCGCTCTGTTGCCCAGGCTGTAGTTTAGTGGCACAATTGTGGTTCACCACAACCTCTGCTTCCTGGGTTCAAGCCATTCTCTTGCCTTAGCCTCTCGAGTAGCTGGAGCTACAGGCATGTGCCACCATGCCTGGCTAATTTTTGTATTTTTAGTACAGACAGGGTTTCACTATGTTGGTCAGGCTGGTCTCGAACTCCTGACCTTGTGATGCGCCCTTCTCGGCCTCCCAAAGTGCTGGGATTACAGGCGTGAGCCACAGTGCCCCGCCAAGACCCTTATCTTAATCACCTCTGTGAAGTCCCTTTGGCCATGGAAGGTAACATATTCACTGGCTGCAGGATGTGAACATCTTTGGGAGACCACTATTCTGCCATGGCCTGGCTCCTCTCCTGAGATCCTATCATAGCCCAGGCCTGCATGCTCCAGATTTCAGTCCAGTGGCAAAGAGTACACTTTTGTATTGCTTGCCCTGGGAAATATGCCGGGGTTGGCTGTGACTAGGCCAACTTGGGTTGTTAGGCTCACTAACAATCTAGTCACTGCAGCCAGCAGGATGGACCATGCTGCTTGGTTAGTACTAAGTCTCAGGTTCATCCCTGGAACTGAGATTGGGGTCAGCCCCGTAGTGACCTGGAAGAAAGGAGGGGAAAAGTTTCCAAGGAGAATTAAGGAGGTCTTACAAAAGAAGAGGGAGTAGGTGCTGACCACTACCAACCACAATGATCTTGTGAAACACTGTGATGCCCATTTTGCAGGTGGAAGAGATGGTGAAGTCACACATGAGGTCCAGCCATGATTTGAACCCACGTGGAGGAGTTCTTGCCACTATATCAGGCTTCCTTGACCCCCGGCTAAATGTGTCATTGGCAGATCTGATTAATGCTGGAATGCTATGTAGCTCAGCTGACCTGGGTGGCAGCCTCCTTAGAGGTTGGCATGGGACCTACTGAGGAAGGCACATGGTTAACACAATTACTGGCGAGGTAGATACCCTCAGAGAAAAGGGAAATTTCCATTTCACTCCTGAAAGACTCTTTAAAGCCAAAACTCAAATCAAAGAGCAAAGTATAATAACTTCCTCTGGGCAAATTTATAATTAATCCTGGATTAATTGGCCTTAATGAAGTTGAATTAATTACTAGCTGTTTGTAAAGAACTTTGAACTACCTTAGTACAAAATGGCATTAAAGAAACAGAAAGGAACCAGCATCGCATTAACATGAAGAACAAATCCCAAATAATCGCAGCTCTGCAGGCTGTTTCCCATCACTAATTTTCCCAGGGACTGTGTCCAGCCTGTGGAACTGTAGGGGGCCCAGGGAGTCTTTTGCAGAGGAGGATGTCTTCGTGGGCTAGAGGTTTGGGGGTGAGTGCATTCAAGAAGCAGTTGTGGGGCTTTGCGTGTGCCAGGCCCAGGGCTATCAAAGATGTGCAAAGTGAGGCCCTTGCTCTCTAGGCATGCTCAGCTACCAGGAAGGGGAAGAGCTCTGGAGTACCTGCCTGGTGTAAAGGAAACTTGGCTTAGTGGGAGGGATGGTAGGACAGAAACAAAGTACACTATAGGAGGCGTGAAGCAACCTGCATTTTGCTGGGAATAGCTCTCCATTTCCTGTAGGGGATCCCCTGGTTCCTCCTTACCCCCGTTCTTGGGGTGGGCTTATGACCCACACCTGGATAGGCAGAGCACTGGATTTCTCTCTTGGTGCAGGGGCACATGACTTCATCAGGGCCAAGGAGACTTGATTTGGGGACTTTGTGGTGCTGCTGACAGCCACTTTGTCATTGTGAGGGGGCAGCCTGTCTGGGAATGGAGACAACTCAGAGGAAGGAGGAACGGAGAGAAAGAGACAAAGTCAGTGTCCTCATGTTGTCATCTGAGCCCCTGGATGAAGCAAGCTCTTCCCCCAGACTTTTTAGCTAGGTTTGTTTATTTAAATTCACAAACACTGATATAGCACTTATTAATATACCAGGAATTGCTCTGAGTGCTATAGACATACCAATTCATACAATCGTCACTACCCTGTGAGTTAGGAAGTATTATGCCCCTTTTGACAAATGAAGAAACTCAGGCACAAAGCAGTTTTGTAATGTGCCCAAGGCTCCACAATTTCCAGCTGGTGGGAGCAGGACTGGACACAAGCAGTGTCTGTGCTTTTCACTACACCATGGGCCAGCATGTTCCCTTTTTCACGTAAGTCAGTTTCACTGTGAGTTTCTGTCATTTGTCCTCAAAAAGCATGACTGTGCAGAACATGACATAGAGGTAACCAATCCAGTCCCCAGAGGTTTGAGGAAGCTTCCAGAGAGCGTGCCAGTCCAAGGAAGTAGACCGTGGGTGAGTGTTGGGGTGGGGTGGATGAGCACGGTGTATGTGCAGGATTGCACAGGTTCAGGGTCACCAGGCACAGGGAGAGAAACAGAGAGGGGCATGGCGGGGTGGGCTGGGGTGGGGTGAGGAGTCAGTCTGTCCACAGGGGACAGTGATAAAGCATTTGTAACTCTTCCCTTGGGGATACAAACTAAGGAAACTTAGTCCCACTGGTACCTTTAGGACATTTTTTTAAAATTTTGAAAAATGTATTTCTTGAATAGGTAATAGTTTCACATGAGTTAAAATTTAAAAAATGCCAATGTATTTCAAGTAAAATGTCTTCCTGTCTTCCCTCCAGCCAACCTGTTCCCCTCCCTGGAGATAACATTTATTGAGCACCACCTATATGCACTGTGCTAAACCCAGGAGGAGACAGATAATGAGGAATGAACATTAAGGAAATAAACCATACACGTATGTTCAAAGGTGATATGCGCAAAGGAAAAACTGGAGCAGGATAAGTGGGATCAGGAGTAGGGAGGGGACTGTACTTTTAGAGAGGCTGTCCAGGGCAGGGCTCATGCAGGACGTGACAGCTGAACTTGGAGGAGGTGAGGGGTGAGCCGTTTAGAGGTTTGGGAGAAAAATGCTCTGGTCCTTGCTTGGGGGTTTTGAGTAACAGCAAGGGGGCTAGTGTGGCTGGAGCCAGAAGAAAACAGGAGATGAGTTCAGGAAGGTAGCATGGTGTGTGTATGTGTGTGTGTGTGTGTTTCTGTGCATGTGCGTGTGTCTGTGTGTGTACATGTGCATGTGTGCGTGCGTGTGTGTCTCTGTGCTTATGCATGGTCCCATTTGCCTGCTGCTGTGCACACGTGTGTGTGTGCATCTGTGTATCTCTGCATGTGCACGGGTGTGTGCATGTGCGTCTGTGTGTCTCTATGTGTGTGCATGGCCCCATTTGCCTGCCGCTGTGTGCACGTGTGTGCGCGTGCATGTGTGCGTGTGTGTCTCCTGTGTGTGCATGTGTGTGCATGTGCATCTCTGTGTGTGTGCACGCATGTATGTCTCTGTGCATGTGCATGGCCTCATTTGCCTGCCACTGTGCGCACGTGTGTCCATACATCTGTGTGTCTCTGCATCTGCACGTGTGTGTCCGTGTGTCTGTGTGCGTGCGTCTGTGTGTGTGTGCGCACGTGTGTGTGTGTGTCTCTGTGCGTGTGCATGGCCCCATTTGCCTGCCACTGTGCTGCTGTAAGGACTGTGGCTCTTCCTCCAAGTGAGATGAAGAGACAAAGGCTCACTCCAGCTTCTGTAAGCAGAACAGGCTGTAGGAGAACAAGAGCAGATGCAGAGAGTCCTAGTAAAAGAACAGCTTCAGTAAATTAAAACCACGATGAGAAACCACAACACACCTACTGGAAAGGCTAACATTACAATTGCTATTGAGACAAGGTTTTGCTCTGTTGCCCAGGCTGGGGTGGTGGCATGATCATGGCTCACTGCAGCCTTGACCTCCTGGGGTCAGGAGATCCGCGCACCTCAGCCTCTCGAGTAGCTGAGACCACAGGCATGTGCCACCATTCCCGGCCAATTTTTGTATTTTTTGTAGAGATGGAGCCCTACTATGTTTCCCAGGCTGGTCTCCAACTCCTGGGCTTAAATGGTCTTCCCACCTTGGCCTCCCAAAGTGCTGCGATTATAGGCATGAGCCACCACATCCTGCAAGAAAAGCTAAAATTAAAAACAAAACAGCCTAGGTAACATAGCGAGACTCCATCTTTACAAAAAATTTTAAAAATTGGTTGGGCTACCCAGGAGGCTGGGATGGGAGGACGGTTTGAGCCCAGGAGTTTGAGACTGCAGTGAGCTATGATTGTGCCACTGCACTGCAGCCTGGGCGACAGAGTGAGACCCCATCTCTAAAACAAAAACAAAAACAAGACAGTCAACAATACCAACTACAACTGATGATGTGAGCAATTGAAACTCTTATACATTGCTGCGGGAATGTAAAATGATACAGCCACTCTGGAAAACAGTTTAGCAGTTTCTTATAAAGTTAAAACCCACTAGCCATATGACCCAACAATCTCACTTTTGGTGTTTACCCGAGTGAAACTTACGTTCACATAGAAACTTATACATGAGTCTTTAGAACAGCTTTATAATAGCCAAAACCTGGAAACAACCCAAATGCTCTTCAACAGGTGACTGGGCAACCAAATGATGATCCATCCATACAATGTAATACTACACAGTGATAAAAAGGATCACACACTGCAGTCACACACAACAACATGGATATATCTCAAATGCATTATGCTAAGTGAAAGAAGCTGGACCCCAAAGGTTACCTATTGTATGCTTCCACTTGTATAATGTTCTGGAAAAAGCAAAGCTTGTAGAGACAGAGAACATAGATAAGTAGCTGCCAGAGGTTAAAGGAGTAGGAGGGATTGATCACAAAGGGTTTTTTTTCTTTTCTTTTTTGTTTTTTTTTTGAGGGTTATGAGTCTGTTTTGTATCTTGATTGTGATGGTGATTACCTGATTTTATGCATTGGCCAAAGCTCATAGAGCCGTACACCAACAAGGGTGAATTTTACTGTTGCGGTAATCCAGGTAAGAGATGATGGCTTAGATCAAGTACTGATGGTAGAGATGTTCAGAGGGGGTTGGATTCTAAGGGTAAAACCAACATAATTTTTCAGTGAATTGAATGTGGAGTATGAAAGAAAGAGAGGAGTCAAGAACTGAGCCACAGTTTGCTGCTTAAACAACTGGGAGGATGCGGTTCTCATTCACTGTGATGGGAGTGGAGTGGAGTGGAGGGTAAAACCAGAAATTCTAACCTTGACATGTAAGTTTGAGATACCTATTACACATTCAGGTTGTGTATGTGAGCCTGCAATTAGGAGGGGGAGGCTCCTAGCTGCAGGCTCACACACAGAACCTGAATTTGGGAGTCAATGGCTTGTAACACCAAGAGACATAGACATCATCAGGGAGTAAATATATAGAGAGAAAATTGGAGGGCTGAGCCCTGGGACCTTCTTGTGTCTGCTGTTATCCATATCTTATGTACCCTTGTAGGGCTATTCTATACTTTTACAAGCACATATATAGAGAGAGTGCATTTTTCATAAATGCAAACATGCTATACACACTAGTGTGCACCCTATTTTTTCTGTTACCAATATATCTTAGAGATTGTTCCCAAGTAGTATACAAACAGCTTCTTTGTTCTTTTCAAAGTCTGTATCATATACCACAGTATAGACAGACCACGATCTCTCTTTTTCTATTTACAGTTTTTTATCATGGGAAACTTTGAACATATCAAAAATGTAGACAGAATAATGAACCCCGAAGACCCATTACCCAACAAGGAGCAACTCAGGGCCAGTCTAGACTGCCATACACTCCTCTTCTTTTAAATTCTGATTTTTGGTAGCTTTGTGTCCTGATATAATTTCTTTCTTTTTTTTTTGTTGAGACAGAGCAAGACTCTGTCACCTAGGCTGGAGTGCAGTGGTGCGATCTTGGCTCACTGCAACCTCTGCCTCCTGGTTTAGGTGATTCTTGTGCCTCAGCCTCCGGAGTAGTTGGGATTACAGGCAAGCACCACCATGTCTGGCTAATTTTTGTGTTTTTAGTAGAGACAGCGTTTTGCCATGTTGACCAGGCTGGTCCCGAACTTCTGGTCTCAAATGATCTGCCCACCTTGGCCTCTCAAAGTGCTGGGATTACAGACGTAAGCCACTATGCCTGGTCTTTGTCTTGATATAATTTCAAACTTACCATAATTATTCTTTTTAAGGACATTTACTTTGTTTATAATATTTGGCTACTACATACAATATAGAAAAGAAATACTTGGTACTAGAAGATGCCTTTTCATGAAGACTACTTTCCTTGGGGCCTAAGAGGACAAGAGGCTGGGGCCTTAAATGCTTCCAGAGTAACTGTCTGGAGGAAGGAGTGAGTCTCAATGGTTTGTCTCAGGGGGATTCTGTTTCTGAGACCCTTGGGCCAACCACACAACCAGAGCCCTCACAGGGAGGGAGACTTGGGTGATGTTGCAACACCAATCTTAGCATTGGTGAGATCCTGTTTTCTGGGGAAGTCTGGCTTTGGCCTCCGGCCAGCTTTCTAGAGCTTCTGTCTTTGATGCTTCAGAAGGCCACACCACCAAGCTAAACCATACACTGAAAGATATTTTCAGGATATGCTTAGCATGCAGCTTCTTCTCTTCAGCCTCACCTCGCCATGTGCCACCTGGCTCTGGTTGCTGCTGTCTCTGAGCCTGCTGTTTCCTCTGTGCAGCACTTTCTTTCATAAATTTCCCTAGGTTCTGTGCAGCCTGGCCCTTCTCCTGCATCTTTGTCAGCTCAAATGCCTCTCCCTTAATGAGCATCCTCCTCCCTTGCACCAGTAACTCTCAGCAATGCTGAGATAAGAGGCTGCCTTATTTCTCCCAAAGCACTTCATCATTATTTGCCTTATTCATCCATAGTTGTATCCCTCCAAAATTTCATGTCTGCCACACAGCAGGTATTCAATCAATATTTGTTAGAAGATTTGTATTAGTCAAGATTCTCTAGAGGGACAGAACGAATGGAATATATATGGAATATATATATATATATGTATGTGTGTGTGTGTAATATATATATATATATATATCCTAAGCCCAGGCTACAGACTCTCAGGGTGAGAATTTCTGAGTCAGAGATAATGTTGTCCTCTTCCATCTTGGAATATAAACATATATATATACATATATTCCATTATATATATACATAATGAACGGCTCTCTATATTATATATATATATAATGAGTGGCTCTCTCTCTATTTTTTTAAATATATATATATAATATATATATAGTGAGCAGCTCTGTGCCTCTTAGCCGTGGACATGTGGAATATATATATACATATTCCATTAGTTCTGTCCCTCTAGAGAATCCTATACACACACACACACACACACACATATATATACACACACACATATATATATATGTGGGAGTTTATTAAATATTGGCTCACATGATCACAAGGTCCCACAATAGGCCATCTGCAGGCTGAGGAGCAAGGAGAGCCAGTCCGAGTTCTAAAACTGAAGAACTTGAAGTCTGATGTTCAAGAGCAGGAAGCATCCAGCACAGGAGAAAGATGAAGGCTGGGAGGCTAGGTCAGTCTCTCTTTTCACATTTTCCGCCTGCTTATATTCTAGCTGCGATGGCAGCTGATTAGATTGCGCCCACCCAGATTAAGGGTGGGTCTTAATCTGGCCTTTCCCAGGCCACTGACTCAAATGTTAATCTCTTTTGGCAACCCCTCACAGACACATCCAGGATCAATACTTTGTATCCTTCAGCCTGATCAAGTTGACACTCAGTATTAACCATCACAAGACTGAAAAATGAAAAATGAAAAAATGAAGGTCTATAGCTAGAAATTTAGAGATCGTCCCAGCGTCCTCCTTCTCCCCCATTGCACATCCAATTAGTCACAAAATCTTGTCACTGAAAAATCTTTATGAGACTCTAGCCTGCTACCTGAAGCTCCTGAGACCAAGTGTTTCTCAGAATTCGGAATTTTTCCAATTTCTGAGAGGCAATACAGAGGATAAACTATGTACCATATGACTCCGTCAGTGGAGTATGGGCAGCACATCGCAGTCAAACATCTGTTGTGAAATATGTGCATGCTTGTGAAAAGCAGTTACATAGCTACAGCTAGCCTCCTCTCAGTTCAGCTAGCCTCCTCTCAGTTCAGGCCATTGTTTACTGACAAAAAGTTCCAGAAAACTTGCTGTTTTCAGAGCTTTTTAGATTTTAGAAATACTATGGATAAGAGATTGTAGGACAGAAACTTCTTCTTTTTTTTTTTTTTTTAGTTTAGAGGATTGTTTCATTCTTTCCCAATCTTTTATTATATTATGAAAATGTTCAAAGGTATAGCAATGTCTAAATAATTTTACATGGATCACCCATACATTCATCACATGAATTCTGCCAATAACATTTGTTTATCATGCATATGCCATCAAGCCATCCCTCTAGCTACCCATCAGTTCATCTAGGTTTTAAGATGCATTTTTTTTTTTTTTTTTTTTGAGATGGAGTCTGGCTCTGTCGCCCAGGCTGGAGTGCAGTGGCCGGATCTCAGCTCACTGCAAGCTCCGCCTCCCGGGTTTTACGCCATTCTCCTGCCTCAGCCTCCAGAGTAGCTAGGACTACAGGCGCCCACCACCTCCCCCTGCTAGTTTTTTGTATTTTTTAGTAGAGACGGGGTTTCATCGTGTTAGCCAGGATGGTCTCGATCTCCTGACCTCGTGATCTGCCAGTCTTGGCCTCCCAAAGGAGGGATTACAGACTTGTAAAGGAGGGCTGGGATTACAGGCTTGAGCCACCGTGCCCGGCCTCGGATGCATTTTAAAGTAAGGTGCAGAACCAGTACACTCCCCTGAACACTCTAGTACATGTACTGTCAACTAGAGTTCAATATTTGTTAATAGTTTCTTCTTTTCATATAAATTTTCCATATGGTAAAGTGCACAAATCTTAGGTGTATATTCACTAAACCCAAACCTCTGTCAAGATATAGACCATACCCATACCCCAGAAAATGCCTTTAAGCCCTTTTCCAGTCAACCGCCACCAATCCCTTACCCCTCAGAAGCACCCTCTAGTCTTATTCAGATTAGTTTTGCCCTGGGACGGTAACTTTGAAGTCTCCTCTTCAATTCCATTCTTATCACTTCCCTTCCCTGCCATGTTCAGTGCCCCCACCCCATGCCATCACACCCATTCTGACTTTTGCTAGGCAGCTCCCTCTGCTTCTGCACTTTATTCCAGTTTAGATCAGCTGTCACTACCTTTAAGAAATGTCTTGACCACATCCCCCATGCCCACAGCTCACTCCCACTCGAAACCTGCACTTCTCTGCCTTGTAAATACCAGATTATTATATCGACTGTCCCCCTCCCATTTTCACATTCGACTGTGGGCATCTCGAGAGTAGAAACTGCATCTGTTTCTGTTAACAGACTCTGTTAACTGCTCTTCCCAAGGCTTAGCATTGTCCCAAGTTTCAACCAATACTTCAGAGGTCAATGCATGAAGTTCACTATTGAGTCTGTGAGACCAATACATTAAAGGGTTAAAACACAAACTTTTTTTCTTTCTTTCCTTTTTTTTTTTTTTTTTTGAGATGGAGTTTTGCTTGTCACCCAGGCTGGAGTGTAGTGGTGCAATCTTGGCTCACTGCAACCTCCACCCCCCAGGTTCAAGCCATGTTCCTGCCTCAGCCTCCTGAGTAGCTGGGATTACAGGTGCCTGCCATCACTCCAGCCTAATTTTTGTATTTTTAGTAGAGACAGAATTTCGCCATGTTGGCCAGGATGGTCTCAAACTCCTGACCTCAAGTGATCTGCCTGCCTCAGCCTCCCAAAGTGCTGGGATTACAGGCGTGAACCATCACACCCAGCCAAACCTTTTTTCTTTTCATTACCATTTCAGGATTCTGTTTAAAACAGAGGTAAGAAATGAGGTTTATTTGAAGCCAGGCCCTCTACAAAATCTTTTGTTAGTTGAAATGTTTCTCAGAGGTACATAAAGCCTCTAAAGCTCTTATTACCTATTTACTAACCCTCCCTTTTAAATATGTTTACTGCTTTTACTACTAGATTTTTAAAATGGAAGACATATTTTTACTGTTCCCTATTTGCAAGATGGGAAAATGGAAACCAAGTTTCTGTTCTCTTCTTGTAAGGACACTAATCCCATCACAAGGTCCCACGCTCATGATCTCATCTAACCTCCCAAAGGTCCCATCTCCAAATACCATCACACTGCGGGTCAGGGTGCCAACATATGAATTTGAGAGGGACACAATTCAGTCTATGACATGGACTCTGTTCCTAGTGCAGAGTGGTGGAACGAAGAAGGCAGTTACTGCAAGCGTGAATACATCAGCACATGGCCTGGCTCATCACAGAGGGCAAAAGTAAGCTTCAGTGAACTTTGTGCTCCACCGCCACAGTGTTACAGAAACACTCTCTTCTCTAGAAAAATGGAAGGATGAGGCAACGTTGCACTACCATTCCTGCCTGGTATCATTGGCTGAGGCTGAGCAGTGGCTTCCCTCTTTGCACAGGAAAAGGGTTCTCCAGTTCTCCCAGGTCCCCACCACTCCCTGTCATCTTAGACTCTGTTAACTGCTCTTCTTTGATTTACCCACCACCTGGCCAGGGCAGAGACTTAGGTTTGTGACCTCTGGTTGGTGACTGTGGCTGACAACCTTTTTTTGTGGTTCTAGACGCTAGATTATGATCTAGTGAGAGTTGTGGACCTTCTCTCTATCACAACACATTCACTGTGTGTTCAATTTAGAGGTTTGTGGCCTCTCCTATGCCCAGGCTACAGACTCTCAGGGTGGGAATTTCTGAGTTAGAGATAATGTTGTCCTCTTCCATCTTCAAATGTTGTCCTCTTGCATCTTCAAACAGTCTTTTCCCATGGTTGGCTCCTTTCAACACTGGAGTTTCAACTCAAACAGCAACTCCTAGATATCTTCCCTGACCCATAGCTGTCCATCCTCCCTCTCCCGCTCTTTTTTATCTCAGCTTTTATTTTCCCTAGGAGACTTCTCACTCTCTGAAATGGTCTGGTTCAGGCTTTATTGTTTGACTTAGCCCTCACCCCCTAGAATGTAATGTTAGCAGGCACTGTAGCCCAGCAGTACCCACCAGGCACTTGGTAAGAGCGTGCTGCAATACATGAATGATTGGAAGTGTGTCTGGAGTTGGTTTCTTCCAGTGGGTTCATAGTCTCGCTGACTTCAAGAATGGAGCGGTGGACCTTCGCCATGAGTGTTACAGCTCTTAAAGATAGCATGGACCCAAAGAGTGAGCAGCAGCAAGATTTACTGTGAAGTGCAAAATGCTTCCATGGTGTGGAAGGGGACCCTAGAGGGTTGCCACTGCTGGTGGCAGTGGACAGTTTTTATTCCCTTATTTGTAGCCGCCCATGTTCCATTTTTGTCCTATCAGAGTGCCCTTTTTTCAATCCTCCCTTCGATTGGCTACTTTTAGGATCCTGCTGATTGGTGCGTTTTACAGAGTGCTGATTGGTGTATTTTACAGAGCACTGATTGGTGCGTTTTACAATCCTCCTGCTAGCTACGGAAAAGTTCTCCAAGTCTCCACTCACCCAGGAACTCCAATGGCTTCACTTCTCCACTCACCCAGGAAGTCCAATGGCTTCACTTCTCAGAAGGATCCCTCCATCTCGGGCTCTTGGAGCCTTCAGGCAGCAGAAGCTATGTGACAGAGCAACCCTGCCTGCGGTGACCTCCCCGTTCCTAGACCATCCACCCGGGGCACAGCACCTGCCGGTGCCCGTGAGCCTCGGGAGGGCGGAAGCTTCGGGGACGGAACGGGTGTGCACGGCGCGCCGGTTGCGGGGGGGGCAACTTAACGGGCCGGACCGCGGCGACTACCGAGGGAGGTGAGGGGTGGGCCGGGCTGGTGTCCGAGGCGGCTGCGGCGGGGGCAGCATGGCAGGGCGGCGAGTTAACGTGAACGTGGGCGTGCTGGGCCACATCGACAGCGGCAAGACGGCGCTGGCGCGGGCGCTAAGCACCACAGCCTCCACCGCCGCCTTTGACAAGCAGCCGCAGAGCCGCGAGCGCGGCATCACGCTAGACCTGGGCTTCTCCTGCTTCTCGGTGCCACTGCCCGCGCGCCTGCGGTCGTCTTTGCCCGAGTTCCAGGCAGCGCCCGAGGCCGAGCCCGAGCCCGGCGAGCCACTGCTTCAGGTCACGCTGGTCGACTGCCCCGGGCACGCCTCCCTCATCCGGACCATCATCGGCGGTGAGCGCGGGCCGGGGCGGGAGCCGGGCTCAGGGACGCGGGCGGAGCGGCCGGGCTCCGTGTCCGAATTCGCTCGAGCCTATGCCGGGACGGGAAATCGCCCCACCTCATTGGTGGGGCCCCTGAGGCCCCAAGAGGCGGACGTGACTTGCTCAGGGCCCCGCAGCAAGCGAGCGGAGGCTTTGAGATTCGAACTCAAGGCCAGCTGATATGGAAGCTTTTCCCATCCAGCACTACCGAGCTGCAAGGTGCTTTCCTTAAAAAAACAAACAAAAATCAAAAAATTCCTACCAAATGTGTTTATAATAAATGGTCAAGTAAAGAAAACTCAAAATAAGAAAACTCAAAAGCTACAAAAAGGGTATGCATACAAAGGCTGTCTCCATTCACCTGTCCTTTGATCTCCTGATTACCGTTCCTAGAGCCAACCGCTGCTACCAGTTTTTGTATATCATTTCAGAAAGGCTCCATGTCAATACAAGCATATCTCTGTATATGTATAAATCCCTCTTTCCGTCTTCCTGTTAGACACGATTTCACTCAACACTGTGTCTGGAGAGTGCCCCATATCTGTACACATAAAGCTACATCATTCTTTTTAAAGCTCACATAGGATTCCATTGCACAGTGGTACCAACGTTTTCTTTTTCTTTTTCTTTTTTTTTTTTTTTTTGAGACAGTCTCATTCTGTCGCCCAGCCTGGAGTGCGGTGGCACGATTTTGGCTCACTGCAACCTCCGCCTCCTGGGTTCAAGCGATTCTCCTGCCTCAGCCTCCTGAGTAGTTGGGATTACGGGTGCGCACCACCACGCCCAGCTAATTTTTTTGTATTTTTAGTAGAGACGGGTTTCACTATGTTGGTCAAGCTGGTCTGAAACTCCTGACTTCATGATCCGTCCACCTTGGCCTCCCAAAGTGCTGGGATTATGGGCGTGAGCCACCACGCCCGGCCTGTACCAACATTTTCTAAACAAATCTTTTAATGATGGACGTTTATGTAGTTTCCAGTATTTGCAAACCATGTTGCAGTGAATATTCTAGAACAGAAGTCTTTGGTATGTTCGTATATATGTAGGGTAATAGAACTAACTGGCTGGGGCAAGGGGCATGTGTGTTTTTGGTCGTGGTCGGTACTGCCAAAATGCCCTCCAAAGAGGTACCCTTAGTTTTTAATTATGCATGTAATACATGAATATATGCCATTTGTGAAGAAATAGAGTATTACAAATAAGGCAAACATTCCCTTACCCATTCCTCTGTCCTAAATTCTACACCCCTTCCATCTCTGCAAAGGAAAAAACTACTATTTTTTTTTTTTCTGAGATGGAGTCTCGCTCTGTTACCAGGCTGGAGTGCAGTGGTGCGATCTCCACTCACTGCAACCTCTGCTTCCCAGGTTCAAGCGATTCTCCTTCCTCAGCCTCCTGAGTAGCTGGGACTACAGGTGCGTGCCACCATGCCCGGCTAGTTTTTGTATTTTTAGTAGAGATGGGTTTTCAACATATTGGCCAGGATGGTCTTGATCTTGACCTCGTGATGCACCTGTCTTGGCCTCCCAAAGTGTTGGGATTATAGACGTGAGCCACTGCACCCAGCTGAAAAGATCATTATTAGACCTTTGTGGATTATTTTTCCAAGCCCATTTAACTCCACTTAAATATATGGATAGAGCTTTAAACATATTTTTAGAAAAAAAGATACAATAATATAAACACGTGGTCTAAAAGGATATATAGCTAAAGAAGTATACTTCTTACTGCTGACCCCAGTACCCGATTACCTTTCTGTTCCCATTTCCTTGTGTTTCCTTCCAGCAATATTCTGCTTGGTGGTAGATGACCTCATTGGTCACTGGGCATTCTGGGTCCCAGCTATAATGATGAGCTTATTAAGTACAGTACTTCATCTTTGTTACCTCCCAACTGTTTCATGTTACAGGCAGTCTGAGATCATTTCCCCATTTTACAGTAGAGGAAATAGAAGTTTGAAGAGGTAAAGGGACTTGCCCAGGGTCACACTATCTAAAGTCTTCTCCTCAATCCATGTTTTGGTCAGGTGAATATTAAGGGGCACACGATTCTCTACCCATTCCTCCCCGTCCCCTTATAACTGAATTCTGTTTGGTCACATCAAAATACATTTTAGGACATGGACTCTAAGCCAGTCCAGACTGGAGGTGGAAGGCAGAGGTTAAAAAATGAGACGGCAAGTTTTTAGTGTTTTCTAGTAAATAGGGTAGATGAGTGGTGAAGGACATACTTTTGGAGTCAGACAAAACTGGGCTTGAAGCCTAGCTTTCTTCCTTAGCTGTATGACCTTTGAACCTAATTCTGGACCTTGCTTCAACTGGAAGATAGTGGTAACCACACAACTATTTATTGGCTTGAGTTTTCTTGTGTATTTGCTACTTACCAGGCAAACCCTGCAAGGAGCATGGTGGTTACCATTTAATAGTTGAGAAAATTGGGACTTAGGGAGGCAGCTGGTTAGTGAAACAGTCCAGGTCTGCCTGACTCCAAAGCTGGAGTACTTTGCATGCTTCCCCAGGTTACCCTATAGTTCCCCCATCCCCTTCCAACATACGTGCATACCTCATGTTATTGTGCTTCACTTGATTGTACTTTGCAGATAGTGGTTTTTTACAAATCGAAGGTTCAAGGCAACCTGTCCAACAGCATGTGCCCACTTTGTGTCTCTATGCCACATTTGGGTTATTCTTAACAATATTTCAAACTTTTCATCAAATATTAAGTACCAAACATTTCACTTGATTTCAAACACATGTCATCTGTTAATGGTGATCTGGGATCAGTGATTTTTGATGTTACTATTATAATTTTGAAGTGCGACAAACAATGCTTATGTAAGGCAGCAAACTTAATAAATGTTGTGTGTGTTCTGACTGCTCTACCTCCTGGTTTTTCCCCTGTCTGTCTCTCTTTCCTCAGGCCTCCCTATTCCCTGAGACACAACAATATTAAAATTCATCCAGTTAATAGCCTTTATGTGTTCAAGGGAAAGGAAGAGTTGCAAGTCTCTCACTTTAAATAAAAAGTTAGAAGTGATTTGAGCTTAGTGACGAACGCAATGTTGAAGGCTGAGATAGGCTGAAAGCAAGGCCTGTTACACCAAACAGCCAAGTTTGGATGCAAAAGAAAGGTTCCTGAAGGAAATTAAAAGTGCTACTGTAGTGAACACACAGATGATAAGAAAGCAAGACAGCTCTATTGCTTTTATAGAGACAGTTTTATGGTCTGGATAGAAAAACCAGCTACCACGTTCCCTTAAGTTGAAGCCTAATCCAGAGCAAGGCCCTAACTCTTCAATTCTGGGAAGGCTGAGAGAGGTAAGAAAGCTGCAGAAGAAAAGTTTGAAGCTAGCAGAGGTTGGTTCATGAGGTTTGAGGAAAGAGGCCATCTCCAGAACACAAATGTATAAGATGAAGCAACAAGTGCTGATAGAGGAGCTGCAGCAAGTTATCCAGGAGATCTAGCTAAGATCATGGATGAGGGTGAGTACTAAACAGATTTTCACTGTAGGTGGAACAGCCTTATATGGAGAAGATGGTATGTAGGACTTTCATAGCTACAGAGAAGTCAGTGATTGGGTACAAAGCTTCAAAAGACAGGCTGACTCTTGTTAGGGGCTAATGCAGCTGAAGCCGTTGCTCATTGACCGTTCCAAAAAACCTTAAGAATTATGCTGAATTTACTCAGCCTGTGCTCTTGAAATGGCACAACACAGCCTGGATGACAGCACATCTGTTTATAGCATGGTTTCCTGAATATTTTAAGCCCACTGTTGAGACCTACTGCTTAGAAAAAAGACTCCTTTCAAAATATTACTGATTGTTGATAATGCACCTGGTCACCTAATGGCTCTGATGGAGATATACAAAGAGATTAATTTGTTATCATGCTTGCTAACACAACATCCATTCTGCAGTGTATGGGTCAAGGAGTAATTTTGACTTTCAGGTCTTATTATTTAAGAAATATATTTTATAAGGCCATAACTGCCCTAGATAGTGATTCCTCTGATGGATCTGAATAAAGTAAATTGAAAACCTTCTGGAAAGGATTTGTTATTCTAGATACCATAAAGAACATTTGTAATTCATGGGAGGAGGTAAAAATATCAACATTAACAATAATTTGGAAGAAGTTGATTCCAACCCTTATGGATGACTGAGGGGTTCAAGACTTCAGTGGAGCAAGTCACTGCAGATGTGGTGGAAATAGCAAGAGAGTTAGAATGAGAAGTGGTGCCTGAGGATGTGACTGAATTGCTGAGATCTCATGATCAATCTTGAGTGGATGAGGAGTTGCTTCTTGTGCATGAGCAAAGAAAGTGGTTTCTTGAGATGGAATCTACTGGTGAAGATGCTGTAAACATTGTTGAAATGACAACAAAGGATTTAGAATATTATGTGAACTTAGTTGATAAAGCAGTGGCAAGATTTGAGAGGATTGACTCCAGTTTTGAGAGCAATTCTGTGAGTAAAATGCTATCGAACAGCTTCACATGCTACAGATAAATTTTTATAAAGGAAGAGTCAACTGTTGTGGCAAACTTCATTGTCTTATTTCAATAAATTGCCACAGTCACCCCAACCTTCTTTAGCTACCACCCTGATCAGTCAGCAACCATCAACATTGAGGCAAGACCCTCCACCAGCAAAAAGATTATGACTTGCTGAAGATTCAGTAATCATTAGCATTTTTTAGCAATGAAGTATTTTAAAATTAAGGAATGTTTATTGTTTTTTGAGACATATTGCTATTGCATACTTAACTGATGAAATGTCATGTAAACATAACTTTTATACATATTGGGAAACCAAAAAATTTGATTTGCTTTATTGTGATATTCACTGTGCTGCAGTGGTCTGGAACTGAATGCACAATATCTTTGAGGTATGCCTCAATTACAGGGAAACTTCATATTGCAAAAAGTTTCAGCATTTGCCTGGTCCTATATAACCAATTGTAATTCCCCAAAGAATTTGGCAAGTTTTTTCTTTAGACTAAAACTGTAGAAGAAGAGCTTATTTTTGTATGTACATTGTTGCTCATCTTTTGTCTCAGCTCCGGAGTAGGGAGATTTATCTTCTTAAAATGTGGCCTGAGTGCAATGGAATGCTGAGACCAAGGCTGCTACCATTCTTCCTTGAATAGATCAGAGGCCTACCTTCCTTTTCAGGGAATTGAGAAAAAACTATTTTTTTCTTGTAAAGGGAAGGTGTTCCCCATTGAGTGCCTGCTCTGGCCCAGGCCTGTTGCCAGGAACTTGCATCTATGCAACCACCTTGCGTGATGGGAGTGTTAGTTAGCCTTACTTCTCAGATGAGGAAACCCAAGCAAAGTGCCTTGGACTGGTGTTGGAACCTAACTCTGCCACCCCTAACCTGGATCTAGTTAATACCTTCAGTTCACCTCATGGTCCACAAATTCGTGGGCATCTTTGCCTTCTTGAAATGGCCCCCAAGGCCATCCTGGCTTATGGCACCTGGACTTCTACAGTTCTGCCCCCTGCCTGCTTATTCTCCTCCCTCTGATTCATTCTCTACACAGTGGGCATTGCTCTCCTTTTACGAGTGTTCATCAGATCATGTCAACCCTACACTTGACAAGACTTTCCAGTGAGTTCTCATTGTGCTTGGAGTAAAATCCAGCCTCTTTATGGCCCATAGGACAATGGTCTGGCTCTGCTTTCCTCCAATCCCATCAAGGATCCCATCAACGACTGCTCCCCCTTCTGACCTTCAGTCACACTGGCCTCATTTCTCTTCCTCCAGTGGGGCCAGCGGCTGCTTCCCTCAGGATATTTGCACCTGTTGTTGCCTCTGTTTGGTATGTCTGGCTCCTTAAGTCTCTGTTTGAATGGCACCTCCTTAGCAGCCTCTCCTGCCCCACCTATCTAAAGTTGTCTCTTCAACCCTCACCCCCTCATACTTTCTCATGTCCCTGTTTCATTGCTCCAGCAGCCCTTTTCACTACCTGATGTTCTTCATGTGTTTACTTGTCGAGTGTCTGTCCTCTGCTAGAATGTGAGCTCCATGAGACCAGAGCAGGAATCTTATCTGTCTCATTCACCAGTGTTCTCAGTGTTTGGGCCAAAGCCTGGCATAGGATAAGTATTCAGTAAGTTCTGGATGACTGAAGCCTGTGTACCAGCTCCTGGGCTAGTCAGTTTTAGTGAGCAGAGAACTTTCTTTGTGGGTTAGTGGACAGAAGGCAGCTAGCTTAGGGCCTGGCCTGTAGTGAATTATACAGGTTGGTTCTTTGTCCTCCCCTTTAGGAGCTTACAGCAGAACCCAGGAGAGGACACTGCTGTGTACAAAGTGATCTTCTGGAGTTCTTTGCACAAGGGCAAAAGCAGGAGTAACTCACTTTGTTGGGGGGTGGAGTATAGGGTGCAAATGGGAAAAGGAGACCTTTCCTAGGCGAGGGCAAGGCTCCGAGCCTTAAACATGCCATTGTGTCTCAACATCAGAGATGACTGCCAGCATTTAGGAATGGCTGGAAATCGGTGTGGTGTGTGGGAGGTGTGCTAAAGATGAAGCTAGAAGGGTTGGCAGGGCCAGACCCTAGAGAATGGCCCTTAGTGTAGATTTTTCCTCAGGGTCCTGGAACTCTTTGGAAGCCTGTTAAAGCAGGTGTGTAACATGACTGGGCTGAGCTTTTGATAGAAAGTTGCAGGATTTTTGGGCAGGGATTCCCACTGGCAGCAGGTGTGGTTTTCTCTTGCTGCACCTGCACCTGGCATCCCTGGGAGATTGGGCTCTTGTTAGAGTTCCTTGCTACTGTGAAAGACTTAGACCCCCCTGTGGAATATGTTATCTCCAGGAGAAGGAAATTTTAACAGTTGTCTGAGTTCTGTGATGATATCTCTGAAGTTTAATATATCTTAAATTAAAGCTGGCTCTAATTCCACTGCACGCGTGCGCGCACACACGAATCCTATCTTAGAGAAAATTGGATAAAACTAAGTGGTGCTGTGGGGTTAACAGTGATAATAGTACTTACCATTATTTAGTGCTTGTCCGTATGCTGTTTTTTTGATTTGTTTGTTTAATCTTCACACGATTCCTGGGAGGTAATAGTTGATATTCCCATTTTACAGATGAAAAAAACCATGGCTCAGAGGTCAGGAAACCCAGTTAGTAAGTGTCAGAACTAGGTTTGAACCCACATTGATCTGACTGCACAGCTTCTACGCTGGCGTTCTCAGTGCGAATGAAAAAGTGTACCCGTCCATTTCAGCCCCCTGTAGTGGTTCAGAGCAGTATTTTTCTTGAATCCATTTTAGAGTATAAATCTTTCAGGATTACAACTTCAAAAAGATTCAGTAATGTATGTTTTAAAGACTTGGGTGGGGGTGAGAGACTTAGACTCATCCTCAGTCTAACTCTGGCAGGAAAGAGGAGGGCTGAAAAATGCTGGTATCTTGGCTTGGCAATTTATAGTCCTCTGGTGGCTGCGAGGATTAACAGTGTATTGTCTCCCAGTCTTTTGTTTCGGTTGTTAATGAACAGCACTGCAACTTGTCGCCTGGACCTCTTGCCTTCTGTACACACCATTTTAGCGGTATCTCCTGTGTGTCTCCGACCCTCTCTGAGCCCTCCCTGCCCAGAGCTGAGGAGGGCTGCAAAAGACTTCTAAGTCTGACTCAGGTTACTCTCCTTGGAGAGAAACATCCAAGAGCCTATGAGATTTTTGTCTCTGTAGCCTGGAAGAACCTTCTTTGTAAAACTTAAGCTATTTTGCCTTTTCTGTTTTTCTAGCTTTCTGTGTTCTTGGTGCCCATGTGGAAAAGGCTCTTCCCCTTTTATCTATTTTATTGAGGTGTGTGCCCTTCATTCTTTCTGCAGATGCCCTCTCTGGACTCATAAATGAAACAAGGGGTTCATGTGTATGAATGAATTTCAACCAGATTTTTTTATGATACCCGTTAAGCATCTGCACATATCCTGCTCCAGGAAAGCAACCTGCTGCAGGCAGAAATAACATCCTGGGGGCTTGGCCAGGTAGGCCTTAGTGTCCTTGAGGAATTTGGGTGTTACTCTAATGCAAAAGCAAACAAACCAAAGGTCATTTTTTATTTTCTTTACCCCTAGTCTTTTCATGAGAATCTGTGTAGGAATATATTATGTGAAATTGTGGTAATTATGTATGTCTGTCCTAAAATACTGAGGCATATTTGAAGGAGTTCTAAGTGGAAATGCTTCCTTCAGCTTTACTTCTTTAGTTCCTAGTATCTGTCAGGCCTTAGTTCCCTGTCTCTTTGTGCCCATCCAGTGAGAGCTGTTTCTTTCTCTTCTTCACTGAAAGGTACACACCATAACTAGAAGATTCTACTCTCCAGTACTGCTTCTTCGACATCCTCTGCCACCAACTAAAGCTGAGGCTGACACTGGAGTTGCTTGCCTTCACTTACTTCAAAGACTCTTAGGTTCAATAGGAAGCCTGCCTCAGTCAGCACTAAAGTGTACCACTATTCAAGTACAAGTTTTCTTGTTTTACCTGGTACCTTATCACTCTCTGACCCCACCTGATCTCTCCATATGCTGGAGTGCCTTTAACTGTCTCCAGGAGAGTCAAGTTGAGCTTTGTCTGCAGCACTTTCTCTTGGCGCTGGACAGTGGGTGACTTTGCTTTAGCTTGGGTGGCAGTGTGGGAGTACCACAACATCAGAGAGACAGCCTTGAGTTTAAATTAATGCAGAATATTTGAGCAGGAACCAACAGGAAAGAAAAATGGAAGCAGGTAGTCATATTTCATTCTGTTGGGGTACATTTTTCTTCTCATGGGGCTTGCCCTTGAGAACAAAACATATCAAATGTTAAATCAAAGAATATTTTTGTAGTCATGCTAGGAATAGAAAATAACGCAAAGACTCTGCCTTCTTGAGGCAAATATTTTGCTGGAAGGTTATAATCAAAGTCAGAAGGAAATCATAGTCACAGCTTTTGGTAAAGCTATAATCATTTAAAATTAATTGCTTTTAAACTTTTCACTGAGCATCCCCTTTGTTTTCTATCAGCATGTTTCTTGGGTTTTTCTTCGGAATCATTCCATCCAGGTTGGAATAGGATTTGGGCAGGCATCCCAGGAAACAACCCATAAATTAAGCCCTAAGACATATTCCCCTTTCTGTCATTCTTTTGTTTGATGGAGCCTCAACCAGACTGGGGATGAGATACTCTTGCCTTAAGAGCTCAGTTCTGTGTCCCCTTTACCAGTAAGGGCTTTGATGTGCAGAAAATGATGGTATCTATAGCTCTGGTACTCTGGGTATCTTGGAGGCCCAGTCTTAGTGAAGGTAGAGCCTGGCACTTCTGAGGCAGCCTCATGGTAGGATAGGGAGCAGGAGTGAGTGTGAGTCCTTGTTCTTCTAGGCTGTGGACTTGGGTTGCACAGCATACATCCCTCTTAGTGTTAACACTCCACTCCAATGGCTGGTTTCCATGTCTCTTCTTTCCATTAGCCTGGAAGCATGATGGGGTAGAGACAATATCTGAATCATCTCTGTAGGTCTAGGGCCAACCCAGAGCCTGGCATACAGCAGATAATAATTTTAAAAACATTTTAATTTTATATAGTGTTTATATAATTTTTAAATATACTTTTATGGTATTTACATACCGTAAAATTCACCCATTTCACTGAGCGTACACTAAGTGAACACTCAGTGGTTTTCACTATACTCATACAGTTGTGTAACTATCACCAAACAATCTCAGTTTAAACCATTTTTGTCACCCCATAAGGAAACCACATCCCTACTAGTAGTCATTCCCCATTCGCCCCTCTCCTAGGCTTAGGCAACCATCAATCTACTTAATGTCTCTGGATTGACCCGTCCTGGACATTTCATATAAGTGGATCACACAATATGGGGCCTTTTTGTCTGGCCCCTTTTGCTTGGCCTCACTATGTTGCCTAGGCTGATCTTGAACTCCTGGAGTTAAGCAATCCTCCTGCCTCAGCTTCCCAAAGTGAGCATATGCTTTTAAAGTTCATTCACGTTGTAGTGTAAACCAGTACTGCATTTTTTTTTGTAAAAAAAACTATTTCTATTGACTTCTACTTGTGGTAAAGTACATATAATGTACAATTTGCCATCTTAGCCATCTTACATGTATGATGTGTGGCATGTGCTCCTCAGGCTGCTGCTTCTTTCTCTGATGTCCCTGGCCCATGGAGACATTTGGGCTGGTAGGCCTTGTTTTAAGAGCTTTTGGCAGCTTGTATGGTGGGAGAGGACCAGATGGAGCTGCATTTGCTGTTTTTCTCTACTCACTCAGAGATTCTACACATACATGTTGCATGGCTTTGTTTTGGACGTGAGGGCAGATACACAGTCGTGCCTGTCTTCAAGGGGCTCACAGTCCTGAGTAGGGAGGAGGAAGCCAGGCAGTGCCCGCAATCAGTTTAAGATGCGGAGTGGTAAGGGCTTTGATCAAGATGGGCACAGAGATGTGAGTACCTGCCTGGGGTGGCAGGTAGGGAATCCTGCTGGAGGAGACACACGACTGGGCCTGGAAGGATGACCTGTGGATTTCCAGACTGAGAGATCCGGGGAACAGCCTTAGCAGAGTCCAGAGGAGCAGCCCTGGCTAAAGAAGGGGAGTGGTCAGGGTGGCTGCACTTGCACACAGCGGGCGTAAAAGGAGGTGAGGCCAGGTTGACTGGGTCACAGGCCAGTCCAGCTGGCTTGTGGGAATTGTGAAGGATGGTTGAGATTTTACATTTTAGAAGATGGGAGGCATTCCAGCTAGAGGACTCAGAGTAAACAAGGACCCAGAGACAAAGGGAGGCCTGGAGTGTGAGTGGGGTGTCAGGCCAAGCTTCCAGAGGGTGGCCAGGACCAGATCTCAGAAGCTGGGAGAATCTCTTCTGGGAGGAAGACTGGTAGGTTTTTAAGCTGGGAGATTCTTCTGGCGGCTTGTAGCGAGCTCCCCTGTGAGTCTGAGGAGAGGGCTGTGACAAGTGGTCCTAGGGTCTGGCATTCCTCTCCTCATTCCAGCTCAGCTTTCTGGCCCAGCTGGACGAGGGAGAAGAGGAAGGACACCTCAGGCAGGCAAGGTGGACACCATCAGCAGGGAAACTGGGGCTCTGGGATTGCAGACGTGGCAGTGCTGAGCAGTGGCCAAGGGATAGTTCTGCCTCTCGGAGGGAGAGGAAAGAATGGACTTTTGAAGAATGCTTGCTGTCTGCTGGACACTGTTCTAGACTCGTGGCTCTTGCTGCATCCTCCCAGCCAGTCTCTGAGGGAGGCGTTTCCATCTACATTGCTCAGCTACTAGAAATGAGGCTCTGAGCAGTAGGCAGTTTGCTGCAGGGCACACAAGTAGCCAGTGCCAGGCTCTGGTTTCAGAGGCCCTGGCTTTGCCCAGGAGCTGCTCTCAGACCTTAGCACATGCCTGCTTCCATAGAAAATTGTGGCTCCTGAGGAGCACTTTATATATAAATCAAATTGTCAAAAATAGAGATTTCTGCTTCTATTCTCCCCTGGATTATTTGAGTTTTTGTCTTTTGTTAATTGGGTCTTTTATTTTCTTGTGCTGTGTGATTAGGCTCCTGCTGCTTTGAAGTGGCCTTTGTTGGGTGGGTAGGGAGGACTTAGTTAATGTGGGTGATCCTCTCTTGGCAGGAGAAAAAACAACTTTTGCTGTTGAGAGAGAAGTTCACTTTCCCTCTTTCCATATCTCTTGTGTTGTGATGATTCCTCTCTTGTCTTGAGGCCTTCAGGAAGACTAAAATATTTTCCTTTGTCTCTAACCTACTTCCTGAGGATATTTATTTGGTGCCATGCACAGGTGCTGCTTAAAGATAAACCTGACTTTTTTCTTTTAAAATTAGTGCTTGAAATTTGTTAGCATTGACCTGTCTGGCAGCAGGAACTTGCCTTGCTTGGCCTTGTGGCTACATCCTTTACCATAGATTTATTTGGGTTGCTTAGAACTTCGGAGGGTCAGTGGCTTGTCCTTGGTCATTTGACATTGGCACTAGAGCTCAGTCTTCCCAGGTACATGACGGTGTGACACTTGAGGAAAAAATTGCCCTATTTGTGGTCATTTCCAGGTGAGTTTCAGGATCTTTCGCCATGAACAGTAAAGGCCCTCGGGTGTGTGTTCTCAGCATTCTGTTTTCTAAAAAGATGATCCAGGCACATTCAGAAATGATCTTCAGAACTTACGCTCTAGAGAGGAAAGACTTTACATAAGAAGGATTCCATTTCTTTAGCACTTGCTGCCTGACCTCACAGACAAGTGAGGAAGACTGGAAGGGAGCCCTGAGGTGCTTACAGGACAGCCGTGTTTCCCATCAGCACCCAGCCCTTGCAGAGAGGGCTGACAGACACTTCAGCTGCGAAAAACAGTGTCTGAAAAAATTTCTGCAGGGGCTTGATCAGTACTTTCCAGCAGAACTTTCTGTGATGATAGGAATGTTCTACAGTGGCACAGTCCAACATGGCAGCCGTGAGTCTCACAGCTGTTGGAGCACTTGCACTGTGGCTAGTGTAACTAAAGACTGAAATTTTAGTTTTATTTAATTTTAATTAATTTAAATTTAAATAGGCACAGGTGGCTAGTGGCTGCTGTATTTGACAGTGCAGGGCTGGATGGACTGAGAAACGGCTGGGTTCTGTGTCCCTATTGTAGATTTGGGTTTGAGCTGTCCCCTACATGTGATTTGGTTATAAGAACTGTCATCTTCCTGAGACATCCTGGCCTGGGATGACTACCACGGGCCCTCAGATTCTACCCTCTCAGCTTTATCACCTTCCTAGTGAAGGACACCTCCACTCTCCCAAGGTGTGGCCCTTGAAATGCTCCTCAGTGTGTCCTCCTCCTTCACCTGCCTCTGGATCCATCACCACGCCTTCTCCCTCCTGCTTGCTCTCTGCCCTGGCATTTTCCATCACTGCAGCTGTGATCTGAAGACAGGCTTCTGCTAGCTCCTGGCGGGATGAGTACAGCATTCCCTCACATAGTCTCCTTGATTCCACCCCCCTGCAGAAGGTATAGGGATAGAAGAGTGTTTAAAAACTACTTCCCTGTGTAGAAGTCTTTGTTTGCTCTCTGCTGGCATAAAGGCTGAACTTCTTAGCTGGCTGACGAGGCCCCTCCTGAGGGGTTGAGATCTCAGGACTCCAGGCTGAATGAACCACTTGCAGGTCTCTGGACAGACAGACCGTGCTCTCTCATGCTGCATATTCTGGCTACGTGCACTTTTCTGGGAAGCATCGTTTTCCACCGTTCTCAGTCTGGATAAGGTCACCCTCATTTCAGGGCCCGTAAAATCCTACACATACCCCTATGATCTCATTTTCTCCTCATCTTATGCCCTTTTCTGTTTACTGGATTATGTTTTCCACTGGACTTGATCCATTTGAGAGTAAGGGCCTGTTACCATTCAATTCTATGTCCAAGGGCCCAGGACAGGCCTTGGCACAGAGTAAATATTTGGTGCATGCATATCGGAATGAATGAATGAATGAATGAAGAGGTCATTTCCCACTGCCTGCACCAATTACCCATGCTCTTATGGTGCTTTAAACAACTGGCCAAATAGAGTTCAACAGTGGAGGAAACCTGCCTTGAGGTTAGACAAGTTAATCTTTCAATGGAAATTCAATCCTCATATTTCATTTTCAGGCCACTTTGCGTAGCAAAGTAGTTTAACTCATAGCAGATTTCTGCCCTGCTGATGGTTAATTTCATGGCCCACAGAGGGTCAGCACACTAATGCCGGGAACACGGCGACCTCAGTGCAGCTCACCGCACACAGTGAGGGCCCAGCAGCCTTGTTGTTTTAGAGAAGCAGTTCTCAAACATCCTTCTGATTTTGAGTTAACAGGGGTGACCCTTTCAAGAACATTTTTAAAAGCTATAACATAGATCCCTCCCAGATCGTATATTTTCCTTTCTCCATGCAGTTCAAAGGGCCTGAGTTGTCTCATAGGTTTTTGCCAGCAATCTTCAGCTTGACCCTGGTTGTTTAAATCTGCCGGAGGAAATTTGAACAAACTTGTACTTTGGTAATTCTTCTGCCTCTGTGAACCTTTAACCTTAGGGTTTCTTTTCGAGCCAGGGCTGCATTGTCACCAGTCGTCCCTGCTGGGGCTTTTCAAAGGGCATTGTCTAGGGCGTCTGTTTTCACTTTGCTACTGGAGTTCTTTTGAGGAAGGGTATTAATTCAGACCTGATTCTGAGACAGGACGAGCAGTTTTAAACTTGCCCCAAAGCTTGGGGTTGGGGAAATGAGCGTAATGCAAGCCTGTGGCTGATGCCAGTAATTGTTCTGCAAACAGTCTGTCAGGGTGAAGGGAGAAGAGGCCCTCCAGAGGCACAGGGGTGTGCCAGCTGTCCAGTGGGAGGCCACAGCTTTGCCCAGGGTTTGTTGACTACATGATGAAAAGAGGTCACTGTCTCTGGTCACCAGGTTCTGGGTCCAGAGTTCCTCCTGAATGTAAAATTCCTGGAGTGCCAGGTTGCTAGGAACCTGGGAGGCCAGAGGTGAACCTGGGGGTCCATATACCATTACCAAGTGCTTGTGTGATAAGAAACTTTCTGGGGAGAGAGAGGAAGGCTCCCTGAGGCAAGATAGTAGAGATTTACTCTGCTGCTGTCTTGGTGCTGGCCTGAGACTTTCTGAGTGAGTATCCCTCTGCAGACTAGGTCACTCACCTCCATCAGCTAGCCAGTTTCACTGTTTAGTTCTTCTTGTGTCTTCTCACAGGAAGCCCAAGACACCCATAAATGTGAAATGTCACAGTCATAGGCCCCCTGGGGCTTCAAGGCTGTGGTCATGGGTGTGCAGTGTTTGAGACTGGACCCTAAGAGGGGAGGCCCTCTGATACCTCCCCAGGAAGCTCCTTGCTGGTTCTGTCACTTACTCTTTGTGACAGGTTGAGAGCTGTTTGAACACCTGGCTTGGTTACGTGACTTTCTTTGATTTATTTTCCCAGGATTCTTAGTGTCCTGAAGATTTGGCTAGGCGACCTTATTCCTTAAGCTCAGACGGTATAGAAGGAAAGGTGGATCATGACATTAATTCATTCAACAAACCCCGAGCAACTACTGCTTGCCAGGGGTTGAGTTTCCAGTGGTTAGCAAAGCAGAAGTGGCTCCTGCTTTCATGTAGCTTCCTGTCTAGTGGGGGAGGCAGATGGTACAGAAGAAACAAAATGTGCAGAATTATAAATTATGTAAGTGCTAAGCAGGACAAGACAGGATACCCAGATAGGGACTAATGGATGTGGGGCATCTACTTTAGTTTGGAGGCCAGGGAAGGCCTTTCTGAAGCAATAAAGTTGAAGCTAAACTATGGCACAAGAACCCTCCCCTGGAATGTTGGGAGGTGTTCCAGACCAAAGGCATAGCACACATACACATGAGGGTCCTGAGGCTGGAGGTCTCCTGGGGCTAGCTACAAGTGAGAGGGTATTAGCTAGTTTTCACCCAGCAGACCTGGTGTTACAGGTACATTTGGACAGATGTATATATCTGGACTCTCTGGAGGTCCCAATTTTGCTGAAAGATAAGCGTGGTATGTCCTATCTTTCTGAAACAGGACAGAGTGAGACAGAAGGCAGGCCAGCCTTCTGGAGATGTCTGGTCTCAGCATGGCTATCCTATTGGCCTTCATCCGTCCTTTGTCTTGTTTCTGGTACTGTAACCCTTTCTTTCCATGGTATAGGGATGGGCTGCTGATGTGGAATCAGGGTTGGCAGGCAAACCTGGCAGAAAGTAAATTAGACATTTTTCACAACTCTGTAATTGTGTTTGATCATTAAATGTTGGCCCACTGGCTGCTTATGACTTGAAGGCCACGTGGAGGTTAAGGACACGTTCCTGAACCACTAACTCAAGAAGTGGACATCAGAGATACTAAGTATCTAACATCATAGAATTGTAAATAAAATTCCCCTGACACCTCCTCACACTCCTGGTCAGTGCTCCTTTCCCTGCATAGCCTCACAGAGCACAGGCCCCACATGCTTTCCTCCATCCCCTTTCCTGCGGGGCTGCCTCTTGGGTTGAAGGCAATGCATGGCGGTGGCGCAGGCGGCATATTTTGCCTTTTTTTCCCTCCAGAAACAAGTTTGGCATGGGACTTAGTCAGTCTTGATCTGTGCCTGGAGGTGTGAAGGCGTGGGTGCAGGTGTTGGGATGATTTGTGTACCTCGGAACCAGAACTGGATACTCACTGTAGGGAAGACCAACTCCTCACCACCCCCTCCCCCCACCACCCAAGGTTCCTGCTGAGCAGGTATGGCCTAGCCTCAGACTTGCATGCATGTTTTTCTGCTGTTGATTTTCTCAAATTCTTAAACAAGGGAACAGTAGTTTACATCCTTTAAAGCTTTCTTGAGGCTGGGCATGGTAGCTCATGCCTGTAATCGCAGCACTTTGGGAGGTGGAGGCGGGCGGATCACCTGAAGTCAGGAGTTCGAGACCAGCCTAGCCAACATGATGAAACCCCGTCTCTACTAAAACTACAAAAATTAGCCATGCGTGGTGGTGAGCGCCTGTAATCCCAGCTACTTGGAAAGCTGAGGCATGAGACTACACTGCAGCCTGGGTGGCAGAGTGAGACTCCATCTCAAAAAAAAAAAGCCTTTCTTAAGATGCCAGTTTGGTCTTCTGGTGACAGAACCTTGCCCACAGGTTAGAGGAAATAATACTTTCAGTAACACCCCCAGCTTGGGGACTCTCAGAAAGAAGGGCATGTTGCCAACTTTCGAGGATTTGTCTGAGAAACAGCAACCTGGCATCCCCCCAACTCCCTGCTTTTTTTCCCTCTAGAATCAAATAGAATCTCTTTTCCTGGCAAAGATTTCCTAGATAAAAAGAGGTACTACTTAGTCATTTTTGTAGGTTCGTTAATAGTTTCTAAAAGTTTTTAAAAGTACATAATAAGAAAACTTGTTATGGCAACCAATAAAGTTTCTTTTCGAGGAATGAATATTTTCTAGGAAAGATAAGAGTCAGTTATGTTTGGTCTGATTTTTTCAGCTGAATCTTTCCCTCTTCCTCTTATCTTGAAATCTATCTCATAAGGCAATCTGGGGACACTTTAGCAAGCACTCTGGTAACAGATGTGTGTCATCCTCTTCCTGACACATCTCCCGGCCCTGGAGACCCAGCTGTACAATCGCAAGCTGTCCACAGGGCGGTGGGGTGGAAATCATCTCCATGCCGACTCCGGAACTATTTGATGCACAAGAGGGCAGTATTTGCTTACAGTCTTGGATCGGGATGATCAATGTGTAGGCTCACAGGTCAGCATAGTTAAAAAGACCTCTGACTTTTTGAAGACAAAATAAACTGTAGGCCACAGCCATGATGGCTTCCCATAGATGCCTTTAAGTGCCTGATCCCTCCAAAAAAATTGCTGCTTGCTATCTTTTTTCCTTAAAAAGAAAAATATTGTTTTCTTTCAACATTTATTTTTAATTTTTTTTTTTAATCAATGAAAATATGGTTTGCAGGCTTGTACCTACAATGGCAGAGGTTAAAAAGTGTTGCAAAAGCAAAACAACTGCTTTCTAATTAAAAACCAGATGGGAAGATTTTTGTTTGAAGCAAGGGGTCAAATGTATTTTCTCCCCCTTTCACATCAGTGTAAAGATTATCTGACTTAACTTTTAAAGCATTTGAAGATGTGGGCTTCAGTCATCAACCCTTCTGTACTCAGTTTTCTTTTTCTGCAAATTCACAGTATTAACCAAAGCAGGGACTTTCCAGGAGAAAAAAAGGAGATCTCCCTGCCTCCTAGAGGCACAATGTTCTATCTGAAATAGGCCAGGTCTGCTTTTGTATGATGATTTGCCTATTTTCAATTCTTCCATCATGTTTTTCTATAGAGACTTTTAAGCCAGAAAGACACAGCTGGCCCTCCAAATCTGTGGATTCAATCAATTGAGGATTGAAAATATTTGAAAAAGAAAACAACAAGAAATAACAATTCAACAACAACAAAATGATATGTTTAAAAACACAATACAGTATAGCAACTATTTACATAGCATTTTTATTTTATTAGTTATAAGTGATCTAGAGATGATTTAAATATATGGGAGGATATGCCTAAGTTATATGAAAATACTCTGTCATTTTATATCAGAGCCTTAAGCATCCTCAGATTTTGGTCCTTCAGGGGTCCTCAAACCAATCCCCCCACAGGTAACAAAGGACAGCAGCATGGGTTTGCAACTCCTGTCCCACCAGATTCCAGCCTATGCAAGAACTGGGATCTCATATCTTTTGCTTCCTCTTCCTCAAACCTGGAACTACTGATTTCAGGTGCCTCCATAACTTTAGCACCCAAGAGAGTTTAACTGAAAACAGCAGTGGTAACAAGGCCCAGCACATTAAGGACATAGTGATGGTCAGGCTGAAGGAACTCATGCATAGGGGTGGCCTGGGTCTAGGGGAAATGCCACCTGGCCTCTCTGAGCCTGTCTGTGCACCTCAAATCCAGGTGATTATCTCACAGGGTGGTTGCATCAAACATGTCCTTAAATAAAGCTTCAGGCACATAATAGGGAGCAGTTATTGTTTTGTTTGTTTATTTTTTGTAGAGCCAAGCGCTTGCTGTATTGCGCAGGCTAGTCTCAAACTCCTGGGCTCAAGTGATCCTCCTGCTTTGGCTGCCCAAAGTGCTGGGATTACAGGTGGGTGTGAGCCACTGTGACTGGCTGGGAGCAGTTACTGTGCCAATGATCCCTCTGACCCCTGACCAGTTATAAGCATATGGAGGTGCTGGGGCACTGTTGGACATGAGGATGGAGACACAGACACTGATTCTTGATTGCAGACAAACCAGTTCTTTCCAGATTATTCATTTATTTGATTCATTGAGCATGTCCATTGCTTGGCTCCTTGGAGCATCTGCAGCAAAGTGAAATGCAATCTAGCTGGGAGGTGCTGTGCTGCTGCCTCCATCCTCTGATAGCAATCGAGGAAAAAAGCTGGGTTCCGAGGCTTAGCCCTATATGAAATCAGATGTCTTCTTTTAATCTTTTGTAATCGCAACATAAATCTTCCAAAGGGAGTGTGTCTATAAGATAGATGCCACATAAGCTGTGGAATGTATTAGTATGTGTGACATCCCTGTGGTCTTTTAATTGATCAGTGGCATTTAATGCAAAATTTGAATCTGACCATACTAAGTAGGGAGAACCCTGGGTGGCCTTCTTGTTTGCTTCCCTGTGAAGCTCCTGTCCTGGCTTTTATTAGAAGGGTCTGGGTAGGAAAAGAAGGGTTTTGAGCTGAAGGCTTTCAAAAGAGGCCCACACCATGTTTTTCCAGGAACATAGTTTCTGAAAAATGCTGGAACCGTCAATTTCCAAAGGAGCCTGGTTTGTGAGGGGGATGAAAAGTTGTTCCTGCGTGTGGATTCTGGGTTGTTTTCCATCTTCACTCCCTAAGGCAGGGCTGGCAAGCGGGGAATGGGACAGATGTTTTGTGGTAGTAATTTCCAGTCAGATTCTTGAATGGCTTGTATACTCTGGGTCACCGTCAGCTTATAATGGAGCAAAATTGAGTGAGAATTCCTGCAATGAACGACGTGAACGGCGCACCAGAGAGATATGATGGTGGAGATAGGGTGCATTCTGCGAGAAAATATTTCCAGTGCTATCTGTAAAATTCAGATTGAATAACCATTCTGAAGTGCTCCCCTTTTAAAAGAGTTTCCTTCCACAAGCATTGCAGGCTGAGTAAATACCAATAATTTTTATTTCCCGTCTCCTTATCGGTTCCCCTACTGAAATGTTCCTATACAGCCTATCTGGTCTTTTCAAGTGAACATCAAATGATTAGTGTCAGCTTCCAGTTTGAATTATGATCATATTTCAAAACACAAACTTCTTCACTTTTGCGTTTGGAGGTAATTATCAATATTTACCAATACTGGGGAAGAGTTGAAAATGGAGTAAATACTGCTGAGAGAATGGTGCCCGAAGTGAAGATAGGGAGGGGTTGTGTGTGGCCTTGTGTGTACAATGGCAGAGTGCCTCAGGGGCTTGGCCTGCCATGTGGATGGCCTGCTCTCTTCCAGCCCTATCCACATTCTCGCACAGATAAGTGAGAGGAATGGTGGGGACCCAACTGCAAGGCGATCTCTTAGGGTTGGGCACTATGACAAGGCTAGAAAAGCTATTTCTGCCTCCTGGAGGAGGAAACATTGCTCTGGCCGCTGCTCTCAGAGGCCCTCCCCTCTGTTTCTTCAGATCCTGCTTGGCTCTCTGACTGCCATGGCCTGGTAGGAATGCCCTTTGGTGAGAAAGGCCAGTGAAACCCAGGGCTGATTTAAGGCCTTCACTGCAGCCTGGAACGCAGACTAACGCAAATAGACTGTGCTGCCATCACACAGAAGATATAGTTTACAGTACCTACATCAGAGTTGAATGCCAGTGTACTAGGTGGCGTTCTCTTGCATTGTAGTAGGCATTTAATTGAACTTTGAGTAATTTCAGTTTTTGCAGTTTTCTTTTTGTATTTTGGAGCCAGTAAATTTTTTTGTGTTTGCAAACAGTCTGTAAGCTTTGGTGCTTTGCTTATTGTGCCTAATTAATAGTTGCCTCTGGGAAATGCAGAGGAGGCTTCAGACTGCCTCAAAGAACTTCCCAGAGAGTGAAGAAGCTGCAACACAACAGGCCTGGGCTCTGGAGTCAGGAAGATTGAAATTGGAATCTTGGCCCTTCTGCTGGCTCATTGTATTACTGTGGACGTGTAGCTTTTCTGAGCCTTCATTTCCTCACCTGTTTAAAAAAGGAGAGAAAGGGAATAATGCCTCCCTTCGGGTTTGCTGTTAGAGTTAGCAGTAACTGTGATACAGTTAGCATCATTCTGGGTGCAAGGTAGATGCCTGGCAAATGGAAGCAGGCTTTACTATAGGGTTAGTGCACTGCAGGCTTGGCACCAGAATGTAGCCACTTCTGAAGTCCTTGGGGCAGTCAGAAGTCCTCTTCCCTCAGCATTGCAGACAGCAGGAAAGAGCATTGCAATTATGTAAGAGCTATGTTTCAAAGAAGGAGATGAAATTCTTGAATTTTTTTAAGGCAAAGAAGAGGAGGGAAAAATAGATTTATTGTTTTACTTGGCTATTCAATAGGATGCAGGACAAAGCTGGCCTCTCTCCTGTTTAATGTCATCATCGGCATTCTTTCTTTTTCTCTCCTTCTTCTCTTCCTCCTTCTCCTCCCCCTCTGCTCTACTCCCTCTCCTCCCTTCTCTTCCCACGCCTCCCCCCTCCCCCGCTCCTCCTTGCCCTCCTCTTCTAACTAGTACTGCTACAAACGCCCCCTTTTCTCCAAGTCAACCCCAGGTCCTGAGCCTGGGATTAAATCTCATGCTTTGGAGATACTCTAATGCTAGGAATTATTTCCTCTTTTGTGGTCTTTGGTCTTTCCTTCAGGTTTCCTGTTGCTTTCTAAGGGAGGTGCCAGGTGCTGGCCCTGTGGCTAGTTTTGGCTAGTACGGAATGCTGTAAAGCAGCTGTGACACCAGCGTGCAGCAGTCCCACTGCTGTGCAGCCTGGGCAGTGAGTGGTGACAGAGTGGCATTGGAGTGAACAAGGTTTGGGGGAAGATGAGCGTAGGTGGAAAAAATGTAGACTGACCTTCTCGGTAAAACTGGCCTGGGATCCCTGGCAACATGAAGGCCGGCAGATGCTGGGGGAGTTCTCTAGGGGAGGCTGATAAAATTCGACATCACCTTACCATTTAATGAGTCCCAGATACGTGGGCTATGCCAGCCCAACAGAGTGCAGGCTTTGGAAAGCCCAAATGAAAACGACATGGTCCCTGCTGTTGGGGGAATTCGTAGTGCTCGGAGAAGCCTGCTGGGCCTCTTTTTCAGATGGAGGGAGAACATGGGTTTAGTAGTGAGCCCTCTAATTAGGCCCGCAGGTAGGCCTCAGCATGGGGCCTGGATTTGCACCCTGTCCTTCAGTTAGAGGTTTGTGACACCCTTTGCTGTGCTCAGTTAAGTGGAGTCGTGGAAAGAGCTGAGGCTCAGCGTGCCAGTACAGGTTTGAATCCTGGTAGACCAGCTTGTGAGTATGCACAGCTCTGAGACTCAGTTTTCTCATCTTCAAAATGGGGAGAATAAACTTACAAGTGTTTTTTTGTGTGTGTGAGAATCCAATGAGATAAGCCAAGTGTAGTATTTATCTCAGTGTATGGAACCTATACTCTGTAAATGGTGTTAGCTATTGTGATCATAATTTAATATGACTTAATTTTTAATCTTTATGAGACTTCATATAAAAATAAACCATTTGTCAGAAATCTCACTTTCCTTGTTTTTGGTTGGGAAAGCAGGCTAGATGGATGGTCTCTGATACCATGTGTAACATATGATTTTTGTCTCTGCTTTTAAATGGGTGATAATCTAGTTGGGGAGAAACTAAATTAATACCCTTGAAGTAATCAGAGTATTGGAGCTTAACTGTGTTGATCAGCTGTAAAATTGTGAGTGCAGTTAGAGTTAAGACGAGGAAGGCCACGAAGGGGAAAGACACAACCAGAGGACACACACCAGAAGAGAAATGTGGGTGGAGTGTTAGCAAGCTACGCGCTTTGTCTGTCGGGAGAGACCAGTCTGCTGGAAGCACTGGCTTGTTTTGTGTTTGCAAACTGATAGGTACCAATCACTGCTACATGCACATGTACCCAAAAATATGTGATGACAGGAACTTAACTTCTCTTGAAATAATTTATGCATTAGTATTAAAGGAAAAAATGCATAAAACAGCATAAATTGCAAACATGGTATAATTGAAAAAGCTTGAGGTTTAGAGTCTGAGAAACTGAATTTGAATCCTGGCTTCAACATTTGTTAGCTGTATGATCTTGGGTAGATTACTTAACTTCTCTGGGCCTCAGCTTCCTTGTTTGCAAAATCAGAAAGAACTATTTTGAGGATTAGAATATATATATATCTAGTACATGATAAGCTTTTAATAAACATCATTATTATTATGACCACTATTTTAATACTGATAATAAAGACTCCCGGCCTCACATGACACTGCATTGCCAGCTATAAATGTGGTCTTCCCTGAAATGCTGTAATTTTTTTTCTGTAGTTTAAATGAACATACTAGTTTATTATTGTTACTATTATTTTTGAGATGGAGTCTCGCTCTGTCATCCAGGCTGGAGTGCGGTAGCATGATCTCGGCTCACTGTAACCTCCGCTTCCCAGGTTTAAGCGATTCTCCTGCCTCAGCCTCCTAGGGAGCTGGGATTACAGGCCATACTGGATTATTGATTCAATATTGTGGAGAGGCTTATAAATGAATTTACATGATTAAGTTTTGGAAAGCTCTTTTTTGTTGATTCCTTATCTTAAAACCAGGATAAAAAAAGCCGTAATAGCTTAATATTTTTAGGGTCTGAGGCAGGTCTATGTGTCGGCCTGGGGAAAAAAGGGAAACATTCAGAAAGCTTTAGATTTTTTAAAGACTTGTTGGGGGTATCCTCCTTTCAGTTGGGGAAATAGTGACACCACCCCCCACCCACCTCTGGATTTTACTGTTTATTTTTTGGCACACATGTTTCCAAATACATCAAATATAAATGATGCATTTTAAAGTTTTTAAACTATCAATAAAGTATTAGACCTTTACAGGGGTTTTAAAAAGGTCTTGCTGACTTTTAGTTTCCCCAGATTTGTAGGTCTCTGAAATTTGTGGAAGCTTTCTGTGCATCTCTAGCTGAGCCAGAACGCACCTCTGTTTAGAGATGGTAAAGAACTCCATTTGAGGAGTTCATTAAACTCCAGAGAATCTCCCACGTTCATTCTTTTTGTGTTTTGTTGCAGCATAGATTGCTTAAACCAAGTGAGAAATTGCTGTGAGTTTTTTAAAACTTAGAGATACTAATTTTTGTCAAATTTGTCTTGGAGGAGCAGGTTCAAGTTTGCTTTTATAAATAGGAAAATCAATTTGCAAAGAGATGAAGGCAGAGTATCAGACAGATGACGTGTGGCACATTTAGAATTTGGAGAAACCACAGCCATAAAGAATGAGTAGACCTACATTCTTTATATAAATGGGTAGACCATCTGGTTCTCAAAAAAATGCTTGTTGACAAACATAATAGACCTCAAGGTGGATTTCAGACTTGTGGATTAGTTTATGTGCATGTTGGTACATATGTAGAAACTTATGGCAAAATAATGTACCATAATAAATGCAAGTTCAGCAAATAAAACATAGTTCAGAGTCGAGTTATGTGGTAAAAATGCATGGACTAAGTAATTTTCAATGAAGGTTTTATTATTTTGGAATGAGGTCTTCTTAATTGCCTTAAAAGACTCTCTTTTAGGAAAATTTGAAATATGAAAGTCATCTTATTTTCATGTAAAATGAAACATTTAAATACCTTTTTTCTCATGAAAATTTCTAGCATATAAAGTGAAACTGGAAGTAGATTTGTTAACTTGTGTTTTGGGGGCTGAGGAAAAGCACTAGAAAATTCAGCTCCTAAAGATCATTCTTCATGAGATGTCAATAGCCTCCAGACAGATTATCATGTGAATATTTTCTAAACCATAAACACATTTTGCTACCATTGTGTTTAGACTCAAAGTGAGTTTAAAAAAGAAATTTCTAAATGAAACTTCCTAAAGGTCATTGTTTTGGGGGCAGGCAGATCGGTAGAAGTAATATATAAAACCCAAGGACAAAATGGCACTTTGTTTTTTTTCTGTTAAACTCATTTGCTGTTTGCTGTTTCAGAAATTCATACTGAATCTTTACAATGAAACATTTGTGAGTCCTGGAGCCCAGAACCCTAAATGAATTCAGATTGACTTCTTTTTCTGTACAGTCTGTCAAAACCTTTTCACTTTACCACAGACCAGAAATTATTTCTCACTGTTTTCTGTGCCTTACTCCTTTAATCTCCAAATCCCTGTTACTACTATTGTAATTGTTATTTTATTTTAACAGTTGTTGTTGTTACTACTATTGAACAAGCTTTGGATGTTTGGTTTGAAAAGATTCAATCAAGTATTTTGATTATGATGACTAGTGCCTGTGCATAGCTAAGTAGTGAAGCAACGCAGAGATTTTATAAATATTTTTAGGGCATTTTTTACTGTGATCATAGGGAGTAAGATATTTGCTTTTACAGGCTAGAAAGATTGCTGTGAATTTTAACACTTGGGAATCACAGCTTTAATTCTGATTTAGTCTACTAAAATAAATAAAAATTAGCCGTTGATACTGTTTTAATCTTTTAAATGAATGGAACCTATTTCTGATTCTGATTTTTCTGAAGCAGTCTCTCCATTTCCCAAAGTGCCACTTCCCAAGGTGGACAAAACATGTTCTGTGCAGGCGAAATGTGAGATGCTGGCTGCATAGGGGAGGAAGGGGGAGAGGAAGCTGTTTGCAAAACTACTTAAAATAAATTTGAAGGGTCAAACATGGAACACAGTTGCAAAAGAGAAAGGAAAAAATGCCTTAGGTCAGTTCAGCTAGAATAGCATAGGCATTCGCATTGGCTAGAGGGTTAGTTGTGTATTTCTTGCTAATCAGATACAATTGGAGCAGATAATATTTGAGTATCTGAGGCTAGATCTCATTGCCTGTGTATCAGGGAAATGAACCTAAAGGGGCATGTTTTAAAAGTCTGATTTGGGGAAACAGATACCATTTAGTAGAGAGATGGTAGGCTGTGTTTACCTCGTTGTCCAGAGGCTGTTCAGACTTAAGTCTCAGCTCTCCAACTTGCAGCTTGTCCCTCAGAGATGCAGTCGTGGCTTGGGCCATCAGACGGGCTTGCGTTAGCATTTCATTTAAAAGCTATCGGTACTTTTAAATTAAACATGCAAAGTTATCTTGGTGAGGCATTGAATGGGAGGTTGCTGGATTATTGAATTTGGCCCACAATTTAGCCAGTTCAGCAGGGATTTTGGGGTCTGAAGCAATTAATGTGCAAGTACATTTGAGTCAGCAAGGTAGAAGATTACTGTCTTATCAGAGTAAAAAAAAATTCTTTTTCCAAGATCCATACTTTTTTGGAGGTAGATAAAAACTCCGTTGTTTGAGATTCATGTTTGGGAGTGACCAACTCAAATTACCATGTTTTAACCACTAAGACACAGAGGAGGGAGTAATTGCATTTAAAATCTCTGATCTGTTATTTGCATTATGCTTAGCATAGAGGAGACCCCAATTTCCTTCCTCATGCTTTTGTTTTTTTTTGCTGTTTTGTTCACATAGATTGAGAGGAAACTTAATTTTCTGTCTTGAAAAAATCATTCACTGAACTGCTGAAAACAAATGAAGTTGTTTTTGTCTCATCAGATCGAGTACTTAACACAAAACTAAGAAGGACTTCACTATATGGTTAACCTCTCATGTGTTCTGTGAATCTAGACACGCTCCATCTGGATTGCTGTATGATTTCCTGACCATAATGACCTGGCCAGGGTAACAGCTATTCCTTTGACAACACCTTTTTTCTTCTTCTACACAGCCAGAACCCTTACACCTGTTTTCCCACCTGGCAGGCAGCATTTAGAGGCATTTGGTGTATATTTTTACTGTGTGGCGCTCAGCCTCGTGCACAGTGGCTGTGCAGTCTTGGGGAGAAGAGGTTACTTAACACAATTTCCTTTACTTTAAAATGCGGAAAGTAAGAATGTAAGACCTTAAAGAGTTGTGAGGATGGTGTGGAACAGCAGCTGGAGGGAGCCAAGGGCAGTGAATTACAGATGTGCAGTGCCATTGAGATGCAGCTTCCTCTGCCCTTGACTCAGTGCAAGAGACTCCAGGCCCTGCATTGATGGGACCAGGCAGGCCTGTGAAAGAAGCAGAGCAGCGGGTCCAGAGTCGCCAGAACCTGCGAGCTAGTGTGCCATCGAGGCCTGGGAATTGCTGCTTTACTCCAGAAGACAGGGAACCTGGCGGTACAGCAGGAAAGCTTAGTCTTTGAAAATCAGATGTGACTTAAAAATGAATTTAAAAAGAGGGGGCTCGGCCGGGCGCGGTGGCTCACGCCTGTAATCCCAGCACTTTGGGAGGCCGAGGCAGGCGGATCATGAGGTCAGCAGATCGAGACCATCCTGGCTAACACGGTGAAACTCCGTCTTTACTAAATATACAAAAAACTAGCCAGGCAGGGTGGCGGGCGCCTGTAGTCCCAGCTATTCGGGAGGCTGAGGCAGGAGAATGGCGTGAACCCGGGAGGCGGAGCTTGCAGTGAGCCAAGATTGTGCCACTGCACTCCAGCCTGGGCGACAGAGCGAGACTCCGTCTCAAAA